>NW_004443989.1:5125224-5180270 GCF_000243295.1 Trichechus manatus latirostris | reverse complement strand
ATCCAGCTTTCACATGCATATGAGGCAACTGAAAACACTATGGCTTGAGTTGGGTGCACCTTAGTCTTCCAGGTGACATCTATACTTTTAAACACTTTAAAGAGGCCTTTTGCAGCAGAATATGAATGTTACCCCTTATTAATAAAATATATATATACGTCTTTCCAGAAAAGACATATTCAAATTTTAGAACTGGACATTGTTTAGGAAGCAGTGAGTTTCTGTTTATGGTGATGGAAAATTTGACAACAACTAGTGGTGATGGTTGCGTACCATGATGAATGTAAGTGGTATCACTAAACTGTACACGTGAGAAACACTGAATGGGCAAATGTTGTGTTATACATATCTTTATAACACCAAAAATTTAGAACTGGAGAACAAATGGGGCCGTGGCAGGTGGGAGGTGGGTGTGGTTAGAAAAGGGACAACTCAAGGGGTCCTCGGGGTGAAAGAACTGTTCACTCTTCTGACTGTGGTGGTAGTTACAAGAATCTATACAGGTAGTCAAATTGCAAAGAACTACATATACACATACAAACAAGTACAAATCAAACAGGAAATCTGGATCCAATAGGTGGTAGATTGTATCAATGTCAATATCCTGGTTACATTGTACCATCATCTTGCAAAATGTTACCTTCAGGGGAAACGGGTAAAGTCTACACGAGATCTCCCTTTGTTATTTCTTACAACTGCATGTGCATCTATAATTATCTCAGAAAAACTTTAATAATAAAAAAAAAAATACACAGTTATTGCCCTAAGGTAATCTTTAAACCTTAAACCAAAAATATCCCCTGAAGTCTTCTTTAAACCAAACAACTGTTTAGCTTCATTAGTAAAGAAAGTCTACCTTGAGCATCGTGCTTTTTTAAGAATTATCTATATGGGATCAAACTGACAACAGCAACTTGAAAGATTAGACAGCAACTTTAGGGGGCAGGGAGTTTATGTTAATGGAGGAAGAATAACTTAGAAAAGGAGAGTGAGAATGGTTGCAGAACTGGAAGAATGTAATCACTGTCACTAAACTGTACATGTAGAAACCGTTGAATTGGTGTATGTTCTGCTATGTATATCGTCAACACAACAAAAATAAATAAAAAGAACATACAGTTATCAAGAAAGAAAAAAAAGAGAGAGATTAGTACCAGACAGATGGTTTCGTTGACCTGATCAGAAAGAGCGAAGGGAAGTGAGGAAGGAGTCACTTTCCTATCCTTGGTTCAAAGATCCCCAGGCACTGTCTGCAAATCAGGCCTTGTCATGGCACCTGGAGGCCTGCCTGGTCTACCCTCGGAGAAGACCATTTCTTACCCCTCTCCCTGTTTGCTACTTCTGCATCCTACAAACCAATTCTGCGCTCGGCCTTCTGCCAGTATCCATATTATTTTGAGCCCAGGCCAGAAATAGATGCTCATGCTGCCTTCTGATAAGCCAGTCACTGAAACCCAGAGGAAGTGCCCCACCGGGCCTGAGCTGGGCCTAGCACAGGGGCCCAATCATGTGGGAAGGGCAAAGATCACAGCTACAAGACAGATGGAACTCAATTCCTAGGACCGTCCACAAGGAGTTTAAGCTCACTCAGCACCGGCAGAAGAGTTGATATGGATTCTCCTTTTAACCACACCCTGTCATTCCGTCACATCCTTCCCTCTAACGAGTGGCACCGCATATATACAAATTCTTGTCTTTCTTTGAACTTTATACTTCGTCTTTTATTAAAAGAAAGGTTCTGACAATATAGACAATTATCTGAACTCTGACCAGTTGGGGTAGAGAATATTCTAAAGGTTTGACTGATGCTGAATGGTCCGAAGGAAAAGATCGGTCTTCATCTCCCACCATGGACCTCTTGGCTTCAGAGAAAACCAAAGAGGAGAAAAAGGAAGAAGCTGCATTTACATAAACATCGAGTACATGTCAGGCATTCTGACGAGAGTGCTTGCGTGAGACTGAGATTATCACCTCCATTCCATAAATGGGAAACTGAGGCAGAGCAATTCAGTCAATGACTTGCCCAAGGTCACACTGGTCAAGCCAGGATCCAAGCCTGCCTGGTCTGGCTCCAGAGCCTGCACTATTCACCCCTACACAGGGGAGGATGAAATCAGATGTCCTCTCCCCTGCAACTGGTCAGTGGCCCAACAGCAAGAACCTCTTGGCTCCAGAAATGAGAACAAGTGCCTGTGGTCAACTCAAGGGCCAATTAGAGTGAGCAATTCAGCAGAGCAGAGGGTTCATGTCCCACCTCTGCCATAAGCTTACTATGTGACCTTGGAAGAGTCATTTTACCTCTCTGGGCCTCAGTTTCCCCATCTGTAAAGTGCAAGGACTGGGTCCACAGTGGCATTCTGAGAGTACCTGAGGGCATAAAAAACACTGTTGGCAGCCTGAGACCAGAAGAACTAGATGGTGCCTAGCTACCACCAATGACCGCCCTGACAGGGAACACAACAGAGTCCATGTTGGAGAAGGAGAAAAGCGGGATGCAGAATTCAAATTCTAGTGAAAAGATCAGACTTAATGGCCTGACCGAGACTGGAGGAACCCCAAAGAGCATGGTGCCCGGACTCTCTGTCAACTCAGCACTAAAACCATTCCCGAGGCCAACTCTTCAGACAAAGATTAGACTGAACTACAGAACATAAAATGATACTCGTGAAGAGTGTGCTTCTTAGCTCAAGTAGATACATGAGACTAAATGGGCAGCTACTGTCCAGAGGTGAGATGAGACTGCAGAGAGGGTCAGGAGCTGGCTGAATGGACACTGGAAATCAAGGGCGGAAAGGAGGAGTGTGCTGTCACAGTGTGGGGAGAGCAATTAGGGTCACATAGCAATGTATCTACAAAGTTTTGAATGAGAGACTAGCTTGAATTGTAAACTTTCACTTAAAGTACAATGATAAAATTAAATTAAAAAAAAAAAAACAAACACTGTTGTTGTTGTTGACTTTAGCTGCTGTTGAGTCGGCTCCTCACTCATGACAACCCCATACGCAACGGAACAAAACACTACCTGGCCCTGTACCATCCCGATGATTGGTTGTAGATTGAACTGTTGCGATCCATAGGGTTTTCATTAGCTGATTTTCAGAAGTAGATTGCCATGCCTTTCTTTTTGTCCACCTTCGTCAGGAAACTCCATTGAAGCTTATTCAGCATCACAGCAACACACAAGCCTCCACTGACAGGTGGTGGCTGCGCATGAGGTGCATTTGCTGGGAATCAAACCCAGGTCTCCTACATGTAAGGCAAGAATTCTACCACTGAACCACCAATGCCTCACAAGAACACCCTAGTGGACATGAAGGTTCTGGTCCTTCCCTTTGTGCCCCTGGAGGGAAAGTATAGATGGGTAACAACAGGTTGCTCTTATTATTTTCATTATTATTATCAACAGCTGCCATTTACTGAGTATTGACTGTGTGTAAGGCACATTATCAATTGATTTACCTGAATTATCTCATTTCAGGGTCTCAGCAACCCTACGATGCAGGAGTCATTATTACGCCTATCTTGCTGTTGTTGTCAGATGCCGTCGAGTTGGTTCTGACTCATAGTGACCCTAGGTACAACAGAATGAAACACTACTCAGTCCTGCGCCATCCTCACAATCGTTGCTATGCTTGAGGCCATCATTGCAGCCACTCTGTCAATCCATCTTGTTGAGGGTCTTTGTTTTTTTTTTTTTTTGCTGACACTCTGCTTTACCATGCATAATGTCCTTCTCCAGGGACTGGTCCCTCCTGATAACATGTCCAAAGTACATGAAATGAAGTCTCGCTATCCTCGCCTCTAAGGAGCACCCTGGCTGTGAAAACCAAGGCTCATCAGAGCAGACAGGGAGTTTGTCCAAGGTCCCATAGGCAATCGGTGGCAGAACTGACACCCAGCCTAGCAAGTGGGACCACAAAGCCCAGACACTTCCCCACTGGGAGCCACCACTTCCAGAAAAGCAGCCCCTGTGAAACCATGGCCCCTTCCACTGGTCCTCTGGCATCTAATTTAGGCCCTGAGAGTAGATTATGGCAAAGACTTTAACGCGTCATCAGCACAGTGCAGAGATGTCTGCAAAGGACAAAGACCTCCTCCTTATCCACCCAAAAGGAACTCAGAATTCACTTTAAAAAACAAACAGTATCGTCAGCTAAAAACCCAGGTCCTTCAGGGACTGACAGGAGTTTTGTTAAAGAAGTTCCCCGTCAGAGAAGTCCGGGATATCTTTGGAATGGGAACTAGTTCCCCTCCAAAGAAGACCTCCCAGCCCTGCTCGGACCTTGTCCTGGCCCAGCTAGATCCTGCCTGGGGCTGGGGATGCTTCTGAGAACTCATGGTGGATGGACCTCCATGCTCAATGCTTGATGTTCATCAACTCAGGGGTTCTTCCCACAGCCCCCTCAGTGACACTAGTACCATCATCTCCACTTTGCAGAAGAGGATACTGAGGCTCAGGCAGGATGTGTGAGCTGCATCCAAGCCCTGCCAGCCCGCTCCAGAGCCAGCGGTCTCCAGCACCACCCACACTGGTTCCCAGGTTGAGCCCCTCCCGCAGGCTGAAAGACCATCCTGTAGAAAACAGAGCCCTGCCCAGGTAAAGTTCAGGGCAGAAATGCCTGACATGAACAGAGAACAGGCCAAACCTTCCTACTGAATATTTAGTAGGTGCCGAGGCAGACTTCATAGTTACTTTAATCCTTTGGCCAACCTTGCAGTGAACAACTTCACATTTTTTCACCACATCAAAGACTCTACTTCTAGGTATGGCTGACATCTGTCTGTCTCCCAACCCCAAAACATCTTCCTACAAAATCAAAGCCTCTTTTCAAATTTACAGTCCCTGACAGGGGTGGATGATCTAGGAATGTAAGCACGGGCTTACTTGTGCTTACTTGCTAATCTGTAGTGAACAATTTCACGAGTTTTAAACATGAGGTGAAATCCTTGTTTAATTGTTCACTACAGATTAGTAAGTAAGCACAAGAAAGTCTGTGCTTACCTTGCTTACTGGACAATCTGTCCCTGCTTGGGAAAATCAACCACTTCCCAGAGCAGGCTCCAGAAGGTGAGTCATTCATTCATGGCCACCTGGCCGGGCTTGGCGCCACAGGCATTAGGTGAGGCAGGTGAGAGGAGTGGAGAACAGGTGAGCCTGGCTACTTCCCCTCCATTTGCCCATTACAAGGGAGCTGTCACAAAGAGTGACCTCTCAGAAGTCCTTGGGGTGAACAGGTTAGATTCTGGCTGATGGTGGATCATCTCTGAAGCCAAGCCTGCGGGCAGAGAGAGATGCCAAAAGTACTCACTGCTCTGAAGGCCAAAGTAAGCCGTCAGATCGGACAGGCAAAGCACCTTTCCGCCTCGTTAGTGATCAACAGGAGAGACTAGGGGATTTCTGGGTGCCTTCCCACAGCGGGGCAGCCCCTCACTCTCTGGCTGTGTCGGCCAGAACACTGGCCCATGGCCCTGGGAGAGAATGATGGAGCCATGATCCAGGAAAGGGCTCAGAGGGGGATGGACAGACTGCAAGAAGCAGCCCTGACCTTCCAGACACTCTTCCCAGAGCACTGGGTGAATCTCCACCGACACCTTGGCCGTGGCCTACCCAGCGTTCTGGCCCAGAAAGCCTTCCTCTGAGGGTACAGCCCTCATTCTTTAAAGGAGCGATTTCCACTCTGGGGTTCACAAGCCTTCGTGGGGTCCATGAACCCAAGCACAGTGTCCTCACGCTGTGTGTCCTCTGCAGGGAAGGGCTACAGGTTCACTGGGATCTATGAAGGCTCTGTGAGCAGGAAAGGCCATCTAGCTCGGCTTTAGGGCCCCACACAAACGTCTGCTTTCTGCAAGGGCTTCCCTTCCTCTTCTGGACTTCCCCTTTCCAGGTTCTCATCAAATTTTACAGTACTTATTCATTCCCCTCTGTCACCACAGTGGCCCCAGCACCAAGCTGGGCAAAGAAAAGGCCCCAAGAGGGTGACTGGCCAGATGCCGGGGCCTCCAGCAAGTTAACACCTTCCTATTCTGGCACTTAGCCTGTTCTCTTACAGCTAACTGGTCACCCACTGGAGCCTCCACCAGACCCGAGGCAAGAGGATGGGCCCTCATTTCATTCTTCAGCTTTGTGGGAACAGGGTCTGGCCCGCAACATGCACTTGATCAACCAAATACCAGATTGCTCACGAAGTACGATGAAAACCGGAAATTCTGCTTGATGGGGAAAAGAAACACACACATTAGGGGGTATTCCTTTACCCCTTGTTGCTTAATCAGAGGATTATTCCTAAAAAGCAGGTACTGCACAGAGCAGAGGCCAGGAGAGAAGACTGAGTGTGTTAGCCACAAGCACCACCATAGTAAGAAAGGCTAAGATGCACCACGTGTTCACAGCAACTTAGTGCACGAAGGCTTTACAATCCGGCCACGATATTATTATTCTCCCATTTATCACAGGAAAAGACTCAGGCCAACACAATAAAGACTGCAGCTGGTAACTCCAAACTCTCAAGCACAATGGTGGGGTACAACAGGTTCCCGCAAGACAGCCAGCCTGGGGAGTCAGTCCCTTCTGTGGGACAGAAAAGCCCCCCCAGCCCAACCCTGCTTTACCTTTGCAAATGAGTCTTCACTGTGGTTAGTATTTCCCCACCAAGCTCACAGTTTTGCAAACCAAGGTGGGGGTGGGGGTGGGGGGTGGGCAGGGGCTGGCTAGGGCGGCCTCCTGGCAGTTCCTGTTACAGCGAGCTAGAAGGTGAGACTCTTCTCTCCCTCTCAGAGAGGACTAAGATGCGCCTGACCCAAGCCATGGTCTTTTCAATCACCTCGTATGCATGCAAAAGCTGGACAATGAATAAGGAAGACTGAAGAATTGACGCATTTGGATTTTGGTGATGGCAAAGACTACTGAATGAATATACCATGGACTCCCAGAAGAACGAACAACTCTGTCTTGGAGGAAGTATGGCTAGAATGCTCCTTAGAAGTGAGGATAGCAAGACTTCGTCTCACATACTTTGGACATGTTATCAGGAGGGACCAGTCCCTGGAGAAGGACATCATGTTTGGTAAAATAGAGGGTCAGAAAAAAAAAGAGGAAGACTTTCAACAAGATGGACTGACAAAGTGGCTGCAACAATGGGCTCAAACATAACAACGATTGTGAGGATGGCACAGGACCGGGCAATGTTTCATTCTGTTGTACATAAGGTCACTATGAGTCAGAACTGACTTGATGGCACCTAACAACAACAGCAGTGAGGGCAGGGGCGGGGGGTGAGAGCAGCCAAGCCTCCCTGGCCGCCTGTGTTCCCCACATCGCACAGGAACGGATCCAGCCCAGGATACAGATGCTTGTCTGACTCTACAGCCTGGGGCCAAAATACACACCTGCCTCCCCCTTCCCAGCATAGGCCAGGGACCCAGCCTGGAGTCCCAGCTAGAGCACTGGGGTCAGACGGAGGTTCAAATGCCAGATCCACCGCATCCACGCCACCCACTGCCCATGCTTCCAGGGCTTCCATTTCCCCATCCAGAAAACGGGGACACAGTAAATTGGGCCAAGCTTACGGAGCTGATGTGAGGGTTGAAGGAGATTTTTTTTTCAAGTGCAATTTTTTTTTATTGTGCTTTAAGTGAAAGTTTACAATTCTAGTTTCTCGTACAAAAATTTATACACACATTGTTATGTTAACCCTAGTTGCTCTCCCTATACTGTGACAGCACACTCCTCCTTTCCACACCTGATTTCCCATGTCCATTCAACCAGCTCCTAACCCTCTCTGCCTTCTCATCTCACCTCCAGACAGAAGTTGCCCATTTAGTCTCATGTATCTACTTGAGCAAAGATGCACACTCTTCACGAGTATCATTTTATGTCCCATAGTCCAGTCTAATCATTGTCTGAAGAGTTGGCCTTGGGAATGGTTTTAGTTCTGGGTTGACAGAGAGTCTGGGGGCCATGCTTTCTGGGGTGCGCCAGTCTCAGTCAGACATTAAGTCTAGTCTTTTTACTAGAATTTGAGTTCTGCACCCCACCCTTCCCCTGCTCCATCAATGACTCTCTGTTCTGTCCCCCGTTAGGGCGGTCACTGGTGGTAGCCAGGCACCATCCGGTTCTTCTGGTCTCAGGCTGATGAAGTCCCTGGTCTATGTGGCCCTTTCAGACCTTGGGCTAATACCTTCCTTGTGTCTTTGGTGTTCTTCATTGTCCTTTACTCCATGTAGTTGGGACCAATTGATGCATCTTAGATGGCTGCTCGCTAGACCCCAGATGCCACTCACAAAGGTGGGATGCAGAACATTTTCTTAATGAACTTTTTTTTTTATTGTTGTAGATGTTATTGTTGTTTTATGCTGTTGAGTCGATTCTGACTCATAGTGGCACTACAGGACAGAGTGGAACTGTTCCATAGGGTATCCTAGGCTGTAAGATCTTTTTTTATTGTTGTACTTCACGTGAAAGTTTACAATTCAAGTTAGTCTCTCATACAAAACTTTATACATACATTGTCATGTGACCCTAACTGCTCTCCCTATACTGTGACAGCCCCTCCTCCTTTCCACCCGATTTCCCATGTCCATGCCATCAGCTCCTGACCCTCTATGCCTTCTCATCTCACCCCCGGACAGGAGCTGCCCATTTAGTCTCATGTATCTACTTGAGCTAAGAAGCACTCTCTTCACGAGCATCATTTTATATCCCATAATCCAGTCTAATCTTTGAAGAGCTGGCCAAGGACCATGCTTTCTGGGGATCCTCCAGTCTGACTCAGACCATTAAGTCTGGTCTTTTTACTAGAATTTGAGTTCTGCACCCCACTTTTCTCCTGCTCCTTCAAGGACTCTCTGTTGTGTTCCCTGTCAGGGTGGTCATTGGTGGTAGCCGGGCACCATCTAGTTCTTCTGATCTCAGGCTGATGCAGTCTCTGGTTCATGTGGTACTTTCTGTCTCTTGGGCTAATACTTTCCTTGTGTCTTTGTGTTCTTCATTCTCCTTTACTCCAGGTGAGTTGGGACCAATTCATGCATCTTAGATGGCCGCTTGCTAGCTTTTAAGACCCCAGACGCCACTCACCAAAGTAGGATGCAGAATATTTTCTTAATAAACTTTGTTATGCCAACTGACCTAGATGTTCCCTGAAACCATGGTCCCCAGACTCCTGCCACTGCTACTCTGTCCCTCCAAGTGTTTGAGTGTATTCAGGAAACTTCTTAGCTTTGGTTTAGTCCAGTTGTGCTGACTTCCCCTGTAGTGTGCGCTGTCCTTCCCTTCACCTAAGATAATTTTTGTCTACTCTCTAGTTAGTGAATACCCCTCTCCGTCCCTCCCCACCCTCATAACCATCAAAGAATGCTTTCTTCTGTGTTTAAACCTTTTCTTGAGTTCTTATAATAGTGGTCTTATACAATATTTATCCTTTTGTGACTGACTAAATTCACTCAGCATAATGCCTTCCAGATTCCTCCATGTTATGTTTCATGGATTCATCATTGTTCTTTATCATTGCGTAGTATTCCATTGTGTGAATATACCACAATTTGTTTATCCATTTGTCCGTTAATGGGCACCTAGTTTCTTTCCATCTTTTTGCTATCGTCAACAGTGCTACAATGAACATGGGTGTGCATATATCTATTAATGCGACGGCTCTTATTTTTCTCTAGGATATATTCCAAGGTGAGGGATTACTGGATTGTATGGTACTTCTATTTCTAGCTTTTTAAAAGGAAGTGCCAAATTGATTTCCAAAGTGGTTGTACCATTTTACATGCCCAACAACAGTGTATAAGTGTT
This sequence comes from Trichechus manatus latirostris, assembly GCF_000243295.1. Taxonomy (NCBI): domain Eukaryota; kingdom Metazoa; phylum Chordata; class Mammalia; order Sirenia; family Trichechidae; genus Trichechus; species Trichechus manatus. Next base: position 5,170,477 of record NW_004443989.1, on the reverse strand, counting down.
CCAGTCTCTCCACAACCTCTCCAACATTTATTATTTTGTGTTTTTTGGATTAATGCTAGCCTTTCTGCGGTGAGATGATATCTCACTGTAGTTTTTATGTGCATCTCTAATGGCTAATGATCGTATTTCCTCATGTGTCTGTTAGCCACTTGAATGTCTTCTTTGGTGAAGTGGCTTGTTCATATCTTTTGCCCATTTTTTAACCGTGTTCTTTGTCTTTTAGTTGTTGAAATTTTGCAGTATCTTGTAGACTTTAGAGGTTAGACGCTGATCAGATCTGTCATAGCCCAAAATTTTTTCCCCAGTCTGTAGGTTGTCTTTTGACTGTTTTGGTGAAGTCTTTTGATGAGCATAAGTGTTTGATTTTTAGGAGCTCCCAGTTATCTAGTTTCTCTTCTGGTGTTTGCGCATTGTTAGTTATGACTCATATTCTGTTTATGCCTAGGCTGTAATCTTTATGGAAGCAGACTGTCATATTTTTCTCCCATGGAGCAGTTGGTGGGTTCGAATCACCGACCTTTCAGTTAGCAGCCAAGCACTTAACCACCGCATCAAAGCACTCAGCAGAATGCAGGACTTACAGTTGGTGCTTAAATATTTGCTGCTATGATCAATGATTACCATGGTGAAGGTCACATCCATTCATCTCACCAGTCAATCAATAAAGATAAACTGTGTGCCTGGCACCAAATTCCTCTGCCTGTGGGACTGCATTCTAACAGGAAGAGATAGACAGCAAACAAATAAATACTTATTACATCCGGCAATGATCAGTGCTATAAAAATTATACCAAAGCAGAGTGAGGCATGGTGAGTGACAGAGGAAAAGGGAGGAGCTCTCTAGAAGGTATGATCAGGGAGGCCCCTCTGGAGGAGGTGACATCAGAGCTGAGGCCTGAGGAAGTGAAGGTCAGATCCACGTGGATGTCTGGGGAAGAACGTTCCAAGCAGAACGAAGGACAAGTGCAAAGGCTGTAAAATGGAAACATGCACAGTATGTTCCAGGAAGAGCAAGGAGGCCACTTGCTGAAACACAGCATTAAGTAACCCAGAACGTCCATGTGCCCTAGTGCCTACCCACCCCACCTGTCCTGCCTGTACACTCTAATCACATCAGCTCTGCACCTGTACATTCGGGCATTCAGCGTGCCAGACTTGCACCCGTACACTGTGGCATTCCACCGGCCGGATCCACACCTGTACACTGAGGCATTCCATCTGCTGGAACCCGCGCACCTGTATGCTGGGGTATTAAGCATGCTGGAACCCACACCTGTAGACTCGGGCATTCCACCTTCCTGGAATCCACGCCTAAATGCAAAGGAATCTACCTTCCCAGCTGTACACATGGGCATTCTACCTGCCAACCCAAACATTTACTGAACACTTACATGCCAGATATTTTGCTGGGCCCTCTGATAAACGCTACATCATCTGATCTGCACAGTAAGTTTGAAGGCTGATGCTGGAAAGTCCAGCTTCCATATGACAAAATCAAGTCTTGGATGAATTTTATAACTTGCTTAAGGTCATACAGGTGTCTCTCTCCAGGCCGCTCTGCCGACCCGAGGGACCCATCAATCAAGACTGACAGACAGAGCCAGGAGCAGAGGTACCCGATGCCACACAACAAGGTACAAACTGCCCAAGTTCTCGAGTCTTGTGCAGACTTCCTAACTGTTGGCCTGTGAATGACATCTGGCTACAGACTTTTGTCAGGTCAAGATTATGTTTCTTTGTTTAAACGAGTCAGCATTTTTGAAAAATGAGGCGATTTCACAACGCCAGCCCATATTTCCAGCCTCAGATCTGAGGACCCTGAACCTGAAGTATGGGGTACAGTCTGCCCCCTTTAGTGCAGGCAGGCGTGGGCTCCCTGTTAGCCACAATTTCGACTCTTCTTTCCCTTTCCCACTCTGAGCCCTGCGTCCTATCATTTGTCCCCTTTGACCCAGCCCCTTCTAATATTTAGGTCACCTGCCTGGTCTCCTGCAGGTATCTGAAGTTCTGATCCCTCACCTGAAACAAAAGGGGTGAGATCTTAAAGGAATAAATGAAAGTCTATTCTCTGGTCTGAAAACTCAACTGCACCTGGACAGGAGCTAAAGCTCCAAAACAGCATCAATCCATTGTAAGTATAAACCAAACCCGCTGCTGTCGAGTTGATTCCGACACACAGTAACCCTGTAAGTGCAGCAGACGTCAATTTAATAGGCATCTCCCTGTGCCTCCAATTGAAAGTATCCCATGAAAAAATCCAGTGAGTCTTATTTCAACACAAGTTCAACAGGGAAATGCAATCTTAGCCCATGACCAAAGCAAGGTGATACAGAATCCACGGACTACCAGGATATGCATTAGGAGGTCAGGGGAGGCTAAGTCCAGAGGAGAATTCAGGGCCATGTGCTTCATCTTCAGTTACCTGACTGGCCATCCAGAGGAAGCCGGAGGCTCGTTTTGATCTTCAGCAACAAGAACCAAGGCTCCCAACTGGATACAGGATGAAGAAGTTTCCAAAAAACCTAAGAGCTGCTCAAAAGTGTCTCAGGCTGCCTTGAGAGACAGACTGGAGTAACTTATGGCAGCGGTGTTTCAGCCAAGTGGCTTCAGGAAGGTCATGTTACCTTCTGAGACTCAGTTTCTCCATCGGTAAAATGGGTAGACTTATCAAGAGGCAGAAGGAGGATTTATAAAGCACCAAGGACACTGCTTCTCAGAAACCAAAAAACCCACTGCCTTCAAGTATGTTCTGACTCATAGCGACCCTATAGGACAGAGAACTGCCCCACAGGGTTTCCAAGGCTGTAATAATCTTCACGGAAGCAGACTGCCACATCCTTCACCCACAGAGCTGCTGCTGGCTTTGAACTGCCAACCTTTCGGTTGGTAGTCAAGAGCTTAACCACTGCACCATCAGGGCTCCTTGTGGTTCTCAGAAGACATGGTTAATAAATGGCAGTGGCTGTCATGATTTTTAGTACTGAATATTGTACAGAAGGCTCCTCCAACTACCACCACCATTTAATGAGTGCATTATTCTAAGAGTGCTTTATTTGTACTAGCACATTTCACTCTAAAACATTCCTACAGGATGTTGTTGTTAGCTGCTGTCAAGCTTGTCCCTGACTCATGGCGATGCCATGTACCATGGAATGAAATGCTGTCCAGTCCTGAGTTATCCCCATGATTGGTTTCGGATTAGACAGTTGGGATTCATAGGGTTTTTATGGGCTGATTTTCAGAAGTAGATCGCCAGGCCCTTCTTTCTAGTCTTTCTTAGTCTAGAAGCTCCTCTAAGACCCATTCAGCATCATACCAACATGCAAGCCTCCACTGACAGACAAACTGGTTGCGGATGAGGTGCACTGGCTGGGAATCGAGCCTGGATCTCCTGCATGGAAGGCAAGAATTTTATGACTGAATAACGTCAAAAATTTTATAAATGAGGAGACTGAAGTACATAAGCTAAAGCAACTTGACCTCAACATCACATGGGTCCTAAGTGCAGAGCTGGAAGTTGAACCCAAGAAGTCTGCATCTAGAACCCACTCTTCTGGCCACTACATTACATCTACCTAAAAAAAGATTAACCCATTGCCGTCGAGTTGATTCCAAATCATAGCGACCCTAAAGGAGAACAGACTGGCCCATAGGGTTTCAAAGGCTGTAAATCTTAACAGAAGGAGACTATCACATTTTTCTCTAGTGGAGCAGCTGGTAGATTTGAACCGCTGACCTTTCAGTTAGCAGCCAAGCATTTAATCACTGCACCACCACGGTTCCTAAACCATAAAGATTACAGCCTTGGAAACCTATGGGGGCAGTTCTATTCTGTCTTACAGGGTCACTGTAAGTCAGAATAAACTCAATGGCAACAGGTCCAGGAACCAATACTCTAGGGGAAATACAGGTTTGGTTCCTGCAGCTTCTGGTCAGAACATTTTCATCAACCAATCAATACATATGTGTGTTTCTGTTTAAAGCCTCCTAATTTAACATATTACCACTCATCTGGCAGTTTGTCGTACTATGGTGGCTTGTGCGCTGCTGTGATGCCGGAAGCTATGCCACTGGTATTTCAAATACTAGCAGGGTCACCCATGGTGGACAGGTTTCAGCAGAGCTTCCAGACTAACACAGACTAGGAAGAAGGACCTGGCAGTCTACTTCTGAAAAAACTGGCCAGTGAAAACCTTATGAATAGCAGTGGAACATTCTGTGATACAGTGCCAGAAGACAAGCCCCTCAGGTTGGAAGGCACTCAAAACACAATTGAGGAAGAGCTGCCTCTTCTGAGTAGAGTTGACCTTAATGACATGATGGAGTAAAGCTTTCAGGACCTTCATTTGCTGAGGTGGCATGACTCAAAATGACAAGAAACAGCTGCCAACATCCATTAATAATCGGAAAGTGAAATGTATGAAGTATGAACCTAGGAAAATTGGAAGTCATCAAAAATGAAATAGAACACATAAATATCAATATCCTAGACATCAGTGAGCTGAAATGGGCTGGTATTGGCCATTTTGAATCCACAATCATATGGCCTATTATGTCAGAAAGGACAAATGGAAGAGGAATGGCATTGCATTCATCGTCAAAAAAAATTTACAGATTTATCCTGAAGTACAATGCTGTCAGTGACAGGATAATATCCATACGCCTATAAGGAAGACCAGTTACTACAACTATTATTCAAATTTACGTACCAACCACTAAGGCCAAGGATAAAGAAATTGAAGATTTTTACCAACTTATGCAGTCTGAAATCGATCAAACATGCAATCAAGATGCACTTGTAATTACTGGTGACTGGAATATGAAAGTTGGAAACAAATAAGAAGAATCACTAGTTGGAAAATATGGCCTTGGTGATAAAACAACGCCAGAAATCACATGATAGAATTTTTCAAGATCAACTTCTTCATTCCAAATACTTTTTTCAACAACATAAACAGCAACTATACACGTGGACTTTGCCAGATGGAATACACAGGAATCAAATTGACTACATCTGTGGAAAGAGATGATGGAAAAGCTCAATATCATCAGTCAGAACAAGGCCAGGAGCCGACTGTGGAACAGACCTACAACCGGTCATACTCAAGTTGAAGCTAAATTAAAAGAAGTCCATGAAAGCCAAAATACAACCTTGAGTATATCCCACCTGAATTTAGAAACTATCTCAGGAACAGATTTGATGCACTGAACACTAATGACCAAAAACCAGACGAGTTGTGAGATGCTATCAAGGACATTATACAAGAAGAAAGCAAAAAGTCATTAAAAAGACAGGAAAGAAAGAAAAGACCAAAATGGATGTCAGAAGAGACTCTGAAATTTGCTCCTGAAGGTAGAGCAGCTACAGTGAAAGGAAGAAATGAGGAAGTAAAAGAACTGAACAGATTTCAAAGGGCATCTCGAAAAGACAAAGTATTATAATGAAATATGCCAAGACCTGGAGTTAGAAAACCAAAAAGAAAGAACACGCTCAGCATTTCTCAAGCTGAAAGAACTAAAGAAAAAATTCAAGCCTCAAGTTGCAATTCTGAAGGATTCTATGGGCAAAATATTGAATGACGCTGGAAGCATCAAAAGAAGATAGAAGGAATACACAGTCACTGTACCAAAAAGAATTGGTTGACTTTCAGCCATTTCAGGAGGTAGCATATGATCAAGAACCGATGGTACTGAAGGAAGAAGTCCAAGCTGCACTGAAGGCATTGGTGAAAAACAAGGCTCCAGGAATTGACAGAACATCAATAGAGATGTTTCAACAAACAGATGTAGTGCTGGAGGTGCTGACTCATCTATGCCAAGAAATTTTTAAGACAGCTGCCTGGCCAACTGACTGGAAGAGATCCATATTTGTGTCCATTCAAAAGAAAGGTGATCCAAGAGAATGTAGAAATTATCAAATAATATCATTAATATCACACACAAGTAAATTTTTTTTGTTTTTAGTTTTTAGGTTTTTTGGTTAACTATTACTTTTATTGTTGTAGTTTAAGTGAAAGTTTACAATTCAAGTTAGTCTCTCATACAAAAATTTATACATACATTGTTATGTGACCCTAATTACTCTCCTTATACTGTGACAGCACACTCCTCCTTTCCACCCGATTTCCCGTGTCCATTCAGCCAGCTCCTAACCCTCTCTGCCTTCTCATCTCACCTCTGGACAGAAGCTGCCCATTTAGTCTCATGTATTTACCTGAGCTAAGAAGCACACTCTTAACGAGTATCATTTTATGTCCCACAGTCCAGTCCAGTCTTTGTCTGAAGAGTTGGGCTTGAAAATTGTTTTAGTTCTGGGTTGACAGAGAGTCTGGGGGCCATACTTTCTGGGGTGGATCCAGTCTCAGTCAGACCATTAAGTCTGGTCTTTTTACTAGAATTTGAGTTCTGCATCCACCCTTCCCCTGCTCCATCAGGGACTCTCTGTTGTGTCCCCTGTTAGGGCAGTCACTGGTGGTAGCTGGGCACCATCCAGTTCTTCTGGTCTCAGGCCAATGAAGTCCCTGGTCTATGTGGCCCTTTCAGTCTCTTGGGCTAATACTTTCCTTGTGTCTTCGGTGTTCTTCATTGTCCTTTACTCCATGTGGTTGGGACCAATTGATGCATCTTAGATGGCCGCTCGCTAGCTTTTAAGACCCCAGACGCCACTCTCCAAAGTAGGATGCAGAAGATTTTCTTAATAAATTTTGTTACGCCAATTGACCTACATGCCCCTGAAAGCATGATCCCCAGACCCCCACCCCTGCTACTCTATCCGTCAAAGTGTTTGATTGTATTCAGGAAACTTCTTAGCTTTGGTTTAGCCCCATTGTGCTGACTTCCCCTGTAGTGTAATATCACACACAAATTTTTGCTGAAAATCATTCAAAAGCAGTTGCAGCAGCACATCAACAGGGAACTGCCAGAAATTCAAGTCAGGTTCAGAAGAGGACATAGAACGAGGAATATCATTGCTGATGCCACATGAGTCTTGGCTGAAAGCAGAGAATACCGGAAAGATGTTTACCTGTGTTTTACTCACTATGCATAGGCATTGGACTGTGCAGATCATAATAAATTATGGAGATCATTGAGAAGAATGGGAATTCCCGAACACTTAATTGTGCTCATGAGGAACCTGTACATAGGCCAAGAGGAAGTCATTCGAACACAACAAGGGGATACTGTGTGGTTTAAAATCAGGAAAGGTATGTATCAGGGTTGTATCCTTCCACCATATTATTCAATCTGTATGCTGAGGAAATAATCCAAGAAGCTGGACTATATAAAGGAGAACAAAGCATCAGGGTTGGAGCAAGACTCATTAACAACCTGTGATATGTACATGACACACCTTGTCCGAGGATTGTGAAGAACACTTGAAACATTTACTGATGAAGATTAAAGATACAGCCTTCAGTACGGATTACACCTAAACACAAAGGAAACAAAAATCCTCACAACTGGACCAATAAGCAACATCATGATAAATGGAGAAAAGATTGAAGTTGTCAAGGATTTCATTTTACTTGGATCCAAAATCAACATCCATGGAAGTAGGAGACGAGAAATCAAACACCGCATTGCATTGGGCAAATCTGCTGCAAAAGACCTCTTACAGTGTTCGAAAGCAAAGATGTCACCTTGAGGACTAAGGTACATCTGACCCAAGCCATGGTGTTTTCAATCGCCTCATATGCATGTGAAAGCTGGACAATGAATAAGGAAGATGGAAGAAAAATTGATGCTTTTGAATTATGGTGTTGGCAAAGAATATTGAATATACCGTGGACTGCCAGAAGAACAAACAAATCTGTCTTGGATGAAGTACAGCCAGAATGCTCCCTAGAAGTGAGGATGGTGAGAGTTTGTCTTAAGTATTTTGGACATATTATCAGGAGGGACCAGTCCCTGGAGAAGGACATCATGCTTGGTAAAGCAGAGGGTCAGTGAAAAAAGGAAGACTTTCTATGAGATGGATTGACACAGTGGCTGCAACAATGGGCTCAAGCATAACAATTGTGAGGATGGCACAGGACCAGATAAAGTTTTGTTCTGTTGTACAGAGGGTGGCTATGAGTTGTAACTCACTGGACAGCACATAACAACAATTTAACATATATTGTTGATTCAATAACACTGAACTCACATCCAATAGCACCATAACTCGTGCCTAAATGAGGCTTATCTAACACACAGATTTTCTCTGTAAGGTACACTACAACAGCCTTCTTGTGCTCAGGAACATTGGACAGCACTTCAGCAGTATGCCTGGGGGCTGCTTTGAACAGAAATCACCAACAAAAATGTGGAAAACATGGCACTGAACAGACCCCGAAAAGGACACCTGTATGAGAGCTAAACAAACGGGCAGAGCGTCACCTTGCGACCTCCGCTGGGAACGTGCGCTTCAAGCAACTTAAACCGAGTCTCTGAGCACCGAGCCCCAGGGAACCCAAGTGCCCCAGGTCCCAAAGGTCAGGACCAAACACAGTCCCTCCAACTGAGAAGTGCAAAAGCATAAATTTTTTTTGCTGCCCTGAATGACCATAAAGCACCAGGAGTATTGATTTGGGGGTTACAAATAAATTTTAGCAAGTAAGCAAATCGCAAATACGTAATCTGTGAATAATAAAGACTGATTGTCTCTCCAAGAGAAGCCCTGATGGTTAAGGACTTAGCTGCTAACCAAAAGGTCAGTGGTTCGAACCCACCTAGCAGCCTGGCGATCTGCTCTTGTAAACATTACAGCCTAGGAAACCCTATGGGGCAGTTCTACTCTGCCACATTGGGTTGTTATGAGTCAGAATCAACTCGACAGCACCTGATAACAACTATCTCCAAGTGGGGATAAAATCCCAGAAGTCAGCGGTGGATTTGACACAGAAGAGGAAGGAGAGAGAAGAGTCAAGGAGAACTCCAGTCATCTGGCTGGGGCAGCTGGGGGGGTGGGGTGCAGGGTGGTAAACCTCCTATGGCGATGAGGAAGCTGGTATGTTCAAAGGAGGAGTCTCTGACTGTGACACTCCAGCCTTCACGTCCTAAAGACCACTGTGATTATACTGGACCCACCTGGATAATCCAGAATAATCTCCCCATCTCGAGATCTTTAACTTAATCACATCTGCAAAGTCCCTTTTGCCACGTCAAGTAATATATTCACAGGTTCTGAGGATCAGGACACGGACATCTTTGAGGAGCCATGATTCTGCCCACCACAAAAAGACACTATCCAATGGAAGGTGATGTCATGGGGAAGGACAGCTGTCTGGGACTCAAGGTCAAACAATGGCAACTGGCGAGTTGATCCCAGCCACGGGATGGGTTTTACTTCTCAGCCTCAGTGTTGTTCTTTAATGTTAATAAGTATTACTGAGTTTTAATGCCTTTTAATGAAGTAGTATGTGCTAAACAGTTTGGCCTAATTCCCGCCACTTCCCCATTGCCTTACAACCACAGCACGTGAGGAACATGGCAAGAGGACCCAAGACAGATGCAAACAGAACCCCACAAAGAGTCAAGGGCCAGACCTGTAGCCTTGTGCCAAACCCTGGTCCTCCCTCTCCACGAGCTGGAGAGCTCTAACTCTAACACTCAACTCCCCAGTAGCTATCTGCTTCCAAATCAGAGTAAAACAGTAGTTCTAAAACATTAAACACAAACACACACTTGGCAGGGAGGACCTCCTTTCAGAGAACAAAGGGGAGAACAGCACTCCTGCCTCCCTCCTCGCCCTATCCCAGACCCCAACTTGAGTTGAGCAGCAGCAGTACCGGTTCAGGGACTAGTCAGACAGGAAATCTGGCCTCCATGAGCCAAGCAGCTCAGTCCTCTGTGTTTCTGCTCCACAGAAGAAGCCCTTCTGCAAAGTTACCTGGCTACTGGGGCTCACTGGCTGCCCTGACCACAGAAACCGAGTCTCTGAGCGCTGGGCCCCAGGGAACCCGAGTGCCCCAGGTCTCAAAGGTGAGGATCAAACACAGTCCCTCCAACTCAGAAGAGCAAAAGCATAAAAACAGAGGTGCCATCATCTGGGAGGTTACCTTACTACGAAGCCATAATAACATAAACCTAGCATGCTGTATCTACCACCCACCTGTCAGTTTGTCATACTGTGGTGGCTTGTGTGTTGCTATGAGGCTGGAAGCTATGCCACCAGTATTTCAAATACCAGCAGGGTCACCTACAGTGGACAAGTTTCAGCAGAGCTTCCAGGTTAAGAGAGACTAGGAAGAAAGGCCTGGCAATATACTTCTGAAAATTAGCCAACGAAAACCCTATAGATCACAACAGAGTGCTGTCTGTTATAGTGCTCGGACTCCCCTTGGTTGGAAGGCAATATGCAATAGCCACAACAATGGACCCAACATGCCAACGATCATGAAGATGGCACAGGACCAGGCAACATTTCATCTGTTATACATGGGGTCACCATGAATCAGAGCTGACGCAATGGCAACTAACAACAACAGCACACTGTATAAGTTTCCTCTGGCTGCTGTAACAAATTACCACAAACTCAGTGGCTTTTAAAATAATACAAATTGATTGCGTTTCAGTTCTGAGGTCAAAATGAGTCTTGCTGAGTTACAGTCAAGATGTCAGTTGGGCTGGCTCCTTCTAGAAGCTCTAGGCCAGAATCCATTTCTTTCCCTTTTTCAATTTCTAGTGATTACCTGTTTTCCTTGGCTTGTGGTCCCTTCCTCCATCTTCAAAGTGCATCACTCCATCCCCTGCTTCCATCATGACATCACCTTCTACTCACTCTTATCTTCTGCCTCCCTCTTAAAAAGACCCTTGTGACTACATGGACCCATCTGGATAATCCAGGATAACCCCATCTCAAGGTCCTTAACTTAATCACATCTGCACAACCCCTTTTGCCATGTAAGGTAACACCCACAGGTTCTGGGGATTAGGATGTGGACATACTGGGGCCCTTACTTAGCTGACCACACCTACCTACTTTTCAGCTCACTGTCCTGTGTTCCATGGAGAAGGAGTGCATCGATTATTTCAAAGACTGCTTTGGAAGCACCTTCCCAGGAAAGCCAAAGCTCACTACTCCCTTCTTGCCTACTACACTTAGGGAGATAGGAGAAACTGAGGCACAAGTTTGGGGACAAGGGAAGAGGGGAAAAGAAAAAAATATTTGCAGCATCCCTATATGTGTCATACACCATGTAACATGCTTTGCACGCACACTTGAGAGGCTGGTCTCATTTTCACATTAACAAACAGAGACACTGAGGCTCAGAGAGGTTACGGAACTTGCCCAAGATCACACAACCAACAAATGGTAGATCAGGGCTTCAAACTCCAGGCTGTCTGGATCTCAGTTTGTGCTGCTCTGAAAAAAACTTGGACCCTTTTGGAAATTTTTTGAGGGGGAAGGAGACCACAGAAGGTTGTTCATAGTTAAACTTTTCTTTTTGGGTAGGAAATTATGCAAAGCATTTGCCACTACCCCCACTCCCTCGGCGACTTAGCAAAGAAAATTCTATTTTGGGGCTTTGCGCTTCAGTGAGCTCCTTGGCCTGCAGCTCACCGCCTGCTGCTTGTAAATTTTTTCTGCAGAGGCCACTTCTTGAGGCTTGAAGGAGACAAGCTGGTCAGGCAGGCTATGGTGAGACACAGGGCCAGCGCTGAGCGGCTCAGGCCCCCATGACCCACCCAGCTTAGAAGAGGCAATGGCTGCCTGTGAGCTTGTCACCGAGATACCTGGTGTCTGAGCCCTCAGCCAAGACAACTGCCAGCGAGGCTGCCCATTACATATTCACATTTTTATTATTTTATTCACTTGCTCATATTATTCAAAATAGCCCCAAACTGGAAACACCTCGAATGTCCCACAACACAAGAACGGGCAGGGCGTGGTATATTCAGACAACGGAATACTACTCAGCACCAGAAAAGAGCAAACTATCGATTCACTCATCACCAAAGAAGAACCTCAAACACATTACACTGAGCAAAGGAAGCCAAATGTAAACAAGTGCATACCACGTGATTTCATTTATATGAAATTCTTTTGCTGTTGTTGTGCCGTCGAGTCAATTCCAACCCAGAGTGACCCTACAGGACAGAGTAGAACTGCCCCACAGGGTTTTCTAGGCTGTAATCTTTATGGGAGCAGATCGCCAGATCTCTTCTTCCACAGAGCGGCTGCTGGGCTCAAACTGCCGATCTTCTAGTTAACAGCCGAGCACTTAACCGTTGCACCACCAGAGTTTCTTATATGAAATTCTAGAACAGGCAAAACAAGCCTATAGCAACAGAATGCAGGTCAGAGGTTGCCTGGGGCAGGAGGTGTGTCTGGGTGGGTGCTGGCTGAGAAGAGGCACAAGGGAACTTTCTGGGTGATGGAAGTGTTCTTTGTCTTGACTAAGGTGATGGTTACACATGAGCATTAAAAAAAAAAAAAAAAAAGTTCCATCGAGTCGACCCTGACTCGTGGTGACCCCATATATATCAGAGTAGAACTGTGATCCACAGGGTTTTAAATGGCTGACTTTTCTGAAGTAGTTCTCCAGGCCTTTCTTCCAAGGCACCCCTAGGCACACTAAAACCTCCAACCTTTTGGTTAGTAGCCAAGAGCATTAACTGTTTGCACCACTCTAGGATATATACATCTGTCAAAATGCATTAAACTATGCACTTAAAATGGGTACATCTGACTGCAAGTAAATTATACCTCAATCAAGTTTATTCAAAATTTTTCTTAAAGCGTAGTCAATGTCACTGAACTGTGCATGTAGACATTTTTGAAATGGTGTATCTTTGGCTATGTGTATTTTCACCAAACAAAAAAAAGGTTGAGAAGTTAGAGGGTTGATATGTTGTGGGGTTGTTAACCAATGTCGTAAAACAACATGTGTACTTCTGTTTCATGAGAAACTATTTGTTCTGTAAAGCCTTCACCTGAAGTACAAAAAAAAAAATAAAAAAAATTTTTTTTTCTTAAAAAACAAACATCTTTTTCTTTTTTATTATTGTGCTTTAAGTGAAAGTTTACAATTCAAGTTAGTCTCTCATACAAAAATTTATACATACACTGAAATGTGACCCTAGTTGCTCTCCCTATACCGTGACAGCACACTCCTCCTTTCCACCACTGATTTCCTGTGTTCATTCAACCAGCTCCTGATCCTCTCTGCATTCTCATCTCGCCTCTGGACAGGAGCTGTCCATTTAGTCTCATGTATCTACTGGAGCTAAGAAGCACACTCTTCATGAGTATCATTTTATGTCCCACAGTCCAGTCTAATCCTTGTCTGAAGAGTTGGCCTCGGGAACGGTTTTAGTTTTGGGCTAACAGAGAGTCTGGGGGCCATGTCTTCCGGGGTCCCTCCAGTCTCAATCAAACCATTAAGTCTAGTCTTTTTACTAGAATTTGAGTTCCGCACCCCACCTTTCTTCTGCTCCATCAGGGACTCTCTGTTGTGTTCCCTGTCAGGGTGGTCATTGGTGGTAGCCAGGCACCATGTAGTTCTTTTGGTCTCAGGCTGACGGAATCTCTGGTTCATGTGGCACTTTTTGTCTCTTGGGCTAATACCTTCCTTGTGTCTTTGGTTTCCTTCATTCTCATTTACTCCAGGTGGGTTGGGACAAACTGATGCATCTTAGATGGCCGCTCGCTAGCTTTTAAGATGCCAGACACCACTCACCAAAGTGGGATGCAGAACATTTTCTTAATAAACTTTGTTATGCCGATTAACCTAGATGTACCCTGAAACCATGGTCCTCAGATCCCCGCCCCTGCTACTCTGTCCCTCGAAGTGTTTGGTTGTATTGAGGAAACTTCTTAGCTTTGGTTTAGTCCGGTTGTGCTGACTTCCCCTGTAGTGTGAAAAAATGCACATCTTCTATCTCCCGAAAGATCATAACCCTTAAAGAAGATTCTACAACATCTTCATAAAAAAGCAACCAAATGCCATTTCTCCTGACTTCTGGAGGGTGGGCAGTGGGGCATATTTTCTTTTACCTGTGTTTTTCTATAGTGTCCAATTGTTCTACAATGAACATCTATTTCTCTTATAATAAGGAAATAAAACCATAGTAAATGTAATTGAAAAACTAAAATGAGATACAATGCAGCCCTCTAGAGATGACCTGAGTGACCTCTTCTCTCAAGGAAAAGTGAGAACAAGTGCTAGACCAGGAGTCAGGGCGTGCCAGGCTTGGCCTTGGGCTTTCTGGGGGCCTTGGGCCTAATACTTCTCTGAACAATCTGTACAAGGGACTCATGTGAGCCTCACTTGCACTGTAGGGTTGGTGTTAGATTAAATACCAAAAATGAACTATGGAAACACCAGGACAGACAACTCCTGGGAACTAGACTCCAAAGGTTGTCTCCAACCCTGTCCGGCCATCTTCTTTGGAAAGGACACAACCATCCACCCACCCCATGCATCCCCAGAGGTGGCCCTGCATCCAAGAGGGTCTTTGTCTTCTATGCATAAGCCTTAACATCCCCCACTAAGCCATAGCATCAGGCAGGCCAAGATTTGGATCCCAACTCTGCCACTGCCTCGCTATGTGGCCGTGGGCAGGTCATGGGACCTCTCTGTACCTCGGCTTCCTCATCTGTCAATCTGGGGCAGTTACACCTGCCTTATGGGGCAGCTGGAAGGATAAAATGAAATGACAGTGTTGGGTACATCCTACATTCTCACTAAAAGACTGCATTTGTGGTTATTTTTATTTCATTCAAAGAGCTTTCCATCACAAAAAAAGAAATTCCACAAGTTCCCACTAACTTATGGAAGAGGAAGTAAAGTCCTTGATTCATGCTCCGTGTAAATACCAACTCCATGAGGCTTCCAAACACACTCCTTCCTTATACCAGGGTGATGGTCTAGGGGCCCTCAGTGTCCATGGAAACTCATGACAAGGAGCATCCTGATGGAAGTTATTCCAACCATTACCCTCTGCCTGCCAGCACCAACCAGGCCCACCACATCTGACGGAGGGTGTGCCTGGGTAGTTGACTCTGGCCTGGCTGTTGTCCCGGCCACCAAGACCTCCAGAAACACAGTCCCACAAACAGATGGTTTCTGAAGCTCGGGCCTCCAGAGGTCCGTTTCACTGCACCCAGTGGGGTATCCCAACACCCAGGCAAGTGAAGAAGAGCATTCACTCATTCAGAATATGTCCGCTGAATACCTGGTGTGTTAGGGGTTGAACTGTGTCACAAAAAATCTGTATTATGGTCAAGTGCAACTTGAGAACTTCTATTCTGGAACGTTTACTTCTATGTTTACTGAAGGTGTAGTAACACTAAATACAATTGATAAGGGGGCATTCAAACTCAGCTGAATGTTGCGGAGGGATCAGATGGTGACATTCAAGATGATGATGATGGAGGAAGAGGATACTGTGATACACTGAAAAGCATGGCCATTACATCGTGCAGCACCTCCCACCCAGAACAGGAGTTTACTTCCCACTCTTGGAATCTGGGTTGGCCTCTGACCCGCTCTGACCAACAGGATGAGACAGAAGGGAGGCTGTACAAGTTCCAGAGCCCAGACCTCAAGAAATAGTGCAGCTTCTGCATTCTCCCTCTTGAATGTTTTCCTGAGACTGCCACGTTACGAAGCCAGGCTAGCCTTCTGGAGGATGAGAGGCCACGTGGAGAACAGAGGCCCCAAGCCAACAGCCAGCATCCACTGCCAGACAGGTGAGTGAGGCCATCTTGGACCTTCCAAGCCATGAGAAAGTAACTGCATGAGTGACTCCAGCAAGTCCAATGGAGGAAATGTCTCAGAATTATGCAAAATAATTAACTGTCATTTTAGTCACCGAATTTTGGGGTAGTTTGTTATATACTATAGATAACTGAAACCATTATTATTACTATCAACAACAACCACCATTCATTCAGCAATTACTATGTGCCAGACAGGGGCCCTGGTGGTGCAGTGGTTAAGCCCTTGGCTGCTAACCTAAACATCAGTGGTTTGAACCCACCAGCAACGCTGTGGGAGAAAGATATAACAATCTGCTCTTGTAAAGACTATAGCCTTGGAAACCCTATGGGGCAGTTCTCCTCTGTCCTATAGGGTCACTGTGAGTCGAAAATTAACTCGACAACACACAGCAACAACAACATGTGCCAGACATCTTCTAATCACTCACATATTAACTCATTTAATCTGTACAACAATCTATAAAGTAGAAAAATTGCTCCACACTTTATAGAAGAGGAAATTGAGGTGTTGAGTGGTTAAGTGACTTGCCCAAGGTTACCCACCAGCTAGAATGTGAACTCAGGTCATCTAGATCAAGCTTACCATCTTAATCCTCTACAAATAAGAGTAGCTTACATCTACTCAACCCTTTCTGTGGGCCAAGCATTGAGCAAAGTGCCTCTGCATAAATAAACTCACTAAAAAATTGTCACAACTGTGAGGTAGTTGTTGTGATGCTATTACATGGATGAGGATATAGAAGCCCAGGGAGGTGAAGTAACTTGCCCAAGATCACACAGCTAGCAAGAGAGAGCACTAGAATTTGAACTTGAACAGTCGTGTTCCAGTGCATTGACTTTTAACCATTACTCTATACTTGCCTCTCATCTGTAAGAACAAAATTCCTTGAGTCTCCAAAACTGATATGCTCATTCTGCAGTCGCAAGACTGTCTGCCTTTTTGTCAGCAGTGCTCACTTCTCAGTTGTGACATACACTGAAGGAATATACCGTAGCCACTCCCAAGTTCAATAAGCCAGCTGCAAAACACAACTCGTGGTCTTCAGGCCTCAAAAGAGCAGAATCACCAAAATGTAAATTTGGATAAGGCCCTCACGAAGACCCCGGGTCTCGTCTCATGTACCCACTACTGTAGAGTCGATTCCAACTCATGCGACCCCATGTGTTACACAGTAGAACTATGCACCATAGGGTTTTCCTGGCTGTAAACTTTATGGAAGTAGATCGCTGGGCTTTTCTTCTGTGGCACTGCTGGGTAGGTTCAAACCTCCAAGCTTCAGGCTAGCAGTTGAGCACGTAAACCTTATGTGCCACCCAGGGACTAGCAGTCTTATAGAGAGACAAGAAAAAGTGTGTTATACTTTTGAAATTGATACGGTGTCCGTGTGAGTGTGTGTGTGTGTGTGTGAGTGTGTGTGTGTGTGTGAGTGTGTGTGTGTGTGTGAGTGTGTGTGTGTGTTTGGGGAGATGCAATAAGGATGTACCCATGTAGGCAGAGTTCGTGACTAGCCTCAGGCCTACTTGGAGGGGAAGGGAGAGCTATAAACTTCCCACAGCAGGTGTGAGATTGTTCAGGCTCAGAGGGCAAGGCCTGACTTAGGAGAGACAGGAAGATCTGTCCTCCCAGCACTCTAGATTCTAGTTCCTTGGCCTCTGCCTGGCCTCCAATGGGCAGTTGACTGTCCCCTTCAGCCCCTTATAGGACAGGCTTAGGAGGGCAAGAAGGGAAAGGGAGACAGAGCCACATTCTCCTTCACGGTCTAGCCCTGCCTCACCGCGTCCCCCACCCTGCATCTTCCCTTTAGAAAAACCTCCAGAAGGCAGTGAAATAAACAATAGAAGGAAATACAAAAATACCCAGACAGGTGTGCTCGCATGTCCATACATGCGTGCACATACACATGTACACACACCTTGAAGCTTCTAGGAGGGAAACTTTCCATAATAATAATAATAAAAAGTAATAACTTCTAACAGCTTTTTGTTGTTATTGTTCTTAGTGGAAGCTAGGCACTTTATATGCATTAATTCTTCCCATCTTCAAAATTACCAAATGAGAGAGGTACCTCATGAGATTTAAGTATATTATTTCCATTGTACACATGGGGAAATGAGGCTCGTTCCGCAGTCTAAACGTCGCCTACTCCTCAGAAAGGACTTTCTAGACCATCCTTAACTTGGCTTCTTCCTACTCTTCAACACGAGTTGACAACACTTGAGCTGTTTTCATGTGTAATGACCCATTTCTGCCTTCATCTCCCTGTTTATAATCTATCACTCTTTACAGCCAACAAGCTTCATGAGAAGGGTCTTGTCATTGTCATCTGCCTCTACTTGTTGTTGTTGTTGTTAGGTGCTGTAGAGTCCATCCCAACTCACAGCGACCCCATGTGACAGAGCAGAACTGCCCCATAGGGGTTTTCTTGGCTGTAATCTTTATGAGAGCAGATTGCCGGGTCTTTCTCCCAGGGAGCTGCCGGGTGGGTTCAAACTGCCAACTTTTGGTTCACAGCCAAGCGCTTAACCGTTGTGCCACCTGTCACCTTCTCGGACTAAATGGATAGTTGTGCAGTGGGCAAAGGAGGAAACGAACACAGCTCAGAGAAGATCCACAACACAGCTACAAAGAGGCAGAACTAGGCCATGATGCCAGAGTCTGGGCCCCTCCCTATCACGCAATAAAATGCAACTGCTCTCTCAGTTTATGACTCTGGAACCCCATCATCTGGGGAGAAATCATAATTTCTAATAAGTGACAAGGTCCCTGTCTGAGACTTGCCAAGTGGACCTTTTCGTGGCCCAAAATTGGGCTGTACTTATTAATTCCATAACCAAAGGCTAATTTTAATATTGCTAAATGACAGTGCATCAAAGATCTACAAAGATTTCCACCAAAAAAGACCATGAGAATCCAAGAAGCCACCTACACTGGGATTAGAACAACATCAGGCAACAAAACTGGATCTCCTACTCATCCATAAAGAGAAATGAAGTCCTGATGCATGCCACAGCATGGATGAACCTTGAAAATATCATGCGAGTGAAGTAAGTCACTGTCAAAAGGACAAATATTGTATGATCTCACTTCCATGAAATAAGCAAATATATAGAAATCAAAGATTATAAATTGTTACCAGAAGTGGGAGAGAGGGAGTAAAGGGGAAGTTTTTGCTTAGGGGGCATTGAGTTTATGTTAATGGTGGTGGAATAATTTGGAAAAGTATAGCCAGAATGGTTGCATAACATGAAGAATGTAATCAATGTCACTGAATTGTACATGTGGAAATTGTTGAATTTGCAAATGTTTTGTTGTGTATATTTTCACCACAATAAAAAAGTAATTTTTCAAAAATTAAAAAAGGATGCCCTCAGAAAAAGAAATAAAGGGCATCCAAATTTATGAGGAAGAAGTAAAACTATCCTTATTCGCAGATGACATGATCCCATACATAGAGAATCCCGAAGATTCCATAAGAAAACTACTGGAATAAATAGAAAGATTCTGCAGAGTGGTAGGATACAAGATCAACATAAAAAAATCAGTTGGATTCCTATACACCAACAACAAGAGGAAAGGAAAAGGAAATAAGGAAAGCAATACCATTTATAATACCCCTAAAAGATAAAATATTTAGGAATAAATCTAATCAAGGATATAAAATATTTATATAAACAAAACTACAAAACACTACTGCAAGAAACCAAAAGAGACCTACATAAATGGAAAAACATACCAAGCTCATGGATAGGTAGACTCAACACTGTGAAAATGTCAATTCTACCCAAAGCAATCTGCAAATACAATGCAATCCCAATCCAAACACCAACATTCTTTAAAGAGATGGAAAAACTAGTCATTAACTTTATATGGAAAGGGAAAAGGCTCCGGATAAGTAAAGCACTACTGAAGAAAAAGAATAAAGTAGGAGGACTCACACTACCTGACCTCAGAACCTACTATACAGCTACGGTAGTGAAAACAGCCTGGTATTGGTAGAACAACAGACACATAGGCCAACGGAAGAGAATTAGAACCCAGACATAAATCCATCCACCTATGATCAGCTGATCTTTGACAAAGGACCAAAGTCCATTAAATGGGGAAAAGACAGTCTCTTTAACAAATGGTGTTGGAAAAACTGGATGTTCATCTGTAAAAAAAAAATAAAACAAGGCCCACACCTCACACCATACACAAAAACTAACTCAAAATGTATCAAAGACCTAAATATAAAACCTAAAATGATAAACAGCATGGAAGAAAAAATAGGGACAACGCTAGGGCCCCTAATACATGGCATAAATACAATACAAACCATAACTAACAATGCACAAACACCAAAAGATAAAATGATAACTAGGAGCTCCTAAAAATCAAAAACTTATACTCATCAAAAGACTTCATCATGAGACTAAAAAGAGAATCTAAAGACAGAAAAAACTTTTGGCTACTACATAGCCAACAAGGGTCTAATCTCTAAAATACATAAAATACTTCAACATCTTAATAACAAAAAGACATATAATCCAATTTAAAAATGGGCAAAGCACAGGTACAGTCACTTCACCAAAGAAAACATTCAGGCAGCTGACAGACACATGAGGAAATGCTTGCAATCATTAGCCATTAGAGAAATGCAAATCAAAATTACAGTGAGATACCATCTCACCTCAACATTACTGGCACAAACCAAAAAAACAGAAAATAAATGTTCAGAGGTTGTGAGGAGATTGAACTCTTATGCACTGCTGGTGGGAATGTAAGATGGTACAACCACTATGGAAAATGATATGGCACCTCCTTAAAAACCTAGAAATAGAAATACCATAGGATCCAGCAATCCCACTCCTAGGAATATATCCTAGAGAAATAACAGCTGTCACATGAGACATATGCACACTCATGTTCACTACAGCATTATTCACAGTAGCAAAAAGATGGAAACAACCTAAGTGTCCAGCAACAGACGAATGGATAAACAAATTATGGTACATACACAAAATGGAATATTATGCAACAATAAACAACAATGATGAATCCTCGAAGCACTTTACAACATGGATGAATCTGGAGGGCATTATGCTAAGTGAAATAAGTGAATCACAAAAGGACAAGTGTTGTATGAAGACCACTATTATAAAAACCCAAGAAAAGGTTTACACACAGAAAAAAAGTTACAGGGGGAGGGAATCACTAACTAGATAATAGACAAGGGTTAACGTTGGTGAAAGGAAAGGCAACACAAAATATAGGGGAAGTGAGCACAACTTGACCAAAGCAAAGTCACAGAAGCTTCCCAGACACATCCAAACACCCTGAGGGACTGAGTTACTGGGGCTCAGGGCTGGGGACCATGATTTCAGAGACATCTAGTTCAAATGGCATAATATAGTTCATAAAGAAAATGTTCTACATCCTACTTTGGTGAGTAATGTCTGGGGTCTTAAACACTTGCGAGAAGCCATCTAAGATACATCTATTGGTTCCATCACGTTCAGAGCAAAGGAGAATGAAGAAAACCAAAGACACAGGGAGAATATCAGTCCAAAGGACTAATGGTCCACATGAACCACAGCCTCCACCAGCCTGAGCCCAGAAGAACTACATGGTACCCAGCTACCACCAACAACAGCTCTGACAGGGATCTCAATAGAGGGTTCCAGACAGAGTGGGAGGAAAATGTAGAACAAAATTCAAATTCACAGAAAAAGATCAGACTTCTTAGTCTGACAGAGACTGGAGGAACCCCCGAGACTACGGCCCCCGGACATCCTGCTAACTCAGAACTGAAGCCATTCTGAAGCCCACCTTTCAACCAAAGATTAGACAGGCCTATAAAACAAACAATAACACACGTGAGGAAAGTGCTTCTTAGTTCAATCAAATATACAAGACCAAATGGGCAACACCTGCACAAAAGCAAAGATGAGAAAGCAGGAAGGGACAGGAAATCTGGAAGAACGGACACGGGGAATCCGGAGTATAAAGGGAAACGGGGAGAGTGCTGACACATTGTGGAGACTGCAACCAATGTCATGAAACAATTTATGTATAAATTTTTGAAAGAGAAAGTAATCTGCGCTGTAAACTTTCACCTAAAATACAATAAAATTTTTTTAAAAAAACTGGATCCTGTAACAAAGCTGGACTCTCCCCTGAGCTCAGGCCCTGAGATAGCCAGAGAGGGGCTTGTGTTCCGAATGGCTCTTGAGTCCCACTGGCCTTTGAAAGGACCAGGAGAACCTCTGACCAACAGGATGAGTCAACAGAAACCAGGCAGGGGACAGCCCAAACCGTGCCAGGGTTAAAAATACAAATTTGGAAAATAGCAGGGAGTTGGGTGTTAGAGGGAGACTCTGCTTGTTCCTGGAAGGACTGGTCACCCTGAGACTGTATCTTCTGCCCAGGACATCAGAGTACCCAGCCAAGCATAAGGACCCTGCTGTCTTGGATGGCCCTCAACCTGTCCAGGCAAGACCCCTTAGTGAGGACTGGGAGGCTAGAGGACCCACAACCACCCTAGCCTGGGTGCTCCAAGGAGGGCTGAGAACTTCCAGCTGCAGGAACCCCCTTCACTGTCCGGTTGGCCTCCATGGGCAATAAAACTGCCTCCCTTCACGTCACCACCCCTAGCACTAATGGACATTACAGAAAGTGGCATTAGAGCTGGTTTAAGTCTTCTGAGCTTCCTAATTACCTATACTGACCACACATTCCTTTCATAACTGGAAGAAAAGAAATGCTTAAAAGTTAACCTCAGCAACTCGAAGGCTTAGTCTTGGAAGGAAGCTGATCAGGCTGGAACGGCTACTGAAACAAGCAGCCCTGATAACAGTAAAGCTAACTACATCTTATCATTGTTCTCAGCAGCTGGCATTTACTGAGCCAAACCCTATGTGCCAAACCCTGTACTACAAAGCTATATTAGCTCATTGAATCACCAGCCCTACAGTGTGGGTACCAACATGAATCCCACTGTATAAACAAAGACACTGAAGTTCAGAGAGGTTAAGTCAGATGCCCACAGTCACAGAGCAAGGGAGTAGAAGGGCCAAGACAGGAACTTGGGTCTTTGCTCTCGTATCTTTCTAGGCTTTACCTCTCACTTGGTCTTGCAGTCAGATTCCTGCCCCCCGCCCCCCCCACCTCACCCCCACCCTGCTGACCTCCGAGCAGTTCCTGCACGTCCTCAATGCTCACACCTGAGACTATATCTTCACTCCTTGTCTCAGCTCTCCAGCGCTGCAGAAACAGGCAGGTCCCTCAGAAGACCTCACTACCCATCCAGGAGAACAATAAAACACACCAGAAAACAAACAGCAAAAAAGCATTCTCTCCCTCAGACCTGGTCTCATTTCTACCCACAGATGTCTTGAGATACTGTACACTAGTCCCAAACGGCTGGCACAAAGCACAGACGCTGGCCTGGGCTCCCTGTCCCCCATCTCCTGCCCCCTCTCCTCATGGAGGGCACCCTCTTAATGTCTACTTACCAGAGCTGCTGTCTAAAAGGCGAGAAAGCAACCACTGGGGCCAGAAAGGCCATTGTCAGATCATTGTGACTGCTGTTTCCTGAGCTGCCGTCAGGTACAAAGCTCCCATGATTCCTGGACATTCCGACCTCAAAGCATCAACATATGTCTTTTTGGGGTTAAGGTGAAGGGCACACTTCATAGTTATCTAGTGCTGCTATAACAGAAATACCACAAGTGGATGACTTTAACAAACAGAAATTTATTTTCTCACTGTTTAAGAGGCCAGAAGTCTGAATTCAGAGCGCTGGCTCTAGAAGAAGGCTTTCTCTGTCAGTTCTGGTGGACAGTCCTTGTCTCTTCAGCTTCTGCTTCCTGGTTCCTTGGAGATCTCCGTGTGTCTTGGCAACTATCTTATCCCATATCTCTCTCTCTGCTCGCCTGTTTAATCTCTTTTTATATCTCAAAAGAGACTGACTCAAGATATACCCTACACTAATCCTGCCTCATTAACGTAATAAAGGGAACCCATTCCCAAATGGGATTACACCCATAGGCTCCGTTGCCACTGAGTCAATTCCAATTCACGGAGACCATAGACATAGAGGTTAGGATTTACAACATATATTTTGGAGGGACAGAATTCAATCCATAACAACCTCCAAAGAAGTCAGAACGGCCTTGGGGAATGCAAAATGGTGCAGCCACTTTGAAAAACAGTCTGGCAGTTCTACAATTTAACACAGAGTTACCATATAATCCAGCAATTCCGCTCCTAGGTATATATACAATGGAATATTATTCAGTCATAAAAAGGAATGAAGTACTGATATATGCTACAACATGGACGAATCTTAAAAACATTATGCTAAGTGAAAGGAGCCAGACACAAAAGGCCACATATTGTTTAGGGTTCCACTGATACGAAATGTTCAGTACAGACAAATCCAAAGAGAAGGTAGATTAGTGCTTGCCCAGGACTAGGGGAGATGGGGAGGAGAGGAATGCAAGTGACCGCTAATACGTACGGGTTTCTTTTGGGGGTGATGAAAATACTTTAGAGTCAAATGGTGGTGATGGTTATGATACTTTGTGAATATACTAAAAACTGCAGAATCGTTTACTTGAAAAGGGTGAATTTTATGGTATGTGAATTATATCTCAATTTTAAAAAAATCAAGGGAAAATTCGGTTGAGAAGATTCCCCACCAGTCTGCTCACCATGCTCCCAGCAAGGATCTGATCTCCCTGCCACCTGAAGACAGAGAAGCCCAAGAGAATTCTCCTTTGGAAGAATACGTGAGACTGTGTACACGTATCTACACAGAACACATAGCGATGTACAAGAAACAAATAGCAGCTGCCTCCAGGAGAGAATCTGCAGACCTGGGTGACTGGGCGTGATGGTTAATTTTATGTGTCAACATGGCCAGGCTCTGGTGCCTAGCAGTTTGGCCAAACACTAGGCTAGATGCTTTTATGAAATAGTTGTGTTTATGATTTGATCAGATGGCCTTAAGGAGATTACCCTCCATAATGTGGGTGGGCTCTTCCAATCGGCTGAAGGGCCTTAAGAACAAAAAGAGTTTTCCCTAGAGTGTATTCTGTCTTCAGGTCCTAAACTGATATCTTGCCAGAATTCCTCCACTCTTCTGCCCATTGCCTGACCTACAGACTTTGGGATGCAAGACTGACCAAATTGTCTGACCTACAGATTTTGGACTTGCCAGGCCCCAAAATCACAATAGTCAATTCCTTAAAAATAAATATTTATTATATATTAGATTTATATATAGCCTTACTGGTTCTGTTTTCCTAGAGAATCCTAAGACACTAAGAAACAGGGTACCCACTGCCGCCAAGTTAATTCCAACTCATAGTGACCCTATAGCACAGAGTAGAACTGCCCCAGAGGGTATCCATGGCTGTAAATCTTTACAGAAGCAGACTGCCACGTCTTTCTCCCTCGGAGCAGCTGGTGGGTTTGAACCGCCGACCTTTTGGTTAGCAGCTGAGCGCCTGACCACTGCACCACCAGGGCTCCTTTTTAGGCAGAGAGAAAGCCTGGGTCTCCAGTCACACAGAAGATCTAAGGTCAAGCAAGGCAGTTTAACTTTAAAAAAAAAAAGGATCAGGGACGTGAGAAAGGGAATGAAGACAGAGGACCCAAGGGAGAGGGGTGCTCACCAGACGAGAGTGAGGGGTGTCCCCCAGATTCTGGATCTAGCACACCCACAGGAACACAGGAAGCCCCCCAGCTCTACGTCCCCTTGAGGGCTAAGGCTGTGGGGGGGGAGCTTCAGGCCAAATGCATGACCCAAAGAGCAGTTTTTTCAGTTCTAATTTTTATTGTGGTTTGCATGTATAACAAAAAACGTGCCATTTTAACCATTTTTAAATGCATAGTTCAGTGACATTATATTCACCATATTGTATAGCCATCACCACTACCCATTTCCAAGAGATTTATCATCACCCCGAACAGAAACTTAGTACTCTTTAAGCAATAACTCAATTTCTCACTCCCCGTGTCCCTGGTAACTCACAAATAAACTAGTCTAGATATTTCATGTAAGTGAGATCATACAATATTAGCTTTTTTGTCTCTGACTTATTTCACTTAGCATAATGTTTTCAGGGCTCATCCATGTCGTACATGTATCAGAACTTCATTTCTCTTTGTGGCTGAGTAATATTCCATTGTATGTATGATGGCATATTATAACACTCTGCATATAGAATGTAATAATATAAGCATTTTGTTTATCCAGGATGGATACCTAGGTTGTTTCTACCTTTCGGCTATTGAAGAGCATTTGTTTTAATGTTTTCATTATCAATATTTTAAATTGAGACTCTTCACAGAGGAATCCAAAATTCTGACCTCCCTTGAAAGATCACAAGGGCTGTATCAACTGGTGGGAACTGGCAGTGCCGTGCCCCCTCCCCAGGTGGAACATGTGTCCCCAGCTGGCCACAGTCCCATCCGGCGTGGGTCCCTCACTGTACTACCTGCTGGCCCTGCTCTACGGAACAGACACCACTTTGGAGCCTCTGGTCAAGGGCTGCTTGCACATCCCTCTGGATTCTGAGTGTCCATGGCGGGCTCACAGTACTGACATTTCGCTTGTCTCCCCTCCATGATAAGGGGGGCAGCGGAACAGAGATATACAAGACCAAACTCACTGACCCACTGCCACGGAGTTGATACCGACTCATAGGATAGAGTAGAGCTGCCTCATAGGGTTTCCAAGGCTGTAATCTTTACAGAAGCAGACTGCTACCTCTTTCTCCTGTGGAGCAGCTGGTGGGTTCGAACCACTGACCTTTCAGTTAGCAGCCAAGCACTTTAACTACAGCACCACCAGGGCTCCATACAAGGCAAAGGGCTCCATAAATGGGAGGGGAGGCAAGGGCAAGTGACTTTACCTTTCTCTGCCTCAATTTTCTCATCTGTAAAATGAGGATGATAATAGTATCTACCTCAGAGTTAAGCAAGTCAGAATACCTGTAAAGCTCTTAGAACTGTACCAGGTATACAGTAAACACCATATAAATATTGGAGTCCCTAGGTGGTGTAATCGGTTAAGCGCTTGACTACTAATTGAAAAGCTGGCGGTTCGAACCCATCCAAAGGTGCCTCAGAAGAAAGGCTGGGTGATATGCTTCTGAAAGGTCACAGCCTTGAAAATCACATGGAGCACAGTTCCACTCTGACACGTGGGGTCATCATGAGTTGGAATCAACTCAGTGGCAACTGGTTTGGTTTTCTTTGGTTTTATATGAACATTAGCAGTGGTGGTGGTGGTGTAAGGACAGTGATGCGGACAGTGGTGGCAGTGATGATAGTGAGAATGGTGATGGTGATGAGCTTCCTGCCACCACAGATCCACTGGCCAGAAAATTTTTCCTTGTATTAAGCTGAAAGCAGCACTTTTGCCTAAAATCAGCTCTTTCTGTTTTATAAACTAGACTTCAGGCCCAAAGGGTGGCACCTCAGGCTCCTGGGAATCCCCCCGAGTTGACACACCCATCTCAGGACTTCCCCTCCCACAGATCCTTGCCTCCCCCATCAAGGTAGCCTGCAGAAGGGTCCACCAGGCACCCTGCCCCTTCCTGGGCCTCTAGAGCCTTCTCCTTCTCCTGATGTAGGGACAGGCAAGGCTGGAATAAGACCTGGGCAGCCGTCTTTCATGAAGCAACCACGTTCAACAAGACTGGCCTCTGCTGAATTCTCATGGAATCTAGACTTTCTGAAGCCACTGAGTCCGAATGAACCCCCCTCACCCCCGAATTATTACCTTGAGGATATCTTTAAACCTTGAACTAAAACTATCCCTTGAAGTCATCTTTTTTTTTTTTTTTAACATTTTATTGTGGTTTAGGTGAAAATTTACAGAGCAAATTAGTTTCTCATTCAAAAATTGATAAAATTTTTCACAACAGTGGTTGCAATCTCCACAATGTCAGCACTCTCCCCTCTTCCACCCAAGGTTCCCTGTGTCCATTCGTCCAGTTTTCCTGCCCCTTTCTGCCTTCTCATCTATCTTTGCTTTTGGGTAGGTGTTGCCCATTTGATCTCATGTACTTGATTGATCTAAGGAGGACGTTCCTCAGGGGTGTTGTTGTTTGTTTTATAATCTTTGGCTGAAACGTGAACTTAGAGAGTGGCTTCAGTTCTGAGTTAGAAGGGTGTCTGGGGGCCGTAGTCTCGGGGGTTCCTCCAGTCTCTGTCTGGTCTTTTTTGTGAATTCTGAATTTTGTTCTACATTTTTCTCCTGCTCTGTCTGGGATCCTCTATTGTGATCTTGGTCAGAGCAGTTGGTGTTAGTATCCAGGCATCATCTAGCTCCCCTGAAGTAACTTTAAGGAACTCTGGTGTCACAGTGGTTAAGTGTTCAGCTGTTAACCAAAAGGTTGGTGGTTCGAACCCACGAGCTGCTCCATGGGAAAAAAATGTGGCAGTCTGCTTCCGTAAAGATTACAGCCTTAGACAGAACAACCAGAATGGAAGTAATGAGGGTGCTGACACATTGTGAAAAGTGTAACCAATGTCACTGAATAATATGCATAGAAATTGTTAAATGAGAACCTAATTTGCTATGTAAAATTTCTTCAAAACTACAATTAAAAATAAAAAAGATTACAGTCTTGGAAACCCTATAGGGCAGTTCTACTCTTTCCTATAGGGTTGCTATGAGTCGGAATCAACTCAACAGCAACTAGTTTTGGTTTATGAAGTCATCTTTGAGCCAAATGATAGTTCAGCCTAATTAGAAAAGAATACTTGCCTGAAGCATTATATTCTTTAAAGAATTATCTATATATGATCAAACTGACAACAGAAACTCAAAAAGGACTGTTGAGAAGCTTCGAGGGGCAGTGAACTTGTGTTAATGGTGGTGAAATAGTTTGGAAAAGGTTGTCAAGAAAGGTGGCACAACATGAAGAATGTAACCAGTGTCACTTAACTGTACGTGTAGAAATTGCTGAAGTGGTTTAAGTTTTGTTGTATATATTTTCACCAAACAAAGACAGGCCTCTGCTGAGGCTATCTGGAGAAGGAAAACGCCTGAGACATGCGGAGGAACTGTCTCCGGGGGCAGGCATGCCGAGTGCCAGACTCGAAATGGAAAATTTCAGATTTGAAGCATGAACTGAGGAGAGCCGGAAAGCAGAACTGACAACACAGAAGGCCAACCTCAATCAGCAACCTGAAGAACCACGTCAGTCTTCCGCTGCATACTCCCCAGTGGCCCTCACCTCCCTGAAAGGAAAAGCCAGAGGGTGACAGAGGCTTGCACGGTCTGCACCACCTGGTTCCTGCTTCCTTTCTGGCTCTCCGGGCCTCTCGCTCTGCCTCTCCTGCTGGGCTCAGCCACCTGGCCTCCTCACTGTTCCCAGAACACACCCACCTCAAGGGCTTTGCACTGGCTGTTCCTTATGCCTGGAATACTCTCCCCCAAGATCCACCTAGCTCACTCCCTCACCTTTTCCAAGTTTTTGTTCAAACGTCACCTTCTCAGTGAGGCTTTCTGCATCCCAAGCCCACCCCTGGCCCTCACTATCCCCCTCCCCTGCTCTATTTCCTGCCATACACATATTGTCTGATACAGTGCTGGAAGATGAGCCGCCTAGGTTGGAAGGCACTCAAAATACACAGCGGCCACAACGATGAACTCGAGCATACCAACGATCATGAAGATCGTGCAGGAGCATACAACATTTTGTTCTGTTGTGCATGGGGTCTCCCTGAGTTGGAGCCAACTCAATGGCAACTAACAATAACAACAACAAAGACACATATAATTTACTCATTTACAATTTACAGGACAAATTGCCAACCCACATCAGCAGACAGTTCTATAGCCACATGACAGTGCAGACTCCTGAGATGCAACGTGCACAGAAGCTCCCCAGGCTGCAAGCTGATGGGTGCCACCAGGGATGCAGGCAACCCCAAGAGAAGGGTCTACTGCGACTACCCAGCAATTAGCAGAAAAGCCGCTGGAAACAGATGTTCAAGCACAGCAATCAGATCTCACACCCAGATCTAGGCCAGACACCCCAGTAGATGGCAAAGTGGGCAGAAGCCCATGAATCCACATTTCCAGTCTCTGTGGGGGATTAAAGCCACCCCACCTCAGGAGGCATGGACACAGGATCGCCATCACATTCACCAGAGTGGCTGCCACATGGAGACACCTTTGCAGCCTGGGGAGGAAGGAAGAGGATGTGGAGAATGTGGAGAACAAAGGAAATGAGTAACACAAATGGAGGGGGGAGGAATGTTCTAGAACTGTACTGTTCAATACGCTAGCCACTGGCAACATGTGGCTCCTGAGCACTTGAAATGTTGCTAGTCCAAATTGAGACATGCTATAAATATAAATTACATGCCAGATTTTGAAGATTCAGTATGAAAAAAAGAACATAAAATATCTCAATAATTGCATTGTGCGCATGCTGAAATAATATTTTGGATATACTGAATCACATGAAACATTATTAAAGTTAATGTCACTTGTTTTCTTTTAGTCCTTTTAATGTGGCTACTACATAAGTAGCTCGCATTTATGGCTCACATCCTATTTCTACGGTAAAGCACTGGTCTAGAAGCAGCCCGGCTTGGCTGCAGCAGGATGGGGAGATGGGTGGGTGGAGAACTATGTGCAGGATGGGAAGACAGAGGGTTACTTCCTCTAAAAAGCTTGGTAACCTTGGGCAAGTCACTCATTCTCACCCTAAAAAAAAAAAAAGAAGGTAAACCCATTGCCTTCGAGTCAATTCCAACTCATGGCTAGCCTATGTATCACAGAGTAGAACTGCTCCATAGGGTTTTCTTGGCTGTGATCTTTACAGAAGCAGATCACCAGGCCTTTCTTCCACAGCACTGCTGGGTGGGTTCAAACCACCAACCTTTAGCTTAGTAGTTGAGTATAAACCACTACCCAGGGACACAGGCTTATTGATGACTAGATAGTACACATGAATATCCATATACACGAACTCATGGATACATAAGCACTTCTTGTGCCCAGCACAGTGCTGGCACATGGCAGATGCTCAATAAATGCAAGAATTACTATGCCTTCAAGGTGTTCCCAACCATTTGAGAACACTCCCCTGTCCTGGCACTAGCAGTGCCTCCCAATGCCATTTCTCCCAGCTCTTCTCAGAGGGTGGCCAGCAGCCAAACAGGAGGGCAGAGGGGCTAGAGTGGGAGATTAGGAAGTAAGCAGGCATTTCTAGGACTCTGTAAAAAAAATTCACTAAATATGGACCCTGGCTCAAGGCATTAAACCTTGAAACGATGGAAAATCTGTGCCACAACACCAGGTGAACTTCAGCATATACTAATAAAGATGCGCTACCGCCTTCAAAAAATCGTGCTTTTTCTCAAAAAGGCAGAAGTAATGGTTAAAATTAATGGTTCTAGACTTGAGCCAGAAATCACACCTCTGCTGATCAGCGTGCTCCATGCTAAGGTCTCCAGAATTTCCTTGCTCGGTAGCATACTAGTCTGTGCCACACAGCAACGCTAGGCCTGGGAAAGTGAAAGAAAATTAAAGCACCCTGTCCACAGAAAGCAAGTGTTTGGAGGGAAAACACCCAACTAAAACTCAGATAATGTGTTCTGTTAAAACTGAACAATAAGCCATCAGGGAAATGCAAATCAGAATCACAGTGAGATACCACTTCACACCCACTAGCATGGCTATAATCAAAAAGGCAGATAATAACGTGTTGGCGAGGATGTGGAGAAACTGGAACCCTCATACACTGCTCGTGAGAATCTAAAATGGTGCAACCACTTTGGAAAACAGTTTGGCAGTTCCTCAAAAGTTTAAATATACAGTTACCTTATGATCCAGCAATTTCACTCTCAGGTATATGCCGAAAAGAAATGAAAACACAGGTGCACACAACAACCTGTACGTGGATGTTCAAGGCAGCACTATTTACAATAGCAAAAGGTGGAAACAATCCAAGTGTCCACCGACTGATGAATGTATGAACAAAATGTGGTATATCCATACAATGGAATATTATTCAGCTACAAAAAGGTATGAAGCACTGATACATACTACAGCATGAACAAACTTTCAAAATATTAAGCTAAGTGAAAAGAAGCCACACACAAAGGCCACATATTGTATGATTCCATTTATATGAAATATCCAGAATAGGCAAATCCATGGAGACAGAAAGTAGATTCATGGTTGCCTAGGACTGCGGTTAGCGGTGACTTGCTAAAGGGTACAGGTCTTTCTGAGGGGGCAAGGAGGTGAAGAAAATGTTAAATTGATTATGATGATGGTTGCACAAATCTGAATATGCCAAAAACCAATGAACTGTACACTTTAAATGGGTGAATTGTATAGTATGTGAATTGTATCTCAAAAAAGCTATTAATTTTTTAAAAAATGAAAAAAAAATCTATAGGTGCCTTCTAAATAAAAAAAGAAAGAAAAACAGGAACTCTGGTCAAAGTGTTAGGAATTCATTCAACAGCAGGCATTTACTGAGCCCCTACTGAGGGCATCAGTGCCAGGAGCTAGAAGTACAGAGACCAACAGGACACCGCCAACCTCGAGGCACTCCCGGTCTAGTCTTTTCATTCCAGAACTAACTCAGCAACTCTGTCCATCTGTACCCCTTGTGGCACCGACTTCAAAATGGAAGTTCATTCAAAGCCTCGTTCTCTATCATGTTAGTGCCACATTTATTTACAAAAATTAACACTAATATATAATACTACCAATTGGTACAAACTGGTAACTCACCACTTTTTGAACAGCTTTTTTTTAACAGATTATTAACACATATAATTATTATTAACACATACACATATAATTCACCCAATTAAAGTATACCATTCAATGGTTCTTAATATATTCACAAAGCTGTACAACCATCACCACAATCAATGTCGGAACATTTTAATTACTCCAAGAAGAAATTCCGTACTCGTTAACACTCACTCCGCATTTTCCCTCAATCCCCTCCAGCCCTAGGCAACCACTAATCTACTTTCTATCTGTATAGATTTGCCTGTTCTGGACATTTCACATCAGTAACATCATTCAATATGTAGTCTTTTGTGGCTTCTTTCCCTTAGCATGGTGTTTTTGAGATTCATGCATGTTTTATTGCCAAATAATATTCCATCATAAGGATGTGACACATTTTGCATATCCATTCATAAGCTGATGGACATTTGGACTTCTACCTTTTGACTATTATAAATAATGCTTTATGAAAATTTTTAAAAAAAACCTCTTTCTCTAGAAAGGAAAAACGACACCCGATTCCTATGTGAGTACTAGAGACAGCCTGGTCGACCAACAAATCCGTGAGCTGAGCAGTCCAAGTAACAGATTACACTTCACTGTCACCCCTGAAGTGTCACCGGACTCTCCTCAACGCCAGATTTCTCCAGATGATTAGGAAAATATCAACTTCAGGGGACCGCTGTGTACATCAAAAGTGTGCACATCACAGGTGCTGGCCCACAAGAAGTGCTCAAAAGTTTCCCTACATCTCTACACAGTCATGTCCAGGCCCCAAAAACATTTGCTAGCCTTTGGCCAAGAGGAGGTTTCACAGCCTGGCCAGAACACAAGCCAAACCGGGAGGAGAAAAAAGAAGGACAAACCACACCCACAAGACAAGATCCTTTATTTGCCTATGAATTTAATCGTTGTAAAAGATGTCACCAGCAAGGGCAGATGGAGGGGGCACAAGCTGGTACAGCTCTCCTGGGACAACTGGCCACTCGGTGCCCAAATCTACAGCACAGCCTTTCTTTCCTCCTAGGAATTCCTTTAGGAATTTATCCTAAGAAAATTATCAAGGATACGCCTATGATTTACATAGAAAAATGTTCCCAGAGTCAATGTCTGGCTCAGCAAAATACTGTTTTGTTGTTGTTAATTGCTGTCGAGTTGGCTCTGACTCATGGTGACCTTATGTATAACAGAACGAAATGTTGCCTGGTCCTGAGCCATCTTCATGACTGTTGGTGCTTAGTCCATTGTTGCAGCCACTGTGTATTTTGAGTGCCTTCCAACCTAAAGGGCTCATCTTCCAGCATTATATCGAATAATACTCTATTGTGATCCATAGGGTTTTTATTGGCTAATTTTTGGAAGTAGACTGCCAGGCCTTTCTTCCTAATCTGCTTTCATCTGGAAGCTCCAGTGAAACCCGTCTACCATGGCTGACCCTGCTGGTATGTGAAATACTGATGACATAGCTTCCAGCATCATAGCAATCGCAAGTTACCACAGTACAAGCAACTGACAGATGAGTGGTAGAGCAAAACAATGAACTACATAATACCCAAAAATTGGAGATTAGTTAAAAATAAATAAGATAGAAATCTACAGCCATTTAAAACAATATGGAAGACATATACTTACTGGGGTGGAAAGGTTTTCACAGTTGGAAATAACCTAATTGTCCATCATGAAAAGGACAGATGACTCTACCAATGGTGTACTCATCCAGCAAAATCACTAACAGCGTTAAAATGAAGAAGCTACCAATAGCAACATGGATAAACCTCACAAACATAATGCCGAGCAAAAGGCAAGCTGCAGTGCCTTTTATATAAAGTGTAAAAGACTTACAAAATATAAATAAATGCTTTGAAAAAAGCGTGGGCATGGTAATTATCAGAACATGAGACTGGGTTCTCTAAGGAGAGAAGTGGCACATCAGTATATTTATGATACTTTATTTCTTAAAAGCAAAACAGAAGATTCAAAGAAAGTATTAGAATTTGGCCATGCTGCTGAGGAAGTCTGAAATGGGTCTTACAGGCTAAAATCAAGACGTCAGCAAGGCTGAGTTCCCTCTGGAGGCTCTACGGGAAAATCTTCCTTCCTTTTTCCAGCTTTTAGGAACTGCCTGCATTCATTGGCTCGTGGCCCCTTCCTCCATCTTCAAGTACATCACTCTGACTTTTGCTTCTGTTTCACACCTCTTTCTCCCTTTGACTCTCCTACTTTCCCCTTGTGATTACATTGGCCCACCCAGAAATCCAATGGAACCCTGGTGGTGCAACAGTTAAGCAGTCGGCTGCTAACTGACTCTGAGGAGAGAAAGACCTGGTGATCTACTTCCGTTCCAATTACAGCCAAGAAAACACTATAGGGCACCTTTATTCTGTCACATGGGGTCACTAAGAGTCAGAATTGACGACACCTCACACAACAACAACAATACCTAGAAATCCAGGATAATCTCTTCATCAGGATCCTCAAAATGTTTCTACTAAGGAATACATGTTACTTCTATAATAAAAAAATAAATAACAGTCACTTCAATTAGGGAAAATAAAACAAGGACAGAGGGGACCACCTCATAACTGTCAAACAGTAAATCAAAACAGGATGTAATGTTCGCTCTCAGGCACTCTTGGCTTGGGCCTTTTGTGCCTCCCTGGGGACCCAGCCTCTTCTCCACATAATTCTGGTCCCACCAGCAAGGTTGACAGTAGGCCAGGAAAGGCCTGGAATAGCCTAGGCATGGCTACAGAGGTGAACACCTGGCTCGTGAAATCCAGCCCAACAGGGAGTCAGAAAGATGAAACAGAGGAACCCAGCAATCTTGCAGTCAGAGGCTGAGCTCTGCAGGGTGGATATTCTGTTCCTGCCACACCTACTCTCCTACCTGCTTTGCTGAAGGTAGTTTTGCTGGTTTCTATTCTAGTAAGTAGGAGCCCTGGTGGTGCAGTGGTTAAGCGCTCAGCTGCTAACAGAAAGGTCAGCAGTTTGAACCCACCAGTCACTCCACAGGAGAAACGTGGCAGTCTGCTTCCATAAAGATCTACAGCCTTGGAAACCCTATGGGGCAGTTCTACTCTGTCCCATAGGGTCACTGTCTTAGCTATCTAGTGCTGCTATAACAGAAATACCACAAGTGGATGGCTTTAACAAACGGAAATTTATTCTCTGACAATTTAGGAGGCTAGAAGTCTGAATTCAGGGTGCCAGCTCCAGGGGAAGGCTTTCTCTCTCTGTCAGCTCTGGGGGAAGGTCCTTGTCATCAATCTTCCCTTGGTCTAGGAGTTTCTCAGCGCAGGGATCCCAAGTCCAAAGGACACGCTCATCTCCTGGCTCTTTTTCTTAGTGTTATGAAGTCCCTCTCTTCTCTGCTCGATTCTCTCTTTTATATCTCAAAAGAGACTGACTCAAAAGACAACCTAATCCTGTAGGTTGAGTCCTGCCTCATTAATGTAACTGTCTCTAATCCTGTCTCATTAACATCACAGAGGTTAGGATTTACAACACATAGGATAATCATATCAGATCACAAAATGGTGGACAACCACACAATATTGGGAATCATGGCCTAGCCAACCTCACACACATTTTGAGGGGACACAATACAACCTGTAACAGTCACTATGAGTCAGAATCAACTCGAAGGCAGTGGGTTTTGGTTACTCTAGTAAGTCTCCATGTTTTCTTTCTCAGACGGAATCCTTCTTTACACACACAAACACTCTACCACAAAATTCACTCCCACCAGAGGCTACCAGCACAGCTTGCATAAGATAAAAGCAGCTTCTTACAACTTCTCCCCAAGTGCGCTGAGACTGAAAAAGGCCCCTTTCGTGGGAAGCTGGCATCATCATCGATTCTTTTCCTGTAGCTTCACCATTGCCCTGCGACATTACTCCTCTGTTTAATCTCACTTCAACCCCAGCCTGCCCTGGCCTCGCAAAAGGAGAAGCCAAGGAACTGGGCTGCTGTCAACACACAGACTCAAATATAAGGGGCCTTAGCCCCAGGAGGACTTGTCGCCCCGTGCTGCAAGGTGCCCTCCATGTGCATGCAGGCTCTGGTGCCTCCCCCCGCCACCATGCACTCCCAAGCATACACAAATGCCAGGACTCACTGCCTGGCCAGTCCTCACAGCATTACAAGTACTAGGCACCACATGTGATGTACAGTACCAAGCACATTATGTGCATTCACAAATGTAATCCTCACAAACACCCGATGGGGGTAGTTGCACCATTATCCCATTTTGCAGATAAGAAAACTGATGCTCAGAGAGGCAAAGTAGCCGAGGAAATGGCCCAAAGTCATGCAGCCAGTAAGCAGGAAGGCCAAAGCCAGAAGCAGGGCATGTGGCTGAAGAGGAAGTTGTCACGGAGGTGCCCTATCTTAACCCCAGATACAACAACCATCTCTGAAGGGGGCCTCTCAGAGGCGAGGAGGACAGAGGTTGAGCAGGTCCCAGAAGTGAGGGGGACAGAGGCTGAGTGGGTCCCGGAAGCGAGGGGGACAGAGGCTGAGTGGGTCCCAGAAGCGAGGCAGACAGAGGCTGAGTGGGTCCCGGAAGAGAGGGGGACAGAGGCTGAGTAGGGTTCCAGGTCCTTCCCCAGACTCGTTTGCTGACCAGGCATCTGGGGAGCACAGCTCCGGGCCAGGTGTGGTGCTAGGTGCTGGGGGTCCCTGGCCTCCTGGAGCTCAGTCCACCGTGAGGACAGCCAAGGATGTGGCACCTTGGTCAGGCACTGCTGGGAAGGCAGGAAAAGTCGGTGCCAGGATTTCTGGCTTCAATCTTAAACTACACTTCACTCAAGACTCTTCCAAGACCACAGAGCACCCGTCGCTTTGCTAGACTGACCTCTGCAAATCCACATTAATATCTAAGATAAACTAGGGGGTGGAGGGAGATGATTCTCCTTCCAGAAGGACGCAACAAGGGATGCCTTTTCACAGGCCCTTCCCCTAGTTTGCACAATGGGTAACAGATTTGATTTACATCCATGACTCCGGGTGACACAAACTGTTAACACGCTGGGCTACTAACTGAAAGGTTGGTGGTTCAAATCCAACCAGAGAGACCCCAGAAGAAAGACCTGGTGATCTGCTTTCAAAAAGTCAATCACTGAAAACGCTGTGGAGCACAGTCCTACTCTGACACACATGGAGTCGCCATGAGTTGGAGTCGACTTGATGGCAACTGGTTATAATTACAGAGCAAGGTCCACCCGCACTTCCAGGGCCAGGTGCTGTTTCATGGGCTGGATGCTCCCTGTGCCAGCCTTCTGGCATCTCAGAGCAGGATGTGGCCATACTCCATCTGCCTCTCTCCTCTCCTCTCAACACTAATGGCCAGACAGAGTTCTGGGCTGGGAGCTCTCATACCCCAAAAGCTAGAGAGAAGACCCACAGCCACACACCACAGCCACAAGGGCACAGAGAACTGGAACAACCACAGTTAACTGGAGATGCACAACGTTTCTCCAAAGGGATATATTTCCAAGAGATGGGAGACAGGCTTGTGCCCTAATAACAAGAGCAACCACTCAGCACTTACCGCACACCCTTCTAAGTGATTCACCCTCAGGAACTCATCTGAACCACTTAACACACTATAAGTAAGTACTATCATTCACTCAGGTATCCCTAGGTGGTGCCAGTTGTTAACGCGCTTGGCTGCTAACCAAAAGGTTGGAGGCTCAAGTCTACCCAGAAGTACCTTGGAAGAAAGGCCTAGAGATCTACTTCCGAAAAAATCAGCCACAGAAAACCCTATGGAGCACGGTGCTATCCTGATACGCACGCAGTCGCCATGAGTTGGAGTCGACTCGATGGCAACTGGCTTTTATCCTTTACCCATTTCACAGATGAGGAAACTGAGGCAGAGAGGTTAAGTCTCTTGCCCAAGGTCACACAGCTAATAAAGGATGGAGTCAGGATTCAAATCCAGGCAGGCTGGTCCAGATCCGCACAATTAGCCACCATACTGCACTCTCTCTCACACCTGCATTGCCCAGGCTGAGGCCAGTTCAGCTAGGAAATAAGATGATGGGAGGAATAAGACAAGTGCTCTTCAAATTCCTGGATGACAAACTTCAGCCTGTGCAGAGCATCGGTGGACAAACGGACGTATCGGCCGCTGTGCTTGCACGCATTGTCCCTCAGGCCCCTTGTAAGGCGGAAGTTCCCTGACCACAGCCCTGAGTAGCCAGACGAGGTTCTCTAACAGAAGACCACAGCTAACCACCCCACCCCCAAGAGTCAGCCCAACCAACCAGACCAGAGAAGCCACTGGACTCAAAGCAGCCAATCCTTGACCTCAAAAAGGCACTTTCAGCCAGTCAGAATCCCTCCCCTGGGAGCTCATTCTTGGGAGGCTATACAGTGGGTGTGGGACCACAGCAGAAAGCCAAGGTGTAAGGAGAGAGGATTGGCAGGGAGGGTGTGGCTCCAGCTATGAGGGAAACCCTAAAAAGCAGATGAGACCCGTCTGTGGAGACCAGTGGTGGCTCTTGTCACTGACAGGGTGGGAGAGTCCCTGG
Source organism: Trichechus manatus latirostris (assembly GCF_000243295.1). NCBI lineage: Eukaryota > Metazoa > Chordata > Mammalia > Sirenia > Trichechidae > Trichechus > Trichechus manatus. Next base: position 5,131,466 of record NW_004443989.1, on the reverse strand, counting down.
GGCTGACTGCGTGCCTCTTCCCCTTCCCATGAGGCCCAGTGGCAAGGGTAGTCCTGTTTCTGGGTTTCTACCAGACCCACTAAACCATAACAACCCTTCTACTCTTGAGCCGTCAATGGGCTCCTCCAGCTCCCTTTGTACCCTCCAAAATTAGAGCCGTGGATGAGCCTGGCCCACCAACCCGTTTCCTATTCTTCCCAGCACAGACACAGACCACATTTCCTAACATTCTCTGTAGCCAGTCATGTGCCACTGTTGGTCAATGGAACTTGTTGCCGTCAAGTTGATCCCGACTCATGGCTACCCCATGTGCTACAGAGTGGAACTGCTCCATAGGGCTTTCTTGGCTGTAATCTTTACAGAAGCACATTGCCAGGCCTTTCTTCCACAGCATCACTGGGTGGGTTCAAACCACCAACCTTTAGGTTAGTAGTCGAGCACAAACCATTTGTGTCACCCGGGGACCTTAGCCAAAGGAAATCTGGCAGCAAGATGCACATCGCAACCAGGCCCCAAAAATCCTCCTTGGCCATCTCCACACACTCCTCTTCCCCCACGTGCCAGCTGGGTGCAAAGGGGAGGGTCCTTAGGGATACCTCCAGACAACACAGAGCCCCACGCCCCAACCCCACTGGACAATGACCTAAGCGAGAAATGAATTTTCACCATATCAAGAAATAACTTGTCAAATCCGATCAGCGTCTAATCTCTAAAAGCTACAAGATACTGCAAAACCTCAACAACAAAAAGACAAATAACCCAATTAAAAGATGGGCAAAGGATATGAACAGGCACTTCGCCAAAGAATATATTCAGGCGGCTAACAGACACATGAGGAAATGCTCACAATCATTAGCCATTACAGAAATGCAAATCAAAACTACAATGAGATACCATCTCACTCCAACAAGGCTTGCATTAATCCAAAAAACACAAAATAATAAATGTTGGAGAGGTTGTGGAGAGACTGTTGTTGGGAATGTAAAATGGTACGACCACTTTGGAAATCAATTTGGCACTTCCTTAAAAAGAAATAGAAGTACCATACGATCCAGCAATCCCGCTCCTTGGAATATATCCTAGAGAAGTAAGAGCTGTCACACGAATAGATATATGCACACCCATATTCACTGCAGCACCGCTGACGATAGCAAAAAGATGGAAACAATCTAGCTGCCCAACAACGGACCAATGGATAAACAAATTCTGGTATCTTCACACAATGGAATACCATGCAACAATAAAGAACAACAATGAAGCCGTGAAACATAACATGGAGGAATCTGGAAGGCATTATGCTGAGTGAATTTAGTCAGTCGCAAAAGGACAAATATTGTCTAAGACCACTATTATAAGAATTCAAGAAACCCTTTAAACACAGAAGAAAACATTCTTTGATGGTTACGAGGGTGGAGAGGGAGGGAGAGGGGTATTCACTAATTAGATAGTAGACAAGAATTATCTAGGTGAAGGGAAGGACAACACACACTACAGGGGAAGTCAGCACAACTGGACTAAACCAAAGCTAAGAAGTTTCCTGAATACAACCAAACACTTCAAGGGACAGAGTAGCAGGCACAGAGGTCTGGGGACCATGGTTTCAGGGGATATCTAGGTCAACTGGCATAACAAAGTTTATTATGAAAATGTTCTGTATCCCACTTTGGTGAGTGGCGTCTGGGGTATTAAAAGCTAGTGAGCAGCCATCTAAGATGCATCAACTGGTCTCAACTCACCTGGAGCAAAGCAGAATGAAGAACACTAAAGACATAAGGGAAGTGTTAGCCCAAGAGACACAAGGGGCCACATAAACCAGAGACTTCATCAGCCTGAGACGAGAAGAACTAGATGGTGCCCGGCTACCACCCTGACAGGGAACACAACGGAGAGTCCTTGAAGGAGCAGTAGAAAAGTGGGGTGCAGAACTCAAATTCTAATAAAAAGACCAGACTTAATGTTTTGACTGAGACTGGAGGGGCCTCGGAAGACATGGCCCTTGGACTCTCTGTTAGCCCAAAACTAAAACCATTCCCGAGGCCAACTCTTCAGACAAAGATTAGACTGGACTATGCGACATAAAACGATACTTGTGAAGAGTATGCTTCTTAGCTCAAGCAGATACATAAAACTAAACGGGCAGCTCCTGTCCGGAGGCACGATGAGAAGGCAGAGAGGAAATCCGGGGTGGAAAGGAGGAGTGTGCTGTCACAGTATAGGGAGAGCAACCAGGGTCACATAATAACGTATGTATAAATTTTTGTACGAGAGACTATCTTGAATTGTAAATTTTCACTAAAAGCAAAACAATTTTAAAAAAAAGAAAGAACTTGTTATTTTCAAATAGGTTAACAAAGTTGCCTGCTTTTAAGAAAATAAAGACTGAGAGAGCTGGTGGTGGTGGTGGTGTATGCCCTCAAGTCAATTCCAACTCATAGCGACCCTAGAGGGCCACGCAGAACTACCCCATAGGGTTTCCAAGGCTGCAATCTTTACAGAAGCAGATTGCCAAACCTTTCTGCTGAGGAGCCGCTGGTGGGTTCAAACTGCCGACCTTTCAGTTAGCAGCCAAATGCTTAATCACTGCGCCACCAGGGCTCCTCGGTGACACAGTAAGGGTCAGCAAAGTGCGGCAGCACCTGGGCCAAGTAAGTCCAACCTGCCGCCTGTTTTTGTCTATTTTTATATGGCCCTTGAGCTAAAAGTAGTTTACGTTTTTTAAAAAGGTTGAAAAAAAATTAAAACAATAATGTTGTTGTTGTGTGCCATCAAGCCAATTCCAACTTATAGTGACCATACAGGACAGAGTAGAACAGCTCCATAGGGTTTCCTAGGCTGTAATCTTTTTTTTTGAACATTTTATTGTTGTTTAGGTGTGTTCCCAATCAACAATTTATACACACATTGTTTTATGACATTGGTTGCAAACCCCTGAACGTGTCAGCACTCTCCTCCCTTCCTCCCTGGGTTCCCCATGTCCATTTGCCCAGCTTTCCTGTTCCTACCTTCCTTCTGCCCTTTTAGGTCTCATAAAGTTGACTGTTCTGAGGTATACATTCCTCAGTGGTGTTACTGTTCGTTTTCGAGGCCTTTCTATTGTATGGCTATAATGTGATCTCCGGGAGTGACTTCAGTTCCAAGTTTGAAGGGTGTCTAAGGGCCATCATCTAGGGGGTTCCACCAGGCTCTATCAGACTAGTAAGTCTGGTCTTATTTATGAGTTTGAATTTTGTTCTACATTTCTCTCCCACTCTGTCTATGACCTACTACTGTGGTCTCGATCAGCGTGGTCAGTAGGAGTAGATGGACACCATCTAATTCTTCTGGTCTCAGGCTAGTGGAGGCTGTGGTTCATGTGGTCTGTCAGTCCTTTGGACTAATTGTTTCCTTGAGTCTTTGGTTTTCTTCATTCTTCTTTGCTCTGAACAGGAAGAGACCAATTGTTGTATCTTAGATGGCTGCTCACAAGCTTTTAAGACCCCAGTCACTACACACCAAGGTAGGATGTAGAACATTGTCTATATGGATTATGATATGCCAATTGACCTAGATGTCCCACAACATTATGGTCCCTAGCCCTCGAGCCCAGTATCTCAGTCCTAAGAAGGCTGTAATCTTTACTGGAGCAGATAGTCAGATCTTTTCTCCTGTGCAGCCACTGGTGGGTTCAAACCACCAATCTTTCGGTTAGCAGTAGAGCACTTAACCATTTGCACCACCAGATTTCCTTCAAAAGAATAATGATATTCATAAAAAGTATACAGAATTCAGATTTCAGTGTGCATAAAGTTTTATTGGAATGCAAAAAAGAAAAAGAAATAGCTTGTTACTGCAGTTAGCCTACAGTGGCTAATATGGCAGCTTTTTTCCTGGGGATGTCATTACAAATCCTGTGGTCCTCCAACCCATTCCCCACCCAACAGCGAGTGATTTTAATGGAACATAAAAACATAAACCGAGTCACGTCACTCCCCTGCTTCCTGTTGTTTGCTGAATAAAACCCAAAGTCCTCACTACAGACTACAAGGCCTTTGATGATCTCGTCCCTTCCTACCTCCACTCCTAGCCTCCTTCTCACTCATTACACACCAGCCACATAGCTTTTATTCTGCCCTTTGAATAAGCCAAGCTCCTTCCAAGCTCTTGGACGTCATACTCACTGAGCCCTCTACCTGAGATGCTCTCCCCCTAGATCTTCCCATGGCTCCCTCCTTTTCACCCTAAAGTTCAACCAAAATGTCACCTCCTCAAGTAGGCTGCCTTGAGGCCTCCCCTAGCTAAAATAGAGCTCTTGACTATTTACTTTTTATCAGAGCCCCCAGGTTCTTTCCTTCCTAGCATCCATCACAATTCAGTATGGTTGTATATGTTACTTTCCTTTTATTATCTTTCCTATTAGACTGTAAGCTCAACTAGAGATGTCCACTGTCCTGTTCACCACTTCATACCCAGTCACATGTATAATACTTGACACATGCTGAAGTCCTCTTTGAGTATTTGCTAAATTCACAAAGGAATGTATTCTAAGAACATGGGTGATTGCCATCCAGGACAGAAGACAACCCTTGAATAACCAGACAAACCAACTCCTCAACTATCCAGCACAAAAGCAGGTCTGTATCAAGGTCAAGAATAAAAATGTCTTTACCCTTCAGCCAAAGATTAGACAGGTCTACAGGGCCAGCAATAACATATATGAGGCATGTGCTTCACAGTTCAATCATGTATAAAAGACTAATCAGCACATCAGCCCAAAAGCAAAAACAAGAAGGCAGGAAGGGACAGGAAAATTGTACAAATGGAAACAGGGAACCTGGGGTAGAGAAAAGGAGACTGCTGGCACATTGCAGCGTTGGCAACCGATGTCATAAAACAATTTATGTATTAACTGTTCAATGAGAAACTAATTTGCTATGTAAACTTTCACATAAATCACAATAAATAAAAGAATAAAACGTCAATTCTACTGTTTACACCAACAGGCTCCAACATGAAGAATACATCCTCCAGACGGTGAACAGGATCATCCATTGGGTTGGAGGAAGGAAGTCATTAAATAAGCTGAAGTTCTTATAGTTATCTCATCCTTTCTAAAACATCATTTCTCTTTCTCTTTGATGGTGATGGGGATGATGACAACACGAACAGCAGCGAGAACAAAGTGGGAGGCCTCACACTACTTGATTTTAGAACCTATTATACTGCCACGGTAGTCAAACCAGCCTGGTACTGGTACAATAACAGATATACAGACCAATGGAACAGAACTGAGAATCCAGACATAAATTCATCCAGCTATGCGCAGCTGATATTTGACAAAGGTCCAAAGTCTGTTAATTGGGAAAAAGACAGTCTCTTTAACAAATGGCGCTGGCGTAACTGGATATCCATCTACAATACCCATACCTCACACCATGCATAAAAACTAACTCAAAATGGATCAAACACTTAAATATAAAATCAAAACCAATAAAGATCATAGAAGAAAAAATAGGAACAATGCTAGAAGCCCTAATATACGGCATAAACAGAATACGAACAATAAGTAACAATGCACAAGCATCAGAAGAGAGACTAGATAAATGGGAGCTCATAAAAATCAAACACTTATGTTCATCAAAAGACTTCACCAAAAGAGTCCAAAGACAACCTACAGACTGGGAAAAAATTTTCGGCTACAAAAAATCCGATCAGCGTTTAATCTCTAAAATCTACAAGATACTGCAAAACCTCAACAACAAAAAGACAAATAACCCAATGAAAAATGGGTAAAGGATATGAACAGGCACTTCATCAAAGAAGATATTCAGGCAGCTAACACTCACATGAAGAAATGCTCAAGATCATTAGCCACTAAAGAAATGCAGATCAAAACTACAGTGAGATATCATCTCACCCCAACAACGCTAGCATTAATCCAAAAAACACAAAATAATAAATGGTAGAGAGGCTGTGAAGAGACTGGAACACTTATACACTGTTGGTGGGAATGTAAAATGGTACAACCACTTTGTAAATCGACTTGGCACTTCCTTAAAAAGCTAGAAATAGGACTTCCGGCAAAATGGCGCTCTCCAAAACGCCGTCCCTCCACAGCAAAGATCAAAAAAACTAAGCCGAAAACAGAGAAAACAACAATCCTGAAACCCTAGAACATCAAATGAAGAGATAAAGAAATCAGCCAAGCACCAAATGGAGTGAGAAAACTGACAGAGAACGGAGAGCAAGGAGAGATTCATGCAGAG
>NW_004443989.1:5103447-5116226 GCF_000243295.1 Trichechus manatus latirostris | reverse complement strand
GAGGCCAACTCTTCAGACAGGGATTGGACTGGACTGTGGGACATAAAGTGATACTTGTGAGGAGTGTGCCTCTTAGCTCAAGCAGATACAAGAGACTAAATAGGCGGCTTCTGTCCAGAGGTAAGATGGGAAGGCAGAGAGCGTAAGGAGCTGGTTGAGTGGACATGGGGAATTGGGTGGAAAGGAGGAGTGTGCTGTCACAGTATGAGGAGAGCAATTAGGGTCACATAACAATGTATGTATAAATTTTTTATGGGGAAAAAAAATTTTTTTTAAATTATAGTGTAAAAACAAAAAAAAAAAGAAGAGCAGGGAATACTTGAGCACCTTGCTGTGACCAGCACTGTTGAAAGCATTTTACATGTATCAATTCATTTCCCCCTCACAAGAGCCCCATGGGACAGGTCCTTTTATTAGTCTCATTTTACAAATACGAATATATAGGCCAAAAGGGGTTAAATGAGTGGCCCAAGGTCATACCCCTAGAGCATGGCTAGACTGGGATTTCAATGCAGGCCACCAGGATTCAACATCTGTGCTTCTGTATACTAGAACTGAACATCTATAATTGGAAAATAAGCACACAAACACTGGGGACATTGGCTGAATTTTACTTCTGACAGGATGCTTGATCAAAAGAGTTTGGGGACACTTTTACACGATGGATTTCTTCTTAGATGGGAGATGCCCATGAGAATTTAGCATATACTTCTTAATGGTTTCAAAAACATTTAGTAACACGATCACTTTTTTAAAAAGCTCATTTTTTAGTGGATAAGAAGCCCAAAGGTGGATTTCAGAGCTAGCCAAGATAGAGTAAAATCCGGCCAAACCCCATTTTAGCCTCCTTCACCCTGTTAACGCTTCTCTACACTGTATTCATGGGTTCCTCCTGGCACATCAATCTCCCCGCTAATGCAGCCACCTATAAGTATCTCCAGCCCCTAGGAGGGTGTGTCCTCTTCACACATAAGGGATTACTACACCTCTCTCCTGCTGTGACAAAGACAGTCTAAACAAAGGTGTCATGCTTGGGTTCCAAGCAGGGTGCTTCTCTCTGACACACAGAACTGAGACATCCTCCAGATCATTTAGGGGAAGAAAGCAGCACACAGCCAGAAGATTCAAGGCTTTGAAGTCAGATAGGATGATTCCAACTTATAGTTCTACCCATTTACTGGTTTGTGTGCCTTTGGGAATGTCACCCAGTTTCCCTGAGACTCAGTTTCCTCATCAGTAAAGTGGGGATAGTTCCCACCTCACACAGTCATTGTGAGGATTTAATGACTTATTACAAGTGACATGCTTAGCACAGGGACAAGTATGTGGTGAGCATTCATTAGAAGTAGCTCTTAACAACATCATCATCGGGAAGGCAAACCAAGAATCTAATACCAAGGAAACAACAGCCCCAATGTTTGAGAATTCCCTCATTTACGGGCAGCCACAACCTGCCAAAACTGAGCAGACGGGGAAAATACACATGAGCAAGAGGAAAAACTTCAGGATAAGGGTCTATTCAGTAGAGATGGACATACTCCAAGCCCTCACACAACCAGCCCTTTCCAGATCCAACAAACAGGTTGCATCAGGTCAGCCCTCAAGACACACTTCAGGCCTCCCAAATGGATGAGACAAGCGAAGACCCTCAAGTTTGACTCCGAAAGGCCCCAGTGCAGGCCCTTCTACCTAGAGAGTGCGCAACTGGTGCCCACTGGGAGGAAAGAACAACCACATGTGTCACTCTCCCAGCACTTCAATGAGCTCCCACTCTATATTCCAAGACTTGCAACTCAATGTCAATGTACGCCAAGGTCAGAGCTGGAAAAGACCCCTGCACCATCTTGGCCAACACCCTCAAACAGCAAAAGGGAGACCAAAGGCCAAGTCGCACAGTGGCTGGCCCAAGAGGCATAGTCTGCTCTGTCAGAAGCCAAGTCTTGGGACTCCTGCCGAGTGGCTTTTTTTCTTTCTTTTTATCTTACTTTATTAAGTTTTGTTATGAAATGTTTTCCACATATTAAAAAGTGCAGAAAATATAATCCATTTCATTTTCACCCAACAAGATAGGAACTATTATCAACTCACTTGACAGATAAGGATACTAAGGCACAGAGAGGTTAAATATCTTGCCTCCAGTCACGCATCTGTCGGTGGTAGAGCTGGAGTTTGAACCCAGAAGTCTGGATCCAGAGTCCACTTAGAAGCTGAGCATGTTAACCGTCTGCACCACCCAGGGACTCTCCTCTCCAAGAGGAGAGGTCTAATTCCCCTCTCCTTGAACCTCAGCTGGTCTTGGTGACCTGAACTGGTACAAGTGATTTTTTGAGATTTCTGCAGCTAAGTCATGAGAAGTCTTACAGTTTTTGCCTTGATTCTTAAATACTCTCCCTGGGGGAAGCCAGTCACCATGCAAGAAGTCCAACTACCCTGAAACTGCCGTGCAGTAGAGGCTCTGGTCAGCAGTCCCAGGTAGCTCCAGCTTTCCAGCCATCACCGCCAAGGTGCCAATATGTGAGCAAAGACTCTTAAACTTTCTGGACCAGGCGATGTACCAGATGAGTACCACCAAATGACTTAAGTCAATGCCACAAACAGCAGAAGAACCACCCAGCTGAGCCCTGCCTGAATCTCTGACCCACAATCTACTCATCAAATGGCACCCATTGATCCCACTTCAGGATGTCCATTCCTGCTGGCCACCAGGAAAATTTCTCCTTTAATTCTCCACGCTAGCAGCTGCTCTGCCATGAGGCCTGCACCCAGTTCCCTTTACCTCCCCCCACACCCAAAGTGACGGCAGCTCTCCTTCTTGGCATGGTGCCCAGTGCAAATCCTCATGATGGCATTAATTACATAATCCTGCAATGGCTGGTTTCTGCATTTGTCCCACCCTCTTGAAGGCAGGAACTCCATCCTTTCTCCTCTCTCTCAGCAGAGTCTAGCACCCAATGTGTCGGCAAGTATGGGATGAACAAATCAAATTGCTCAGTCATGACAAGTCCAAAGAAAACACCTATTCCACCTGATGACATTTTACGGCTCTGAGCAAAGCAAACACATGACTTAAGACCAGGGTTTCTCCACCTCAACTCTATTGACGTTTTGTACTAGATAATTCTTTGTTGTGATGTGGGTAGTCCTAAGCATTGTAGCACATTTAACAGCATCTCTAGCCTCAACCAACTAGATGCCAGTAGCACTCCCCAGTTGAGGCAACCAAAACTGTCTCCAGACATTGCCAGATGCCCCTTGGGAGGCAAAATCACCCTATTAGACCATAGGACCCATGTGTTTCTAGTCTCCCCAAGGCCTGCATGGGCATTGTGATTCCCGAAGTCACACCACTTGCAGAATGCCCAGAAACACACGCCATACCCCCCGCCATGCTTGCCTGCCCCATGCAGACCCCACAGTGACCAGCAGGTTCCTGCTAACCAGAACCCCCGCAGGATCACCTGGACTGGGTGTTCCCCTGGGGCATCGCCCTGCAACAGAGATGGGAAACATGGTACAGCAAAGTCCGCATCCACAGTGTGAAGCCAGCTCTCTCAAAGTGGTCAGAGAAGCACCCTTTCTAAGCTCTTCACCCAAAAAATGGCTTTTTCTGTCACTTTACAAATCCTAACAACACAACCACGTCACACAGGACCACCAGAGCACTGAGCTACAAATCCGGTCACGCTATCCCTCTTCTGAAGACCCTTCAAAGGATTCCTTCTGGCCCCAGATAAAACCTAAACACCTAAACAAGACTTCAAGGCTGCGGACATGCTGGCCTCCACGCACTGGCAACAACGACAGCAAAAATAATAATAGCTGTTCCCATCTGTCGAGCACTTAGCATGTGCTGTGCACCGTGTTGAGCCCCTTTCGTGTATTTACTCATTCCCAACCGTAATCCAGTGGGGTGGACATCAATACTATTTTCCATTCTACAGATAAGGAAGCTGAGGCTCAAAACACTATGGTAACTTGCCCAAAGTCACACAGCAAAGCTCAACAAATAGAGCACAAGTCAAACCCCACATTGCTTCACTGATAAAACAACATAGGCTCCACAAGGATGTGAATCTAATTACAGCTGCATCTCCAGTACCTGGAACAATGCCTGGCAGAGTGGGCACTCAAATACTGAATGAATGGAAGGAAGGAAGGAAGGAAGGAGGGAGGGAGGGAGCCAAGGAGTTCCCCTAGAGCAGTGTTTACCAAACTTGATGAGTTACCAAGACCACCTGGGGGCTTAGGAAAATACTGAGTCACAGCCCACCTGGTGCTACTAAACCCAAAGGAGGCCCAGTAACCTGTATTTTTAAGTGTTTCTGATGGTCAGCCAGACATGAGACCCACAGGCCAAGAAGAGAAAGGAACTCACTGTCCAGTCTCAACAGGCACACCTGTATTTACCATCAGTGCCTGCTCCACCACCTGCAAACCCCCAGCCCCACCTCCGCCCCTGCCCCAGCTGCAACAGGCTTCTGGGCCACCTGGGAGGCCGAGTGTGGTCAATGCAAACAGAATAGAGTGGGGAGGGGATCTGGCTACGTCCACACAGGGGCATTTTCAAAGTAAAGCTTCTGGCTCTGGGCCATCTGAGGCCTGCCTCATTCCAGGCCAAGAGAAATCTTTGGAAAGCTATTTCATCTCACCCATAATAAGAGAAATCAAACGAAGTGCTCTGCCAAGCTACCGTGGTCTACCCATGAACGGCCAGGTTCAGGACTTTCGATCACAGTAGTACGGATAAGGGTGGGGACCCAGCACTCTCAGGCTGTGTGGGCTAAAGCCTAGAGGGGGGCAACGTCTTTTGTAAGATGTTGCCAAATTGTCCTTTAAAGGTGAAGTGCACCACACTCTTTAACTCAGAGATAACCCTTCTATGAGGCTGTGCTTTGCGTACACCCGTATCTATATGTGTGCATAAAAAGATAACGCAAGGATAGTCCCTACGGCATTTATTCTAATAGCAAAAGACGAAACAACCCAAAATGTCCATCTCTAGGGGCTAAACTGTTACACACAGCCATGTGAGGGGATGCAAAGTGGTCTTGAAAGAATGAGGCAGATTGATACGTGCTGATAAGGAACCACCTCCAAGATAATCATAAAGCGAAACAAACAAAAAACTCCAGGTGCAGAAGTAGATGTAGGAGGTTCCTATTTGTGCAAAAAACATGCCACACACATCATACAAGCACAGAATATTTCTGGAAGACAAAAGAAACTGATAGTGAGCTTGCGCACAGGACAGGGCTGGGGAAAAGAGACACTTATGAGCCGTTCGATTTTTTCCCTCCAAGCGTATATGGTCATTCTTCCAACTAAAAACAAGTTAATAAAAACAATACAAATTACACCATTGTTTAAGTGCCCGACTCTGTAGGTCAAAACAGTCTTTGGAACTTTAGGAACTGAACCCGTTGCCCAATCTAAAGGGGGTGGGGGAGGGAAGACACCATCACCAGGACTAGAACCAGGTTTGAAAGTTAAAAACACTGACTGAACTGCTCTCTCCACGCAGAAGGGAAAGCAAAGGCCATCACATCTGCAGTTTGCATAAAATGAAGCAGACATCTGGAGTCCAAGCCATGAGTTTCTGCAAGCCAGTGAGGTAATCTCAGGCCAACTTGCCCTAGGAGGACAGACAACTGAGCAAAGGGAGCCAGAAAGCCCCTGACACTCTAAAGCCAGGAGCACCCTCACCCAGCCCAGGTGAGCCTTCTGAGTCCATGGGGATCCCTGCTAAGCCACTTCATTCAGGCTTTGCTGCCTGAATGGCTGTCTGCTTGAAACTCCGTCAGGGACCAAGACAAAGGGCTCCCTGTGGCAGCACTTTCATTTCGCATTACACCAGCAACAATTGCATTAACAGCCACAGACAGGAAGGTGAAGGGGCCAGGGCTGTGCAACACAGGCCACACTGCCCGCCCCACTGGGGTACTCACAGAAGCCCTCGATCTTGTCGGCCGTCTTGCTCCAGGCCACCTGCCGCGTCTCCATGATCACCTGGACGGTCCTGCGCTCAGGCGTGGACTTGCGGGAGCTGAACACAGTCATCACCGTTCCCAGCTCCAGGGCCCTCTTAATCTGACTCTTCTCATATTCCGGAAGGGTGTCCATGCTGACCATGGTCGTCATGGTTGGGCACCCCGGGGGAGACGTCAGAAGTGAGGGAACAAGGAGGCTGGAAGGGGGGGATGAAAGAGAATAAATTTTGATTAACTGAGGAGGATTTCATTAACAGAGCATGGATTTCAGGAGCCAAAATCCTGCCTTGTACCCATCAGAATGAGCTTCAGTAGAAGGTTCTATTGGCAGGACTTGCCAGCCACTTGAGAGAGCAGGTAGGTGCAGAGGTTTAAATGGACATCATGGGGCTGGGAAAGGCCCCTCTGGCCCTCAATGACCCAACCGTTACCCAACTTTGAATAACCAAAGCAGCCTAAAGTAGCAGCAGCCACCCCTCTCCCCACACCCACTCTGATTCTACAGAACATTTGAATAGCCAAAGCAGCTCTGACCACCTCCCACCCTCCAACACCCAACCTAACACGCAAGCCTCCTTTTCTCTCCTGCCTAGAGATTTCTGACCACCCCTTTACTTCCTGAGCAAAGTTGAGAACAGCAGAAAAAATGGCAGAGGCAGCTGATTGCACGGAAACAGGGCAAAAGGGGCAGAAATGGCAGGGCCCAGTCTGTTTTGTCCTTTCTAAATGGGAGAGTCAGGAAAACTGGAATGCAATGCCACTGGCACAGCACCCTGTACTCTGAACACCAAGTAGTCTCTCCATCAGTGCCGAGTCTCGCTTGCGCAGTCGATGTATGTCAGACAGCCGCCAGCCCCCAAATCTAGCACTCATCCTTATCTCACCCCACATCCAATCCACCAGCAAATCCAGAATTGGATCTGTCTGCCCCTTCACTGTTCCTCCTAGGATCGCACCTGGTTTGTTCCTGTCGAATGCTAACTGATCTCCCTGCTTCCACCCAACCTCCACAGTCAATTCTCAGACCAGTAGCCAGAAGGATCCTTTTAGAACATGAGTTAAATCAGTTCACTCCTCTGTTCCCCGTTTCAGTTAGAGGCAAATCTGAACTCCTTACCAGTCTGTTTGCCCCCTTCTCTGACCACCCTCAACCCTTAGAATGAAGACTGGCACATAGTAGGCACTCAAATATCTACTCTTAACAAATGAATGCTCAACAACCTGGCAAAGTAAGTACTGCTATTATATCTATTCTAGAGATGAAAAAACTGAGGCTCAGAGAGGTAAGGCCACTTACTTAGAGTCACATTGCTGGTAAGCAGCAAAGCGAGGATTCAAAACCAGATCTACCACAAACCAGAACTTACAGGCATTTTTACACTAAACATCACAGAATTAATTTAAAAAAAAAAAAAACCAAACCTGTTGTCACGGAGTCAATTCCAACTCTAACTCATAGTGACTCTAGAGGACAGAGTACAACTTCCCCATAGGGTTTCCAAGGCTATAAATCTTTACGGTAGCAGACTGCCACATCTTTCTCCCATAGAATAGCTGGTGCGTTCAAATCGCCAACCTTTTGGTTAGCAGCTGAGCACTTAACCACTGCACAACCAGGACTCCTAACACCACAGAATAGAGACTACTATTCCCTCGAGTTTACAGAGAGGCTCAATGACTTGCTCAAGGTCATGCAGCTTAGAAGCAGCAGAGCTAGGACTTCAACCCAGGCATGTTCATCCCACTCTGAATCTCTTCCCTATTCTGCCTCCCAAAACATCCAAAGACCAATGTCTGCCCCTCAGACCACTTAGAGTGAAGGGCTCCCGGACAAAGGGAACAGTATCCACTCCTTAAGATTCTTTTAAGGACTAAACATCAGGCCCTTGACACAATGGTACAAAGTCAGCTTTTGGTTAGATTTATGTTATGCCTGGGGTTGCCACGAGTCTGAATCACTCATTGGCAACAGGTTTGGTGTTTTGGTTTCATTATTACCACCTGAGTCCGTGGGTAGCAAAAATGGGAAAGTATGGCTGTTTGAGTCTACCCAGAGGCACATCAGAAGAAAAGCCTGGTGTTCTACTTCCAAAAAATCAGCCACTGAAAATCCTGTGGAGCACAGTTCTACTCTGACCCACAGGGGGTCGCCATGAGTTGGAATCCACTTGATGGCAACTGGTTTGGCTGAGATTACCAACAACTGTTCTGTGTGTATTTCTTATCTCCTCCCTTCCTCCCCGCCCTCATCCCTTTAGGCGTCACAGGTTTCACTCTGCAGTCCTCCAAGGCTACACAGTAGCACTAGAGAGGGGAGCTCAGGAGACCAGGAAGTGAGAGACACATGTTGAGCCCCAGTGGTCTGGGCCTCCACCCCGGCTCTGCCTCTGCACAGCCTCCTACCAAGTTACTCAAAATCTGGGCCTCAGTCCCCTCATCTGTACAATGAGGATAACAAGACCACCCTCATGGGGCGGCTGGAAGGATTAAAAAGCCATCACGTACGCAGAGGCCCCAGCATTTCACAGGGCCTTGGTTAATATTAACCAGCCAGTTGGTCAACACAGTGATGGAGTGTTAACTCTCTGCCAGGCACTGAGCTAGGGACTAGGGTGCAAATCGGGGTGAGGGGAACAGGCCTAGTTCTTGCCCTGTGCCCGTCCTCCCACCACTTCATACCCATAACCAAAAACACCTCCAGGGTGTGCCAGCCGAGATGTAATTCAGAGATACAATCATGAGTTACACATGCTCTAGGCCCATTGGAAACAGACCTCTCAACTCAACAAGTCTTATGCAAAGAGGTAAGTGCAGCAGTAGAGACGTGCCTGGGACAAAGGGAGCAGGAAGAAGGGGCCCCAGACTTAGTCTGGGGTCAGGCAGGGAGCTTAGTGGGCTCAGGGAAGGCTTCTGCCGGGAGAAGGCATCTGAATGCAATCTTGAAAATCAATGAAGCAGGAGGTGGTATAGTCGGAGAAAATGGCTCAGCAAAGGCCAAGAGACAGGAATAACTGGGTGTGCCAAGAACTCAGCTCATAGTTAAGTGCGTCTCAGTCAGAAAAAACCTAAAATTATCCCCCTGTCTGTTGCTGTTATCGTGGCAATCCCCACCCCTGAACAAAAGGCTGACTGGCCTTGGGCCATCCCCATGATCAGTCGTGGATCGGACTGTTGTGATCCACAGGGTTTTCAGTGGCTGCTTTTCAGAAGCAGATCCCCAGGCCTTTCTTCCTCATCTGTCTTAGGCTGGAAGCTCCGCTAAAACCTGTTCAGCATCACAGCAACACACAAGCCTCCAATGACAGACGGGTGGTGGCTATGCATGAGGTGCAATGGCTGGGAATCAAACCCGGGTCTCCCACATGGAAGGGGAGAACTCCATTTCTGAACCACCACTGCCCACATCCTCCTGCCCAGTCACCCTCTATGGACAAAGGGATGAACAAGGGGTCCTGTGGCCATTCTCACCCTTGTAAAGCAGCTGCTAACTGGGTCCTGACCAGGTGTCAAGCACCTGCCATACCTGGCTCAGCTCATTTATCTCAATGAGAAATTTTAGAGGTGAAAACTGAAATCCTGAGGCAAAATTACTTGATCAAGGTCTCATGGGCAAATGACAGCACTAGCATGGGAATCCCCTTTCTGAATTCTGAGCCCCTGCTCCTTCAGCACCTGCCTTCTGGAATTCAGAATCCCAAGGCAGAATCCGGCCAGATATAAATAATTTGGCGACCCTTACCCATCTCAATGGAGCCCTGGTGGCACAGTGGTTAAGAGCTATGGCTGCTAACCAAAAGGTCAGCAGTTTGAATGCACCAGCCTCTCGCTGGAAACCCTATGGGGTGGTTCTACTCTGTCCTATAGGGTCACTATGAGTCAGAATCGACTCGACAGTAACAGATTTCAGTTTTGGTACCCCTCTCAATAGGAGCCCTAGTGGCACAGTGGTTACGCGCTCAGCTACTAACCATAAAGCTCGGCTGTTCAAATCCACCAGCCACTCTGCAAGAGAAAGATGAAGTAGTCTGCTTCCATAAAGAGCTCAGCCTTGGAAACTCTATGGGGCAGTTCTACTCTGTCCTATAGTGTTGCTATAAGTCAGAACCAACTTGACAGCAATGGGTTTGGTTTGGGTACTCCTCTCAATACAGAGGTTAAGGTCACACAGCTAGAAAGTGGTGGAAGCAGGATCTGAACCTGATTCCAATCCCACAGCTCTTTACTATGCTGGCTGCCCCCAGTCACACAGCAGCTCCCTGGGGCTTTCCACTGCCAGGTCCCAAGGCCAACGTCCAGCAGGCCACAGAAAGGAAACCCATCACAACACCTCAGGATTAAACTGGCCAGCCAAGACCAGGCACCAGGGCCTCAGTTCCTCTGGCTCTGCAAGGGCCTTGGTCTTGACCTTCCATCCCCAGGATTCCGTTACTTCCAGCTCCAGCATCCAGTGCTCAACCACAAGCACCAAGTCTCTCCCATTGTGTCATGCCAGGAACTGGAAACAAATCCTGTGGCTACGAGCTATTTGGAGGCAGCCACCAAAATCCAGCCAGCTCCTGGGTCAGGCCTTCAGAGTTCAGTGCTTCAGCGACTGAGGCAAGGGTGGCCTTGACCCCAGAGAAGGCACTCAACGTCACAGGCCATTTCCATTTTGCTTCTGCTTTTTAAAAAATGAAATGGTCTTGAAATCCCTTGTTCCTGTTTCTCATCCTCCATGGGTAACAGTAAAATGACTTACGGTGTAAATACAAACATGGCTGAGATTTGATAGGAGGTGTTGCCATTTCATGCCCTTCTCTTCAACATAAACTTCTGAGCTACAGGAACCCAGAAACAGGAAACAGGCATTTTCTTCTCTTTGGAGCTCTCTGTACATGGCAGGACAGTGTAGGACATCATCCAAAATCCCACAAGATACTTCTCCGTTGGAATTTGTCAAAGCCGCATCGCTGAGAGGTTAACAGGCACTCCTGCAGTGTGAGGGATGTTATTTCTGCATCTCACACTCACCTCATAGCATCAGGGCGAAAGAGTTTCATCAGAGGAACCAGGGGATGTTAGCCATTGTAGGTGGTAAGGTAACTTGGTCCAACTTTTTTTTTTGTTTTGTTTTTTTTTTTAGGGAAACCCGTGAGCATCTATTCAAATGTAAAACACGGTTTATAGTTTTACAACTTACACACGTGCAAAAAAAGACACAAAGATGTTCAGGGAAGCATCATTTGTAAAGAAAGAAAACAGGAAACAACCGCTCATCACTGGGGGGGGAGTCCCTTAAATACATTATTGCAGAATGCTGGGTAGCTGCTGGAAAGCATGGGAAAGACGTGTGAGCAGTTTGATGTGGAAAGACACCCAAGAGGTATGAAATGAAAAAAGCTGCAAACCACTAAGTACACTGTAATTCCATTTTTTAAAGGCTTCCAGCTTATAAACCCGGGAAAGTAGCTACTTCTGGAGGGTGGGAAAGGGTAGAGCGGTGCCTTAACTTTATGTTAATTTAGGTGGTGACAGACTGGATGCATTTTGTGTGTGTGTTCTTTTCTGTTTTCTAAATTAAGAAGTGTTTTCAAAAGTTTTCTCACCAGCAATTGTCTACCGACCCCACCCTGTGAGTGCAAAAGGACTATTCTTGGGGGTCCCCGCTTTGGGCTTTGCCTCTTGTGGAGGAGGGGAGTTTCACACACTCCAGGGTGAGTGGTGGGGGTGGGGAGAGGCAGCAGCATCATCAGGTAATTTTAGCATCAATGGGGTCCTCAGTGATCACTGGTCCTAGAATCTGGGACACACGTGGCACACACAAGCCTTCGTAATAGGGGTTAGCTCTTAGCGCCAGTGTGGCTACCAAATGCAGTAGGGCCTCCTGCAGTACTGTAGCTGAGGTCATGACACATGCCCCAAGCACCCTTAACCACAAGGGAGGGTCAAGCCCTGGCCTGGGCATCCTTTCCATTGACAAGCCCCAACTCTCTCCATGGCCCTGGAAACTAGGCTTGAATGGCCCCAGTATTTAGGGAGAGAAACTGAGGCTCAGAGAGGTTCGTTACACCTTGGCCAGGGTCACACAGTTGGAGCTGGAATTCAAATTAAAGTCTGATTGACAAGGCCACCTCTTTCCCTCGTGCCATGCCACCCGCTCACCCTACCATGCTCCTTCATTCTAGTTCAAGATCCGGGTGCTAAAAAAGCCCACTCCCCCAGTCTCCCCAGGAATCCAGGCGCCAACCCCTCTGTCCAAAGGGGCCACATCCTTCCCTCTAATGCTTCCTCTAGGGGGGTAACGACCTCTTTGGGACTCCAAACCATAAACAGGAAAACGCACATACGTACACACACAACTGTCGGCTGGGCAGAGGGAGATCATGAATCCCCTGAAAACTCATCAAGCGTCCCGGGGCAGGGGCTGCGCTTTCCGGAGATCGTCCCCCATTTCCCTCCCATCCCGCAACCACCTGCCAGGCGCCTGCCTGGCCGCCTAGAGTCTCAGCGAGCCCTGGGCACCAAGGCGGCCAAGGAAGACGGCCCTATGCCGCGCAGGACCCTTCAGTCAAGGGAGCCTTGAACGCCAACGCCAGCAGGATCCCCAACGGCGAGCTGCGCCCCTTCCTCCGGATTCCCATTCAACGCTGGGGCCGCCCCAAGGCACAGACGACGAGGTGGAGCCGGCCCAGGGTGAGAGGAAGTGGCCAGCGGCTGCGGCCCAGACCCCTGGGCCGGGCACAGCGGGGCCGGCCCCAACAGCGCGCCCCACCCCTGCCTGCGCCGGCTGCGCCCGGGCGCAGGTCCCATTCC
>NW_004443989.1:5068961-5103344 GCF_000243295.1 Trichechus manatus latirostris | reverse complement strand
ACTTCTGCTTCAGCCGCGCCACGTGACCCCGCGGAGCCGCCCCCCGCGCCGGCCGCCCCGCCCACGGCCGGGCCAGCGGCTTAGAGCTCCCTGAGCGCGGAACCTGGGTCCCTCCCCTCCGCTAAACCAAGGGAGACACTGAGGCAGCGGCAGGATAGCTGAACCGTCTGAGGTGGCTTGGCGAGGTAGAGAAAGAGGACTTCCCCAATAACGTAGCATTAATGGAACGCCTACTGCATACAGGTGTTTTACATGCAAGTAATACACTCCTCACAATCACCCACCCAGAGGTGGTTGTTCATGGCCCTATTTTGAAATCGTCACTAATGCTGCGCCGGAGTCAGACCACCTCTTGCTACCTTGGGCAAGCCACTTAAATGCCTCAGCTGCTGTTTCCCCCTAAAGCTAGTCTCACCACTAAAATTCCTCAGATTCAGGTTCCCCACCTGTAAAACGGGATAAAAATAGTGCGGCTCCCAAGGGTTTGTTCTACGGAAGACAAATACCAGGCACTTGATCTCCCATTTTCCCAATGAGAAGAATTTTTTAAGGCCCACTTTAACATATAAGAAGGAGCCCCACTGTCATAGTGGTTAAAGCGATCAACTGCCAACGGTAGGCAGTCGGAAACCACCTGCGGATCCGCGGGAAAGATGTTTGCTTCTGTAGAAATTCACATCCTCGGAAACCCAATGGGGTCGCTATGAGTCGGAATTGACTCCAAGGCAGGGGGTTTGGTTTGGTTAACGTATGAGAAGCAGACCTGGTGGCGCAGTAGTTAAAGCGCTGGGTTGCTAGGCAAAAAGTCTGCGGTTGGAACTCATGAGCTGCTCCACCGGCTGCTCCCTGGGAGAAAGATGTAGCAGTCTGCTCCTGTAAAGATTTACATACATACTCTGTCCTAAAGGGTTGCTGAAATAGACTCATAGGTAACGGGTTTGGGGTTAGGTTAATATATAAACTACCAACCTTATAGATTCACGGGTGCCGTGAGTCGGAATCGACAGAATGGCGACTGGTTTGGTTTGAACCACATGGATAGCAGAGTTAAATGCCTAGTTATAACATTTAGCTGATTAATTCACCTACATTTGTCTATTTCAAGTCATATATGATTTAATAGATTCTTTAGGAAATTACGCTTTTTTTCCATTCTTGTGTTTCATGAAACAATTTTATTCAAACCCTTTATATGCATTTTTGACACAGGTGTCTTTGTGACCAGAGCCACTTCTAGTAACACCTGCATAGCACAACTTACTTCTAAATTGCCTGAGTTACAACATTTTTTAATCTATGGTGTCACTCTCACTGTAGGTTTTATATCCCAAGCCACAAAGTTTACTCACTGACTTCATTGCTTAGGTGTGTTTCAATTCTATCCACCCCCAAACCACTAACTGCAGTGCTTTTTAAAGAGATCTTTAAAAGGCTTATTATAGCATCAACCCATTGGAATAACGACTAAATAATAAAACCCCAAGAATAATGACTAAATATAGGTTAAATTTCTTTGCCTCATTTGTTTTGTTTTGTTTTAGAAGTTCAACATATTTATTTCAATCCATCCTTTTGACATGTCTATTTTGGTGCAGTTACATAACGCATATATTAGTACAGCTATATATATGCATAATTTGTTAATACAAAATATACATGTACGGGAGAAACTGTAAAACCTCTTGCTGATAAAATGAGACTGAGTGTGTGAGACTCGGATACCACTCTAGGGAGCCTGGGTTCCTCCAAGTCTGTCCAGACAGATGCTAATTCTGGCTGGAGTTGTCTCTGGTCCATTGGGGATCGAGCAAGAAAAGAAGAACATGTAGAACACGCTTCAATTAAAAGAATTCTCGTTTAACCTGTGACAGGGCCCTACAACATTTTTGGAGTTAAAATGTCTGCTGTGTATGAGATTGTCATAGTAGATAGCAGCTTCCCTTTGTTTTGTATTTTCAATTCTTTTTCTTCTTTGCTCGTTTTTTCACCAGCCTTCTCGGGTGAACAGCTCAAGGCCTCCAGCGCCCTGGATGGGGGTGTTTGGGGCTCCTCGCCTCTTCATCAAATATGACATGGTTGTTCAAAGGAAAGTAATTGAGATGGCTGACTCAGTACTGAGAGACTTTGTGAAGACTCCAATATAAAATGACACCTCTTTTCTGAGGGATAACGGGTGTGTTATGTTAGTTACCATCCAGTCAGTTCTAATTTACGGTAACCCTGTGTGTGCAGAGTAGTACTATTCCATGGGGTTTTCAAGGCTGTGACCTTTCGGAAGCAGATCACCGGGCCTGTCTTCCAAGGTGCCTCCAGGTGGATTTGAACCGCCAACCTTCAGACTAGTAGTCAAGTGCTTAACCAGGTTGCCCTATATATTCACAGGTTAGCTATCATAGGGGTGAGGGCGTTAAGTGGGTGGGCGGTGGAGTCAGGATTTGAACTCAGGTATGTCTGGTGCCAGAGCCCACCAGCACACAGGCCCCTGCCCACCCCCAGCACTAACAGGAGGTGTTCATGCAGGGAGGACTGAGTTCATAACCACTTTACATAGACTCACAAGCGTGTCAGGAAGTGACCTCAAAGGGTGGAGGGAACTTTCTTTTCCTTTTCATATAAAAAGAAAGAAGGAAGAAAAAAAAAAAGAATAACCTAAAAGAAAATTGCTTTTTAATCAGCATTATCTCAATTCTTTTTATTCTGTGTCCCTCACCAGTCCTCAAGTAAGCACATGGTTTTTTCCCGTAACCCTCTCCTATTTGCTAGTGGCCGCGTTGCATTGGACCATTAACCTCTCTGTGCCTCAGTTTCCTTCTTTGAAATGGGTATAATAACTGCTTGAAGTCCTCTTTGCTTTCAGGACTTCAAGCGCTTACTGATGATGATCAAAGACTATAGCCTTTCTGTATGAATTACACCTCAACGTAAAGAAAACAATCCTCACAACTGGACCAGTAAGAAACATCATGATAAACAGAGAAAAGACTGAAGTTGTCAAGGATTTCATTTTACTTGGATCCACAATCAACACCCATGGAAGCAGCAGTCAAGAAATGAGATGACATATTGCGTTGGGCAAAACGGCTGCAAAAGACCCCTTTAAAATGTTCAAAAGTAAAGATGTCACTTTGAGGACTAAGGTGCACCTCACCCAAGTCATGGTATTTTCAGTCACTTCATATGCATGTGATAGCTAGACAATGAATAAAGAAGACCTAAGAAGAATTGATGCCTTTGAGTTATGGTGTTGGTGAAGAATATTGAACATACAATGGACTGCCAGAAGAACAAACAAATCTGTTTTGGAAGAAGTACACCCAGAATGCTCCTTAGAAGCGAAGATGGCGAGACTGTCTTACGTATTTTGGACATGTTATTAGGAGGGACCAGTCCCTGGAGAAGGACATTATGCTTAGAGTCTCAGCAAAAAAGAGGAGGATCCTCAACAAGATGGATTGACATAGTGGCTGCAACAATGGGCTCCAATATAGCAACGGTTGTGAGGATGGCGCAGGACCAGGCAGTGTTTCATTCTGTTGTACGCAGGGTCACTATGGGTCAGAACCGATTCTTCGGCACCTAACAACAACAACATAATAACTGCACCTGCCTCCGAGGGTGATTGCAAGGATTAAATGAGAAGATACAGGAAAAGCACTCTTCATAATTCATCAGTCAGCACTGGCGATTTTTAGCATTGTTAGTGGGAAGAAAAAGAAAACACAGCGTGGTACAGTAGGAAAGGCTCCACTCTGAGAGCTGGAAGTCTGGGTTCATCTCCCCGGTCTGCTGTTTCCTTATCGGTGTGACCTTGGGCTGGTCACTTACCCTTTCTAAACCTCCCAATTTCCCCATCATAAGACCTTCCTTTGGAATAGCCAGATTAGGCCAATCTATAGAGACAGAAAGTAGATTAGAAGCTGCCAAGACTGAGGGGCATGGGGGTGCTGGGAGGTAATAGCTAAGGGGTGTAGGGTTTCTTTTTGGGTGATAAAGATGTTCTAAAATTAATTATGGTAATGGTTGCACAGCTCTGTAAAGATACTAAAAACCACTGAATTGTACACTTTAAAATGGGTGAATTGTATGGTATGTGAATTAGATCTCAATAAAGCTGTCAAAAAAAAAAAAAAAAAAGACTTAGCTTATAAGGCTGTTTGTGGCTGTTCAGTGGTAAAACTCTTGCCTTCCGTGGGGGAGACCCAGGTTAAATTCCCAGCCAGTACACCTCATGCACAGTCACCACCCATCTGTCAGTGAAAGCTTACATGTTGCTATGATGCCGAACAGGTTTCATTGGAGCTTCCAGACTCAGACAGACTAGGAAGAAAGGCCTGGTGATCTACTTCCAAAAATCAGCCAATGAAAACCCTATGGATCTCTACCGCCAATTGTGGGGAAGGCACAGGACCTGGCAGCATTTCGCTCTGTTGTGCATGGGGTCGCCATGAGTTGGCGGCCAACTCAGAGGCAGCTAACAACAACAATAAGGCTGTTTAAAGAATTCGAGACAGTGGTTAATACAGAGTCGGACACAGCAAAGCCCTCAGTTAGTGATGGCTGCTTATTATAATAATCATTCTTGTACTTCCGAACCTGGGCCTCCCTACCCCTCCACTGAAGGTAGTGGCCAAGCTGAGGCCTGCCCCCCACCCCCCTACCCCAGGGAGCCTCGCCAACCTTACCTCTTCCACCCCCACCTCTTCCACCCCCACAGCCAAAAAGGCCAGAAAACCCCCAGAGCCTTTGAGTTTGGTTTCCTTTCCCGACATTGTTCAGAGAAGCACAAGTGCCCTGGAGACAAGCCCAGTCCCAGCTGCTGGCAGGCAGGCCTCCAGGGGAGGAAGTACCGCCCAGCAGGCTTCCAGACCTGCAAGGTTAGGCCCAGACCAGCAGCTTCACCTCTCCTGCGTGGGGGGGGTGGGGGGGTGGACCCCTCTGCTACTTAAACCTAGACCTGCTTGGAAGACCATCTGCTCCTGTGGGTTTTATTTATTTATTTATTTGGTTGGGGGGGCGGGTGGACTTTCGAGAGCCTGCAGGTTTCCTCTGGGCTCATTTATTCATTGAACAAACACTTGCTAAGTGCCTGCCTGTGAGGGACCTGGTGCTGCTAGGCTCTGGGGGAGCAGCAGTAACCCAGATGAAGTCCTGCTCAATGAGCATCCAAGTGTAGTTGGGGATGCACAAGCTGGGGTTCAAATCCCACTTCTGTCCCTCACTGTCTGTGTAGCTCTGTACAGATTTTTCAACCTCTGTAAACTTCAGTTTCTTCATCCGTAAAACGGGGCCGCTGTGAGGACCTAGTCAGCTCATGCAGATCCAAGTCCTGGGAGCGGTTCCTGGCCTGTGGTACTTGGGGCTCCTGGAGCTGGTATGGCAGTCATCCAGTTGTAATGGATGCACAGCACACCAGCCACCCTCCTGCACCCACTGTGCTGAAAACCAGGCTGCAGGCTGGCCTTTTCCATGTCCGAAGCCTCTTGTAAAATCAAGGGGGATCATTTACGATCAGGAGCAGCAGTGTGCTGTTGCTGTTACGCGCCATCAAGTCGATTTCGACTCATAGTAACCCCATGTGACAGAGTAGAACTGCCCCATAGGATTTTCTAGGCTGTAGTCTTTATGGGAGCAGATCGCAGGTCCTTCTCCTACAAAGCGGCTGGTTGGGTTTGAACCGCCAACCTTTTGGTTAGGCAAGTGCTCAACCACTGTGCCACCAGGGCTCCTTAGCAGTGTGCTAGACAGCTAAGAATATAGTGTGCAGACAGACTAGCCCAGGTGGGAATCCTGGCTCCACCACTTTCTTGTCTTATGTCCTTGAACAGTGACTTCGTCTCTCTGAGCCTCAGTTTCCCAGTCTGTCCTGAAGACAAAGCCCCTACCTTTAATGACTGGAGTATCCTTAGGATGGTTCAGCATAAACAAAAGGGCCATCTGTAATCTCACCTTACTGGAAGTCCAGGAGTAGGTGGGGTACAGGCACTGCACAATCAGAAGTTCAAGTTCATCAGCAGGAATGAGGATTCTTTCCATGTCTTCTACTCTCGGCAACAAGACCCAAAAGGGAAAGATCCAGAAAGATAAAACCTTTCCCCATAGCCCCCAGCATGCTTTGATAAAGAAACCATTTCAGGGCCTCCCTTTTGTTCCCACTGCAGGCAAGCAAGTCCCTTGCTCAGTTCTTTCATTCATTCAACAAATACTGAGCCCTTATTCAACACCAGATGCTACGTATTACCATCCTAGGGCTACCAAAACAAATTACCACAAACTGAGTGCCTTAAAACAACAGAAATGTATTGTCTCACAGTTTTGGAGGCCACAAGTCCAAAATCAAGGTGTTGGCGGGGTTGATTCCTTCTGGAGGCTCTGAGGGAGAATCCGTTCAGTGCCTCTCTCCTCGCTTCTGGTTTCTAGCCAACCTGGACGTTCCTTGGCTTGCAGATGCATCACTCCAATCTCTGCCTCCGTTCTCACATGGCCTTCTCCCCTGTGTCTCTGTGTCTCAAATATCCCTGTCTTTTCTCTTATAAGGACACCAGTTATTGGATTTAGGGCCCATCTGGACAGTCCAGGATGACCTCATCTTGAGACCCTTAATTAACTGCAAAGACCCTTTTTCCAAATAAGGTCACATTCGCAGGTACCATGAGTTAGGACTTGGACATATCTTTTTGGAGAGTCACAATTCAACCCACTATGCCTTGTATTAGGTACATTGGCCAGACCTGGCCCCTGCGCTTGATGGGGAGATGATCAAGATGAGGCCTTTACTAATGCAGAAGAGTAAGAACTGAGTTCGAGGGTTGAACGAAGAGCTGATCCTCTGCCTCAGGCAGCTAGGAAAACTTCTCAGAGGAGGTGACCTCAGAACTGGGTATTAAAGGATGAGAAAGGGTTCTCCAAGAAAATTAGAGGGAGAGATGCTTTGTTAGAAACCAGGCTGTATTGGCAAAGCTAATCAATTCCTATAGAGGTCAGAACAGTGGTTATCTCTGCCCAAGAGGGCTCACAAGGAAGGGTCCTGGGGAGCTGTGATGTCCTAGATTTTGAGCTGTTGGTTACACAGGGTGGTCATGTTATGAAATTTATCAAGCTGTGCAATTTCCTCTATGTATGTTATACCTCAATAAGAGATTAATATTTAATTTACGTATTGAAAGACTATTCCTCATGTTGATGGATTGTCTTGTTTCTTCCCCTACTTTTGTTGTTTTCCAAACATTCTTTATTGAGTAGGTCTTAGTTATAAAAGAAAATTAAAACTGTTTCAATAATGAGGATGTTGATACAACGCTTAGGGGACACTGAGCTTCTATTAAGGGTGATGGAAAAATTTGGGAACGGTTAATGGTGATGGTTGAACAACGTGATGGACATATATTATGTCACTGAACTATACATGTGAAGATTGTTGAAGTGGCAAATGTTTTGCTACCTATATATTTACCACACACACAAAAAAAAAAAGTTTTAAAAAACTAATAAACTACCACCACCACCACCAACAGAACAAGACTTTCAGAAGTCAGGAGAATGGTTACTCTGAGCGGGTTGGTGATGGGAAGTGCGTGGAGGGGGCTCCTGGGGAGCTCTTGGTGGTACCATGGTGTTGGTTACATGAGTGAGTTCGTTGTGTCAAAATCCATTGAACTATACACTTACAATAAGTGCGTTTTTCTATATTGTTACACATCAATAAAATGTTTTAAATATAAGGTAGTTAGCTAAGCAGAGAGAGAGCGTTTGAAGTCTGTACTTTGCCAAAATCAGTAACATTCATTGGATGCCTACCTTGTGCCAGGATCTGTCATGATGTAATCTTCTGCTAACCTTATTTATTCCTCACAACAAAGGTGGGAAGTACAATTATTTTCATGCCCATTTTAAAGATGAGGAAACTGAGGCTCAGAGACATTAAGTGACTCGCTGAGGAGACCAGCTAGAAGGCCGTGTGCCTTCTTCTTGGTGGTCAGGAGTTATTTCAACTCCTCGGGGTTTCTCAGTGAGGTCTGAGACACACCTCAGATGCTGGACCTACTGAATCAGAACCCTAGAGGTGGGACCTGGAGGTCTGCATTTTATCTAACCCTGCCCCCTGGTCTTTGCACCCTCTGGTGTGAGCACCTGTGCCTTCCTCTAAAACAACAGGGATGGCATGCATGTGAGTCTTTCTGGAGGCAGGATGCAGTCTGGGCACTTTGGGCAGATCTAGGATTGTATTAGCCATAACGATAAGGAGGTTATTCCTGGGGCTGCCAGTCCAGAGACACCACCTCATAATGAGTTCCTTTGGGTTGGGGCTTTGACTAAGCCCTGCCCCACGGGACCTGAGACAAACTCACCTTAAACACCAGTTCAATAGATCACTCATTCAGTTGTTTGATCCAGTCATTCGATCCACAAGCATTAACTGAGCACCTACTATGCACCAGTCACCCCTCTCAGCTCTGAGGATCATGAGGTGAGAGACTCACCCTCTGCCAGGGGGTCACAGACTGGTGGAAGAGACAGCAGGTAAAAAGATGACTGTTGTTCATATTGTTGTTAGGTGCCGTCAAGTCAATTTTTTTCAACTCATAGCAATCCCGTGTGACAAAGTAGAACTGCCCCATAGGGTTTTCTAGGATGTAATCTTTTGCTAACCGAAAGGTTGGCATTTCGAAGCCACCAAGCACTCTATGTGAGAAAAGACCTTTCGATCTGCTGCCATAAAGATTATAGCCTAGGAAACCCTATAGGGTGGTTCTACTCTGTTATATGGGTTCGGTAGGAGTCAGAATCAACTTGACGGCACACAACAACAACAAATCTTTATGGAAGCAGATCACCAGATTTTTCTCCCACTGAGCTCCTGATGGGTTCCAACTGCCAACCTTTTAGTTAGCAGCTGAGCACTTAGCCATTGCATCACCAGGGATTACACACTTACTAAAACAGCTAAAATAAAAATAACTGACAATACTCAGTGCTGATGAGGATGCTGAGAAACTGGTAGGAACGTGAAATGGTACAGTCTGTTTAGAAAATCATTTGGCCATTCCCTAAAAGAGTTAAATATACACTGACCACATGACTCAGCAATTCCACTCCTAGGTATTTGCCCACAAGAAATGAAAACACATCTGTATGCTAATGCTAACAGGAGCTTTACTTATAATCCCTGAAAACGGGAAACAATGCAAATATTTTTCAATTAGTGAATGAATAAACAAACTGTGATACATCTATTCAATGAAATAGCACTGAGCAACAAAAGGAATAAACTACTTACAGACCCAGCTCCAAGAATGAATTGCAAATGCATCGTGCAGTGTGAAGGAAGCCAGAATCAAAAGGCTACAAACTGCATGATTCCATTTATATGGCATTCTGGAAAACCGCAGGGACTGATCGGTGCTTACCAGGGACTGTGGGCAGGGAGAGGGTTTGGCTACAATATAAGACAAGGGCATTTGGGTAGGGGGTGATGAAATTGTTCTTTATTTTGGTTGTGGTGGTGGTTACATGGCCCTAGGCACTTGTGAAAACTTACAGAACTGTATACCCAAAAGGGTGAATTTTACTGAAAGCAAATGATATCCCAATTAAAAACAAAAAGACTACAATACAGGTGAGAAGCCCAAGGGGGGACTGAGGGAGAGAGATGATTAATGCAGGCTCGGAGGGTGGGTTCAGGAAGGCTTCCTGAAGGCATGACCTTTAAACTGAGGTAGTAAAAGGACTTGGAACTGTTCAGGTGAACGGGGTGGAGAGGAGAGAGGGAGGACTCCAGGCAGTGGGAACAGCGTGATGACATCTGCTCTGGGAAGCCATAAGTGACTGAGTTTCACTGAAGTGTGGGGTGCCTGTTCCCGGAGGTGATACAAGCAAGGAAAGCAGGGCTTGGCTCACACGGGCCTATGGAGTCTTGCTAAGGCATTTGGACTTTGTCCTGGGAGCAATAGGGAGCCACTGAAGGTCACAGAGCAGAAGAGTGGCCTGTATAGCTCTATGGTGTGGAAGAGCCATTCTGTAGGCCGCGGGAGGGTGGGATAAGGGGCCAGCCTCTATGATTGTGCATTTTGGGGGAGATATTAGTTATTCAACAAGTATTAACCAAATACTTGCTATGTGCCAGGCATTATGCTAGAAGCTGGGGATATAAGAACGGGGTTTCGCTGACAAAAAGAGGCAAACATCCCTGTGGCTCTTACATTCTAATGTAGAGGACAGTGCATGAGCAAGGAAACAGATAAACAAGATCATTTCAGATGGGGTGAACTTTGGCAAAGTAGATGAATAACAAGGAGGAGGGGATGATTTAGATTTGGGGTCAGGGAAGGCTTCCTGGAAGAGGCAACATTTGAGCCCTGAGGAGGATAAGCTAGAGGAGCTGGTAAGTGAGGCTCTAGAGAAGGAACTTCCCAAGTGGGGGGTGGGTTGTCTGCAAGTGCAAAGGCCCTGAGGCAGATACCCGATTGCTTTTGAGGGTTATGCAGTGGGTACAAAGCCCAGGATCCTAAATGCTGTGGGGCGGTTGGGGTGGGGGGGTTCCACGCCCTCTGGGGGTCTCCACCCCAGCAGTAGAGGAGCTAAGGCTCCCCGTAGGAGCACTGTGCTTCCAGCCAGCCCAAGTCCTCACATTTGGTGAATGATCACATACGGCCATGTGTGGTTAGGACAGTCTAAGTCCACCTGGGCAGGCTCTCTGGGCTCTGAAGGTCAAAGTTGTTGCCATTACAAACAGAGCTTGTTGACAGAATCACAGGCTCCAGGACATGCAGAGACACAGGACACACCTGGGAGGGCCAATCTGGATTTTCAAATTAAAAAAAAAAAAAAGACCCAAGCAAGCACACATCAGTGTCTCATGACTCAGTCACTGCTGAGTCTGAGACTTGGGTCCTCCCCGCTGGCCACCACACCGCACCCCCCCCCCGGCACGTCCCCTCCCTTGGCCACATAGCACAGTATCCACGGGACATTCTTTCTCATGTTGAACCTTTCCGTTGGGTCTAAATGAAGCTGCCAACCAGCAGCCAAACCACCAATCTGTTTAAGGGGCCAAAATGTCATTGAAAGGGAACAAACAAGATGAAGAAAAGTTGGGCTTGTCCCAAGTCCCCTCAGTGTACTGGAGTGTCCAGAGAGCACAGCCGTGGTGAAAAGATAGCTGCAGAGGGGAAGGATGAGACCCCCATGGGGTAGCCAGTCACCATGCTGTGAGGACACTCAAGCAGCCTGTGGAGAAGCTCATGTGAAGAGAAACTGAGGCCTCCCACCAACAGCCAGCACTAACTAGCCAACTGCTCCTGAACTCCTGACCCATAGAAACCATGAGATAATAAATGATGATTGTTGTTTAAACCACTAAGTTTTGAGGTCATGCAGCAACAGACAATACAGATTTATAAATAGATGGATGGACGGATGTTGTGTTGTTAGCTGCTGTTGAGCTGACTCCAATTCATGGCGGCCTCGTGCACAACAGAACAAAGCACTGCCCAGTACTACATCATTCTCACAATTGCCAGCATGTTCAAGTCTATAGTTGTGGCTATTATGCCAGTCCACCTCACCGAGGGTCTCCCACACCCTCACTGGCCCTCTACTTCACCAAACATGATGTCCTTCTCTAGCAACTGATTCCGCCTGAAAATGTGTCCAAAGTAAGCAAGTCATACAATATCCTGTTCTGATCCATAAGATTTCCATTGGCTAATTATCAGAAGTAGATCACCAGGACTTTCCTCCTATTCTGTCTTAGTCTGAAAGCTCCACTGAAACCTGTCCACCACGGGTGACCCTGCTGGTATTTGAAATAGGGGTAGCATAGCTTCCAGCTTCATCGCAACATGCAAGCCATCACAGTACAACACACTAAAAGATGGGTGGTGGATGAAACTCTATCTTTGTGTCCCTCCTAGAGTTTTCTTTTTTTTGATTCACCCAAAAGTAAAGGAGGTATAACTCCTCCACCATGATTCTCTTTTTGAACCTCTCTCTTTCAGCTGGGTTCAGGCCCAGGCAAACATCATCCACAAAGGATATGCATCACCCACTGCACTTCCTACCACATTTCCTCTCTTTCGCCCAGAGTAGCAGCCAGTGGAAACGACTGGGCTCTCTCCCATGATTTCAGAAAATGTGTGCAGAGGCCAGTTTGTGTGTTCTAGTCCTGCACTCCAAGCCTGGGGGCTCCCAAGATGGACCAGACTTGGAACAGCTGGCCAAGGAGGCGAGATAAGGCTGTAGGGTCACTGAAAGATCAAGGCTCTGCAGTAGTCACATCGAGGTTCAAAACCCAGCTCCCCTGCCTGGGCAATTCACTTAACCTCTTTGCGCTTCCAGTTCCTCAACTATATAATAATGCCAGCAACATCCTCCTCGTGAAGTGCCTGTGAGTCTTCAATGTTAATATTAATGAAAGGTACATGTGGGACCTGGTATGTAGTACTTAACTTCCTTCTGCCCTCCACCCAGCTCTGTGCTCGTCATCCCCTGGTCTAAGACTGTATGTGACCCTGGCTTCATATGACTTCCATTTGAGTCTAAGCTTGGCTCCTCCACTCTATGACTTTGAGCAAGATACTTAACCTCTCTGAGCCTCAGTCTTCTTATCTGTAAAGTGGGGATAATAATGTTGTCATTCATTGCTATCAAGTTGGCTACAACTTATGGTGGCCTTGTGTATAATCGGATGAAATGTTGCCCAGTCCTACACCATCTTTATGATCTTTAGTATGCTCCAGTCCATTGCTGCGGTTATTGTGTCAAACTATCCAATTGAGAGTTTCTCTCTTTTTCACTGACCCTCTTCTTTATGAAACACAATGTCCTTTTCTAGCAATTGGTCTTTCAGATGATGTGTCCAAAGTAAGCAAGCCAAAGTCACACCAACCTTGCTTCTAAGGAGCATTCTGGTTGTACTTCTTTTTTTTTTTTTTTTAATTGTACTTTAAGTGAAAGTTTACAATTGAAGTTAGTTTCTCATGCAAAAATTTATACACACATTGTTATGTGACCCTAGTTGCTCTCCCTATACTGTGATAGCACATTCCTCCTTTCTATCCGGATTTCCCGTGTCCATTCAACCAGCTCCTGACCCTCTCTGCCTTCTCACTGTGCCTCCAGACAGGAGTTGCCCATTTAGTCTCATGTATCTACTTGAGCTAAGAAGCACACTCTTCACGAGTATCATTTTATGTTCCATAATCCAGTCTAATCTTTGTCTGAAGAGTTGGCCTCGGGAATGGTTTCAGCTCTGGGCCAACTCAGAGTCTGGGACCCTATCTTCCGGGGTCCCTCCAGTCTTAGACAAACCCAGTAAGTCTGGTCTTTTTACTAGAATTTGAGTTCTATGCCTCACTTTTCTCCTGCTCCATCAGGGACTCTGTTGTGTTCCCTGTCAGGGCGGTCATTGTGGTAGCCAGGCACCATCTAGTTCTTCTGGTCTCAGGCTGATGAAGTGTCTGGTTTATGTGGCACTTTCTGTTTCTTGGGCTAATATTTTTCCTTATGAATTTGGTGTTCTTCATTCTCCTTTGTTCCAGGTGAGGTGGGACCAATTGATGCATCTTAGATGGCCAGTCGCTAGCTTTTAAGACCCTAGATGCCAGTCACCAAAGTGGGATGTGGAACATTTTCTTAATAAACTTTGTTATGCCAGTTGACCTAGATATCCCCTGAAACCATGGTCCCCACACCTCCACCCCTGCTACTCTGTCCCTCAAAGTGTTTGGTTGTATTCAGGAAACTTCTTAGCTTTTGGTTTAGTCCAATGGTGCTGAGTTCACCTGTAGTGTGTGTTGTCCTTCCCTTCACCTAAGATAATTCTTGTCTACTATCTAGTTAGTGAATACCCCTCTCCCTCCCTCTCCACCCTCCTAACCATCAAAGAACGTGTTCTTTTGTGTTTAAACCTTTTCTCGAGTTCTTATAATATGGTCTTATACAACATTTTTCCTTTTGTGACTGACTAAATTCACTCAGCATAATGCCTTCCATGTTATGTTTCACAGATTCATCATTGTTCTTTATCATTGCATAGTATTCCGTTGTGTGAATATATCATAATTTGTTTATCCATTCATCCATTGAGTGGCACCTAGGTTGTTTCTGTCTTTTTGCTATCATAAACAGTGCTGCAGTGAACATGGGTGTGCCTGTATCTATTCGTGATGGCTCTTATTTCTCTAGGATATATTCCAAGGAGTGGGATTCCTCGATCGTATGGTACATCTATTTCTAGCTTTTTACGGAAGCACCAAATCAATTTCCAAAGCAGTTGTACCATTTTACATTCCCACCAATAGTGTATAAGTGTTCCAGTCTCTCTACAACCTCTCCAACATTTATTATTTTGTGTTTTATGGATTAATGCTAGCCTTGTTGGGGTGAGATGGTATCTCACTGTAGTTTTGATTTGCATTTCTGTAATGGTTAATGATCATGAACATTTCCTCATGTGTCTGTTAGCTGCCTGAACGTCTTCTTTGGTGAAGTGCCTGTTCATATCCTTTGCCCATTTTTTAATTGGGTTATTTGTCTTTTTGTTGTTGAGATTTTGCAGTATCTTGTAGATTTTAGAGATTAGACGCTGATCAGATTTGTTGTAGCCAAAAATTTTTTCCAAGTCTGTAGGTCGTCTTTCTACTCTTTCGGTGAAGTCTTTTGATGAGCATAAGTGTTTGATTTTTAGGAGCTCCCAGTTATCTAGTTTCTCTTCTGGTGTTTGTGCATTGTTAGTTATGGTTTGTATTCTGTTTATGCTATGTATTATTGCTCCTAACGTTGTCGCTGTTTTTTCTTCCATGATCTTTATCATTTTAGATTTTATATTTAGGTCTTTGATCTATCTTGAGTTAGTTCTTGTGCATGATGTGAGGTACGGGTCTTGTTTCATTTTTTTGCAGCTGGATATCCAGTTATGCCAGCACCATTTGTTAAAAAGACTGTCTTTTCCCCAATTAATGGACTTTCGGGCTTTGTCAAATATCAGCTGTTTAGGTGGATGACTTTATATCTGGATTCTCAATTCTGTTCCATTGGCCTATGTATCTGTTATTGTACCAGTACCAGGCTGTTTTGACTACTGTGGCAGTATAACAGGTTCTAAATCAGGTAGCGTGAGGCCTTCCACTTTCTTCTTCTTCTTCAGTAATGCTTTACTTATCCAGGGCCTCTTCCCTTTCCATATGAAGTTGGTGATTTGTTTCTCCATCTCATTAAAAAATGCCATTGGAATTTGGATTGGGATTGCATTGTATCTGTAGATCGCTTTGGGTAGAATTGACATTTTCACGATGTTGAGCCTCCCTATCCATGAGCAAAGTATGTTTTTCCACTTATGCAGGTCTCTTTTGGTTTCTTACAGTAGTGTCTTGTAGTTTTCTTTATACAGGTCTGTTACATTTCTGGTTAGATTTATTCCTAAGTATTTTATCTTCTTGGGGGCTATTGTAAATGGTGTTGATTTGGTGATTTCCTCTTCGAAGTTCTCTTTGTTGCTGTAGAGGAATCCAACAGATTTTTCTATGTTTATCTTATATCCTGATACTTTGCTGAAATCTTCTATTAGTTCCAGTAGTTTTCTAGTGGATTCTTTGGGGGTTTCTGTGTGTAAGATCATATCATCTGCAAATAGAGATACTTTTACTTCTTCCTTACCAATCTGGATGCCTTTTATTTCTTTTTCTAGCCTAATTGCTCTGGCTAGGACCTCTAGCACCAATGGACTTCACCAATGTTGAATAAGAGTGGTGATAAAGGGCATCCTTGTCTTGTTCCCGTTCTCAAGGGGAATGCTTTCAGACTGTCTCCATTTAGGATAATGTTGGCTGTTGGATTTGTATAAATGCCCTTAATTATGTTGAGGAATTTTCCTTCTATTCCTATTTTGCTGAGAGTTATTATCATGAATGGGTGCTGGACTTTCTCAAATGCCTTTTCTGCATCAATTGATAAGATCATGTGGTTTTTGTCTTTTGTTTTATTAATGTGATGGATTACATTGATTGTTCTTCTAATGTTGAACCATCCTTGCGTACCTGGTATAAATCCCACTTGATCATGGTGAGTTATTTTTTTGATACGTCATTGAATTCTACTGGCTAAAATTTTGTTAAGGATTTTTGCGTCTATATTCATGAAGGATATTGGTCTGTAATTTTCTTTTTTTGTGGTGTCTTTACCTGGTTTTGGTATCAGGGTAATACTGGCTTCATAGAATGAGTTTGGGAGTATTCCATCGTTTTCTATGCTCTGAAATACCTTTAATAGTAGTGGTGTTAACTCGTCTCTGAAAATTTGGTAGAATTCTCCAGTGAAACTATCAGGGCCAGGGCTTTTTTTTATTGGGAGTTTTTTAATTGCCTTTTCAATCTCTTCTTTTGTTATAGGTTTATTTAGTTGTTCTATGTGCTTCTTCTAAGACTGGTTTGTTCATTCTTCTGGCAGTCCATGGTAGTAACTGCCTTATATGTTTGTTGTGAGGATTAAAGGAGACCATCTTATAAATCACTTAGGCCAGCAATTGGCACATAATAAGCACTCAGTGCTAACAGGCAGTAACAACACATAACAGCAGCGTATTACCACTATGCCATAAGCCTCTTCCGAAAGGCAGGAGTAGTGAGGGTGAGTTATCCAGCTGGCCCTCAGCGGAAATGCTGCCTGCCCACTGGACCTCCTTCAGCATCCCTGGGATCCAGCAACCCTATACTTTATCCTGATGGAAAAATGATGGCTTCAGCACCACCTGGTCCAACCTCTGTAGTCCCCCGTGCCCTTGAATAGGAAGCCTGTCTTCTATCCCAGAAATGCTGCCACCTTCCTTGGTATCCATGGAAATAGACTGGGCTTGGTGCCATGGCTCAGCCTGGAGTCAGGGCATGAATTGACCCTGAAGATTGGCAGTATGGCCACTCCCTGACCTGGCGGCCCCAGGGGAATGACCAGCTCCCTCATCGTCTCCCAGATTTAGCACCCAGACTGGACCAAGTTACCAAGAATGGGCTGGTCAAGGTCAGAGGAAAGAAGAAAGGGGTCCTGTCAACTGGAGCCTGTGCCAGCCTGTGGGTCCTTGTCCTCAGTTTCTTCACCTGGTCCTAGTCTGGTGCTCAAGTCACCCAGAGTTGGTTCAAGGTGCTGCTTCCTGGCTCTGTCTTCCAAGACTTAAGACACGGGTGGGAAGAGGTATCCAGGAGAGAGAAACTTCCTTCCACATGAGTAGAGATGCCCAGAAACCCAGAAAAGGGGAAAAAGACATCTGAGTCCTAGAACACAGTGAGGGGCTGGGCCAGCTCTGCAGGACACCTTGTGGAGGGGCCAGGCTGGGAAGCCCCTTGAAAGTAGTCAGACCCCCAGAGGGTATCTCAGCAGGAGCACAACACTAGCCAGGAGCTCACAGTTATCTACGTGTGCTTTGTACTGTTCTAAGCAGGTACTTTTGCATCTGCTGACTCATTGAATTATCACTGCAACCCCATGAGGCAGGTAGTGTTCCTATCCCATTTTTTGGCTGTGGAAACTGAGCCACAGAGAGGTTCAGTGACTTGTTCACGGCCACACCACCAGGAAGTGGCAGAGCCGGGATTTGAACCCATGATGTCTAACTTCATGATGTCACCAGCAGTGGCCGAGGGGCCCCCCATTGCCCTGGTCCTACTTTAAACCCCTGTGTTTGGCACAACACTGGGCTGGGGGCACCCCACCAATGACAGATATTTATTGTTTACCAAACTGGCTGGTTGAGGCTGTGAGCATAAAAATTAAAGAAAAGTGATGTTCCTTGTGTACCTCAGTTGGAGGCTCATACCTACTCCAAGTGGAAGCCAGGGGCTGTGGGGATGGGGTGGGAGTGGAGAGACAGGGAGAGCAGGTGCCTGGGGGGGGGAGCAGGTGGTGGTGGGGTGGGGTGGGGGTAGGTGTGGTGTGGAAACGCCCTGCAGTGGCTATGACTGACTTTCCTCAGAGGGGCTGGGTGGGTCACCTGAGTGGTTCAGATTGAGTCACAGGCTCCGGCTAATAGTAACAACGAATGCCATTATTAGGCACTTGCTGTGTACTGGGCTCTGTGCTTAGCATGTTACATATCTCCCCTTTGAGGCACGATTATTTATTTCCATTGTACAGATGAGGAAAGTGAGGCCCAGAGAAGAAAAGCAACCTGCCCCAGGTCCCCAGCTGACAAGTGGCAGAGCCAGGCTTTGAACACACATCTTTCCATGTTCTTCTTCCTGCCTGTAGGGCAGTCTCTACTTGCAGCCGAGGTGCTGGTGTCGGGCTGCGGTTTCCACCCAGCGCTGGGGCCTCGCTTCCCTGAGCATCCTGAGAGGTCTGGCTGTCCAGGAAGGAGGTCCTGGACTTGGGCCATGTCCTGCATGGAAGTTGTTGAAAGCAGAGGCAGCCTGGGCTGAGCCTGAACGGAAGGTGCCTGGCCTCAGGGTCAGCATTATCAGCCAGGCTGAGAGAGAGGCTTGGGGGTGCCCTCACCCCCGCCCCAGCTCTCTGGGGCTCACCGTGGCTGTGGGAGACTTGGAAGGTCAGAGTCGGCCACTGAGAGGGCCCTTCCGGGCAGTGTCAGAGGCCTCCTCTGCCCCTGACAAGGGAGGCAGCTGCTTCTAGTGCAGCTGCAGCCGCTGCTGCCCCAGGGAAAAGAGGAAATGGTCAGAGGGAGCCAGAACCTTAAAAGAGGATGTGTCCCAACCCACACCACCCCCTCCCCACAGGGAGAGGGGGCACATTAGCCTGTGCTTCTTGGAACCTCCCACCTGGGGAGAATGGAGCCTGTTTTAACCCCGTAGTGGAGTCTGGAAACAACCCAGAGTTCCGAGGTCTTCATGCCTCCAGCCTTGGGGAGACCCAAGGTCCAGGGACAGGGCACAGGTGGGAGCCCCCAGCCCAGTGCCAGGCACCTAGTAGGCTCCTAGTCCATGCGTGATGGAGGAGAGCAGCTTTGAAGTGAAGAATGCGCCTCTGGAGTTGTGAGTGCAAATCCTGACTCTGATGTTTATCAGCTGTGTGGTCATGGACTGGTGCTCACTTGCTTTGGACCCAGTTTCCTCAGTGGCAAAATGGAGATAATAAGAGTCTTTACCTCTAAAGGTCATAGTGAGAGTTCAAGGGGGTGTAAGATGTAAAGTGTTCAATGCAATGCCTGGTATGCAGTAAGTGGTTAATAAATGCTAGCTATTGCTATATGTCTGCAGATTCTCTGGGGGCCCAGGGCCCACAGGTTGCCTCCCTCCTCTGTGAGGCTGGATCTGGGGCTGCTGCAGTGACACGCACAGCAGGTGGGGGCTGGGAGCGAGGTATGTCCAGAGAACACCAGGCACCCTGCTGCCACAGATGCAGAGAGAAGTAGAAGGTCATGAGGACAGAAACGGACACCTCACTACTGCAGAGCTCCACTCTGAACTCCTCCACAGCAGAGTCTAATCCTCAGACACACACCTCCAGAGAAGGCCTCACTAACACGATGCTGCCAGCACGGAAGCAGGGGCCTGGCACACTCTCTCGAGGAGCTGGGCCAAACTCTGCTGCTATGCACAGGACGCAGGATAGTTGCTTCTGCTACCACCGCCAGCTTGAGTCTAGCTCTGCAAAAATAGTCATCACCTCTCTAGCCTTGTATTGCAAAAGCCATATATAGCTCTTTTGTTCTGTCACCAAGAAGCAATGAACAGGGCCAGGGTAGGGTGAGGCAAGGGAAGTGTACGGGGCATCATCCGAGAGGGAGTGCCTCCTTAAATGTTGTGCCTCCTTAAATTTTACACCTCCTTAAATTTTCAGCCTCAAGTAGCACCCTAGATGTCTCACTCACTCACCCTAGTCTCGGCAATCAATCCCTTAATTCCCATTATTCCTCCCTCTTTCAAACACCCCAACCACTCCCACTTCCAAACTATGCACCAAGAACGAAACAATATGCTTCAAAAGAACATCCTGGAATTACAAGAAGGAAAGAAATGGGAGGTACATTTTTGGCAAGACCCTTCCTTCCTTATTTTCTCAGAGCCCTTCATCTCACGGAATAATTCATCACATTAAGACTGACAGCGTCCTCCGCTCCAAGCCCAGAAACCTCTTTTCCAAAATATCCTCATGAAGGAAGTATTGGAAACCTAAAAAGAGACACCTATTAACGAGACATGGCACAGGAATTTTACAAAAAAGACCAAGGACCAGCAATATTTCAGCAATACACACATGAGGAAATACAATTTGCCAACTGAAAAAGGAAAGAAAAGATGGTCAGCACCCCTAATCATCCAAGACATAAAAACGAAATGCCATTTCACATTTTAGTCAAATAATTTGCTATCTAACTTTCCAAATTGTTTTCTATATCTGTTCACACATATATATCATTATATGTGTATTTGTCCATAGTTAATATTTTTTTTTCCAAAATGGGATCATATTATTTTACTACCTGCTTTTTAACTTGACCATATTTTGTGGCCATCTTTCTAGGTCAGCAAATCCAGCAAGCCTTCTTCTTGTCATCAGCCCCTGGACCTCACATTCCATTGTACAGACAGGTACAGTTTATCTGAGCAGTTGCCCACTGATGAGATCTTGACTGTTGCCAGTTGTGTGTCTTTGTGTTGCTCTTATAAAGCAATGCAGCACTAAACATTTTCGCACTTGTACCTCTGAACACCTGTTAGTTGCTGTTGAGTCGACTCCCACTTATGACAACTCCAATTACGACAGAACAAAACATTGCCCAGTCCTGTGTCATGTTCATGATCATGGGTATGCTAGAGTTGACTGTTGCAGCCACTGTATCTATACTTTGAGTGTCTTCCAACCTAGGGGGCTCATCTTCCAGCACTATATTCCAGGACAATATTCTGTTGTGATCCATAGGGTTTTCACTGGCTAATTTTTGGAAGTAGATTGCCAGGCCTTTCTTCACAGTCTGTCTTAGTCTGGAAGCTTTGCTGAAACCTGTCCACCATGGGTGAGTCTGCTGGTATTTGAAATACCAGTGGCATAGCTTCCAGCATCACAGCAACACCCAAGCCACCATAGTACCACAAACTGACAGATGGGTGGTGGCCTTTGAACACTTAGATGAACACAATCATAGAAAAAATCATTTGCTGTGTAAATGCTGGATCACATATCAAAACGTATGTATGTTTTTAATTTTGAGAGAAATGCCAAATTTCCCTCCAAATACTTAACTGTTTGAATTGGTAACAACATTCACCTATTACTTGGATTTTTTTTTTTAATTAAAAAGATCACTTTAAGATGTATAATTTGATAAAAGCCAATCTATAGATTTTTTTATTTTATTTTTTCCCATACAAAAATTTATACATACATTGTTATGTGACCCTAATTGCTCTCCCCATACTGTGACAGCACACTCCTCCTTTCTGCCCGATTCTCCACGTCCATTCCAATCTACAGATTTTTTTATTTTTTATTTTTTGCTGTTGTTGAGAATATACACAGCAGAACATATACTAATTCAGCAATTTCTACATGTACAATTCAGTGACTTTGATTACATTCTTTAAGTTATGCAATCGTTCTCACCCTCTTTTCAGTCTAGAGATTTTTTAAAAAATCTGTGTCTTCAGGGATTGCAGACACGGTAAACAGCCGGCTCAGATGGACTCAGAGAAGAGGCTCTTTGGCTGATTTAGCGCCTGGCCCCCCAAATAAACTGCCAAACCAGTAGTGCATGAACATGTAAATCAAGCCCTTGCTTTGGTGCCCAGTTCTGTTTCCCCTTGTGAAAGCAGCAGTGGGGAGGCAGTGGGCCGAGCCTGGAAGCAAACTTCACACTTGCCCTCCCATCCTGGGCCTCTCCTGCCACCCACAGCCCTCAGCGCTTGGAGAGGTCACCTGCAGGAGGGAAGGGGCCAGGCTCAGTCACTAGACAGGACTCAGTTTCAAACCCAGCTCTGCCAGTGTCTCGCTGTACCACTTTAGACAAGTTGCTAAGGCTTACTGAGCCTCAGCTTTCCTAATCTGTAAAATGGGTCCAATAAAACCTACCCGGCTCACAGAGTTGTGATGAGGATTAGATGCTGGAATTTTGTTTCTTTTGTTTTGGGTTTGCTGACAGGCCAGCAGTTGGGGAATAGGGTAGCCCGGTCTGGGGTTTTCTAACCATAAGTGCTTTCCTAGAAACTGCCTTCTTTGAAGTTATCACTTTATTGATCTGAAGAGGTTATACACATGCACTACACAACATTCAAGAGGCCTCAAAGGGTAAGTTTAAGGAGTAAGTCTCCTTCCCACGCCAGCCTCCTACCCCCACCCCCACCCGAACCCCCACAGCCCTGAGGCAGCCTTTGTCACCAGTTTCTGGTGCTTTCTTCCAGGACTGGTCTTTTGTGAATTTCCACAACAAATACAGCTTTCTGCACACACTGCAAGGAGCCCTGGTGGCACAGCGGTTAAAGCACTTGGCTGCTAACCAAAACATAGGCGGTTCAAACCTACCAGCCGCTCCACAGGAGAAAGATGTGGCAGTCTGCTCCTGTAAAGATCACAGCCTTGGAAACCCTATGGGGCAGTTCTAGTCTGTCCTATAGGGTCACTATGAGTTGGAATTGACTCAACAGCAGTGCGTTTTGGGATTTACACACACTGCTCTGCAGCTTGTTTTTTTTTTTTTTTTTTTTTTTTTGATTTATTTAACAATGTTTCTTGAAGATTTCTCCCTATCAGTACATATGAAGCTTTCTCATTCTTTTTTCCCCTAGCTTTTTACATTGAAAATCTTCAAAACTATAGAAAGTCGAAAGAATAGGAAAATGCACGACCGCATGTTTTTTGGATTCACCAATTGTTAACATTACCACATTTGTTCTTTCTCTTTTCTAAACTGTTTGAGATTTACCTGCAGACATCATGACATTTTCTCCCCTAAATACTTGAGCAGTATTTAGCAGTATTCCTAAGAAGAAGGACATTGTCCTACATAACCACAATACAGTGATCACATTCAGGAAACTCAGTATTGATACAGTGCTATTATCTGATATATATAGCCCATTGTCAAACTTCCCCAGGTGTCTAACAAAGTCCTTTTTTAAAATCCAGTCTCCAATTAAGTATGATGCATTGCATTGAACTGTCATGTCTCTTTAGCCTCCTTTAATCTAGAACAGTCCCCACCTGATTTTGTCTTTTATGGCGATGACAATTTTGAGAGTCCAGGCCAGTTTTGCAAAATCCCCCTCAATTTGGGTTTGTCTGATTATTTCCTCATGATAGACTCAAAACCAAATCAAACTCATTGCCATCGAGTCGATTCCAACTCATAGTGACTGTAGGACAGAGTAGAACTGTCCCATAGGGTTTCCAAGGAGCAGCTGGTGTATTTGAACTACCAACCTTTTGGTTAGCAGCCAAGCTTTTAATCACTGTGCCACCAGGGCTCCATCCTCATGATAGATTTAGGTTAAATATTTTGGCAGGAATATTACATAGGTGATGATGCACTTCATGGAGTCTCTGGGTGACACAAACAGTTAAGCACTTGGCCACTAACTGAAATCTACCTAGAGGCGCCTTGGAAGAAAGGCCTGGCAATCTACTTCCAAAAAGTCAGGCATTAAAAACCCTGTGGAGCACAGTTCTAGTCGGATGCACACGGGGTCACTAAGAGTCAGACTGGACTCCATGGCAATTTTTTTTTTTTTCTGGTTGCACCTCATGTTTAATGGCAACATAGTATTCCATTGAATGGACATACCACAATTTATGGAACCAATCCTCTATCCATAGATGTCCAGATGATTTCGAATCACTTGCTTTATAAACAGTGCTATGATGAATATTCTTAAACTTCTCTTCTTTTTAAAATGTCTGAGTGTATCTGTAGTAGAATCAACAGACCTACACATACACGCATCTGTAATGTTGATAACTATTGCTAAACCGCCCTAATACACTAATTAACACTTCCACTAATACTGTGTGAGGGAGCCTGCCCCAGAAGCCTTATTTTAACTTTCAGCTCACTGTATCCTGGGTAGCAAGTCCACGTATTTTTTGCTGAGCCTTTGTAGATGACAAGAAATCCCTGAGCCTTGGTCCCTTGGTGTCTGTTTCATTTCCCCTCCTAGGAATTTTTGCTGGCATTTGAATAAGATCATCACTCTCAAAATATGACGAAGTCCAAAGTGCTCTCTTGGAGCAGAATTCTTGCTCTCGTTATATGACACCCATTGGCTGTGTAGGCTGCTATGATTCAAAGAGGAGAGCGATCAAGATTTGTAACGCAATGTAAGTGTGTCAGGCACTTTTCTGGTTGTTTGATGGATGTTATCAAGTCTGCCAAGTGGGAAGTATTAATATGCCCAGGAGGCTTAAGCGGCATATTAGTCAAGTCTGAATGAGAAATAAAAGATTCAGACCCGCTTGCCATCACAGACTTGCATATAGCTCTGAGCTCAAGTCTCTGCCTCTGTGGGTATTCGGGGCGGGCGGGGAGAGACAAAAACAAATTCCACGTATTAATCCTAAATCCAAAGCTTGTTAATGCCCCGCCCTGCGCGGTGTTGGCCTAGGGTGGGATAAACTGGGCTCTCACCGTCAGGCCTCGACTACACTGAATGCGCCGCCTTTGCCTCGTCCACGGACTACATTTCCCAGAACGCAGGTCGTCCACAGCCCTGGCCCACTTCCACTTCCTGTCCAGATGTTTTCTGGGAATTGTGGTCTCTGTGCTGGGAGGCGGGACCACGAGGGCAGAGGACCCTGGGCTCTCCAAGCAGAATACCCTGCGCGGCACAAAGCCGTCTGGTTGAAATAGCTTCCGCCTTTATGAAACAGGCAGACACTGGGGCAACATGAAAGGACTTTCCGCGCCTCTTTAGCCAACAGGTTGGTTCTGTTTCTGGCCGCACCGCCCTACGGAACTCATTGGTTGAGACTTTTTGTTTGACCAACGTAGGGTTAATGGTGGTTCCTTTCGGATCTCGTCAGCTGACAGCCCTTGTTTTCTGGGGTCCGTGAGGCTCTGTCTTTTATTCTGTGATATCATACAACTCCAGAGGCGCACCCATGTTCCGCCTTGGGACACACTAAGCTCCCTTCTAAGCAATTAAAAAAAAAAAAAAGGCAGAAGAAGAAAAAGTAAACACCCTTTAATAGGCTAATCTTTTTCCTACAGGTAGTCAGATACAGTCAAGAAGCTTAGGAATAAAGGTTGGCAGCTGCAGTCAGTTCTGAATCCATAGTAGAACTCATCCTCTGCCCTAAACAGCTTTTCAAAGCATTTCCTAAAGCACGCACGGCCCTTTCCACTAGAGCAGAGGTTCTTAGCCTGGGATTATGGTTAAAGGGGCCCATGAACTTGAATGGGGGGAACAATTACATCTCTATCCGCACTAACCTCTAACTAAAATTTAACATCTCCTTCAATTATGACTGCAGGCAGCAAACCACAAAAGTATTAGCAGGACCTGTGACTTCCTTACTTACAGAAATCCCAGGTATTTTCATATCAAATTATAATTGTTGCAGATTCTTCAAAATATCACTTATTCTCACCACTACTTGGAAGTGTCTAATGTTATTATATTGACTGCTAGGTCTGGTTATTAAATGTGTTGATAACAAGCACAGGTGTTACCATATCACAAATTTGTATTTTGATAACCATATTTCAATATAACTGGTTTACTTTATAATCCATTGAATTTATTTTCTGTACTTTAAAAATATTATTCAGACAAGAGTGACACAGGTCCCCTGTCCAGAGGAAGCCTGGGAAGCACTGTTCTCTTTCTTGCTACGTATCTCAGAGGATGGACCAGCAAGGTTCTGGTCAGTGGAGACCTGGGGGAGGTGACAGCCGACATC
This sequence comes from Trichechus manatus latirostris, assembly GCF_000243295.1. NCBI lineage: Eukaryota > Metazoa > Chordata > Mammalia > Sirenia > Trichechidae > Trichechus > Trichechus manatus. The sequence goes on along the minus strand of NW_004443989.1, from coordinate 5,077,517 downwards.
AAATATCTAAGGAATATCTGAAGTTAAGAGCTAGGACTCACGGTGGAAGTGACAGGAGTGTAAATCTATATAAACAGATCCTATAAGCAAGCTGTTCCTCACTGTTATTGATTGAATTGTGTCCCCCAGAACAGATGTGTTGAGCCCCTAACCCCTGATACCTGTGAGCATGACCTTGTTTGGAAATACAGTCTTTGACATGAAGTCATACTGAAGTAGGTTGGGTCCTAATCCTATCTGAGTGGTGTCCTTATAAAGAACAGACCCAGAGAGGCAGACAGAGACAGGACGGCCATGTGAAGATGCATCCACAGCAAGGAACTCGGGGGCTCCTGGAAGCTGAAGAGACCGGAGGATTGTCCCCTAGAGCTTCCAAGGGAGCATGGCCTGGCCAATAGTGTCCTGGGGCAAATTTAGCAAAGTAGCACAGATTTGGTGGCTTGAAACAACAGAAATTTATACTCTCACTTCTCAGTTCTGGAGGCCAGAAGTCTGAAATCAAGGTGTTGGCAGGGCCATGTTCCCTCTGAAGGCTCCAGGGGAGAATCCTTCCTTGTCTCTTCTACCTTCTGGTGGTCCTGGGTGTTCCTTGACTTGTGGCCGCATAACTCCAATCTCTGCCTCCATCTTCACATGGCCTTCTTCCCCGTGTGTGTCTGTGTTTCTGTGTCTCTTTTCTTTTATAAAGACACCAGTCATTGGATTAGGGCCCACCCTAACCCAGTATGATTATATCTGCAAAGACCCTATTTCCAAACAAGATCAAATTAACTCAACTAATTACATCTGCAAAGACCGTACTTCCAAATAAGATCAAATTCACAGGTTCCAGGTGGACATGCATTTTTGGACACACTATTCAACCCTATACACAACCCCCATTTTACAGGTGAAGAAACTGAGGCACAGGATGGTTAAGTCCCTTGCTCAAGGTGACATAGTGAGGCTGGAGCCAGTATTCAACCCCAGGCAGTCTGGCTCCAGAGTTCCTATGCTTAACCACGACACCACACTGCCTCTCCCTGGGCCAACAGAAACAGGAGACAGTCCTTCTTGCAAGGATCAGCTCCAGAAGAAGGGTCCCAACCGCTCCCTAGAGTAGTGGTGGTGGGGGAGTAACTGGGGACCTCAGTGGGCTGCAGCCTCAGTGTAAAGCCTGCCTTTGTGCCTGCTGTGTCTGGAAAATGGTGGAAGGTCCCAGGAGGCTTAGCAGAAATTGAAGATACCCTAGGCTCCACCCAAGGGGCAAAAGTTTTGGCCTGAAGACCCAGACTCTGGCTTTGCTGCTGCCATGAGCCAGCTGTGTGACTGGGGGGCCAGTCACTGCCCCCTCTGGGCCTGTTTCTTCCTCTTTCAAGTGAGGAAGCTGGGCCTCATCATTTGAGGTCCCTCTGGGGAAAAGCTGGGGGAGAGGGGGACTACGGCTTCAACTTATCGTTGGCTAGAAACTGCTCTGTCCCCAACAGCCCTAGGTGCCAGCAAACAAGTCACCCCTCACCCCAGCCTGGTCTCCAGCAGCACCAGCCCCCCCCCCCCAGCTCTTCAGACCCCCAGAGGGAGAAGGCCTGACCCTGGGCCCCTCAACTTCCGCCTCTACACCACCTACTGGTCCAAGCTCCCCATTGCTGGGCCCGCCTCTAAACTGCACCCAGGAGCGAGCGACACCCCTTCCCCCACCAGGCCTGGAGGACCTTGGCCCTGTTGCAACTTCCCCATCTGATGTCTTAGCCTCAAACCTGGACTCTGGAGACGTGAGTTCTCTAAACAGGTATCGACACCTACTAGGGCTGTGGTTCTCAATGAGGTGACTCCCCACCACCCCACCCCACGTAGGGTCGCCAGATACAGCAAATAAAAATGCAACATTTGGGGGCAGGTTTGTACTAAAAAAGTTATGTGTTGTTAATCTGAAATTAAAATTTAACTGGGCATCCGGTATTGTATCTGGCAACTATATCCCCAGAAGACATCTGGCAATGTCTGGGGACATTTTTGATTGTCACTAGTGGAGGGTGCTAGTGGCATGTAGTGGGTAGAGGCCAGGGACACTGCTCAATGTCCTACAATGCACAGGACGGCACCCACCATGAAGAATGACCTGACCACGACATCAACAGTGCCAAGGACACTAGTGTACGTATTCACCTGCTATTTCAGGAACTTGTCAGAGGGAGGAGTGGTCAGTCATCCTTATGTAAAAGTCAGGGAAACTGAAGAACTAGAGAAATGGCTTGTTCAAGGTCAAAGTGGAGTCTGCCAGCTGTCTGTGCCTTCTCTCATACTCATCTGTTTCTCTGGAGGCAGAGCTGCGGAGTGTCAGCAAGGAATTGTAGGTGGGGTGAGAGGGACAGGTAGAGCTTGCAGGGTCTCCAGGCCCTCCAGGACTAACCCTTTCTGGGATACTGCAGGGCTGGACACGTCATCACGGGAGGGGGTGGCGAAGCCACGGAGCACGGGTTTTACTACCAGGGCTGTTGTCAGTTTTGCCACCAGGGGACAGCAGAGACTGGGAAATGATTCCGCTCGCTGGCGCCATCTACTGGTTCAGTGGTAGGATTCTTGCCTTCCTTGCGGTAGATACATGCATGATTCCCGGCAATGCACCTCATGCACAGCCACCACCTGTCTCAGTTGAGGCTTGCGTGTATTCCAACCAAAAGGAGACTGCAACAGGAAGTAGGGGAAGGTGACCTACAGGAGGAGGGAGCTGGGGTGGAGGGAGGCGACGGGCAAGACTGAGCTGGACACAAGAGGCGTGGACCCTCACTCCACCCCTGCTCCACAGGGTCTCCCCAAAAGCTCGCACTTGTGCCACCACTTGCACAGCCCAGTGGCCAGCCAGAGGAGCAACAGTGGCCACGCAAGGACAACAGCAACACCGGCTAAGGGCGCACACTGTCCCTTTCCATCATCACCCGCTTGGGAGGAGGGGGAGGGACTCAGAAAAGGGAGATCGAGGAGCGCTAGACGAATGGGCAATCGAACCGGAGACTCAAGTTTTCACGTGGCCGGGGCCTTCGGCTACTGAAGGTGTCTTTAAGAAACTGGAAAGAGATTCGCCAGAGTAAGGTGCAAAGACAAAACGAACACTATTTCATATTCGTGTCTCTGCCCCGCTGGGTCAATGTCGGATGAAGAAAGGGCCTTTGGAAACAAAGCAATGGAGTGAGGGGCGGGGTGGGATGGGGGAGGTTAATGAGAGGGTGCATTGTTCCGCCTTGGCACGCTCCTGTAGGGGAGGAACATAGGACTATTTTATGTCAACGCATCTCCAAGATTGACCTCTGAGAGAATGGATATTCCCTGGCCCCCCACCCCCCCGAGGCCGCGAACAGGGGCGGGCGGCCTCGGGGTGGCGGGGACCCCTCTCGCGGGGCTGAGCCGACGGTCCGCTACACCGAGCTTTGTACATTCCACGTCCCTTATCCAGCGAGCGGAACGAAGCCGCGGTCCCCATGGCAACGCCGACGTCAGGAGCCGGGGGCCGGCCCGCTGTGGAGTCCCGCCCGCCCTCGGCCCGGTCCGCCCAGGCCACCACAGCCGACAGGTGTGCGCCCGGCGACCCGGTCTCCGCCGGCTGCACCGCCCTGAACGCCCTCTCCTCCCGCCTTGGTCTTCACATTGCGCCCCGGCAGCTGCTCCCGCACAGTCCTTCCTTCCGGTCTCAGGGCTGGATGCTCCCTCCAGGGAGGAGCGCCCCACCCCAGCCTGGCACTCGCAGCTTTGCCAGGCCCCAGCCCCGCTTCCTCGCCAGCCGCCCCGCTCCACAGAAAAGCCAAACTCCCACAAGCCCCTCCCCCACCGTTGATGGCTTCCCACCGCCCTGGGACCAGGACCTGCAAGGCCCTGCCCCTCTCTCCGGCCGCCCCCTCCTACCTTCTAGAAGTCCGCTCCTCCGCGGTGCCGGAGCTCCCTGCCTCAAGGCCTCCACACATGCTCTTCCTTTGCCTGGAAGGTTTTGCTCTCCTTGGGCTGGCTAACCCTCATCCTCCAGGTTACCTTCTTACCTCTCCTCTGACCCCACGCGCGCTTCTTCTGTAATTCACCACCAGCTGTGGTGAGAGGATGATTTGTGTGATTACTTGCCTGGTGGCAGCCTCCTCCTTTCAGACTATGGCTTCAAACCAGTTCGTACCGGTTCGAACCTCTGCTGAGCATTTGCCTTTCCAACCCAGATATACTGAATCAGAATCTACATTTTAACAAGATCCCTAGGTGATTCTTGGGTATAATAAGTTTTGAGAACCACTGTTCTACTAGTGGTTCTCAGAATTGGTCCCTAACCAGCAGCATTAGCATCCCCTGGGAACTTGTTAGAAATGCAAATTCTCAGTAGGGGTTCCACCTGGTTGGAAGCCCTGCCTCAGACTAGTCACACTCCTGAGTCTCCAGTGTGCCTGGCACACAGTAGGCACTTGAGACATTTTGTTCAGTAAGTGAATGAATGGGTGATCAACTCAATGACAGGCTATGGGGCGGTAGGGCAGGAGCACTACTGGTTTAGACAGGCAGTGGAGAGGGCGGTGGAGGGGTCAAGTTACTGGATCCACATCTAATAAGGGGCAGAGCTTTTAAGTGGCTCCACAACTAATAAGGGACACAGCTTTGAAGCAGCCCTGCGGCCTCCCTGCCCAGCCATTATGTTAGATGGAGGTCAGGTACCTGATCCTACTCCCCCTGCCTCTCCTCCACCAGCAGAGCTGCTCTCCTTTCTCCAAAAGGGCTTCTTTCATTCATTCCACAAAAAAAGCGTGTTTATGATCTACAAGTCTCTCTCTTGTAGATGAATGTACCCTTACTTTAAAAAAATAATAATTTAAAGTAAAAAAGGTGGTCTTCTTCAAACAGGAGTTTGGGCTAGACCTCTGAACCTGCCTGCTGGAGTCACTTCTGCAGGAGACCACAGCCTGACTGAGAGCCCCCAGGAGAGCTGCCATAGGAGCATTTTCTGCTTGGAGCTTGCTGGGACAGTGCTCAGGGGTGGATGTGGTTTCGTCTCCCCCACCTTGGTCTCTCCGTCAGCCTCTCAATAATCTTGCCACTGAAGTAAAACCAGTTTTATTAGTGGGTAAGTGCTGCTTCAAGCCCTGCCCCCTTGCTCCACCTCCTACCATTTTGCTGCAGCCTTAGCTCATTTATAGAAATTCTAGAGCTGGGGTGTCACTGGCCACATGTGGCTTGTACTGAGCACGTGGAATGTGGCTGCTGCGAACTGAAAGGTACTGTTTTAAGTGTAAAATACACACTGGATTGTGAAGACTTAGTACCAAAAAAAAAAAAAAAAGAATTTAAGAATGAGGGGCCTCAGGACCCCACCCGGATCTGGATAGAGTGCACTGAAGGATAAAGCAGAGTCATGAATCTCACCATGCCCAGATGTGCAGGCTGTGCACTGCGTAAGGGCATCAGTCTGAGGGAGTCCATTCACATCTGGGATTGATATATTTATGATGACTGTTTTCCAGCAGATGGCAGTAGTGTTTTGAGGAAGGGACACTTTAAAAAAAACCACCAAAATGCTTCATAAAGATGGACAAGCAGAAGAAAGTCATGGTGGCATTTGGCACCCATCACCCTCCTGGGCCCAGGGGAGCCCAGTCCAGGCCCGGCAGGCGGAGAGGGGCAGCAGCCATCTCATTATTAAAACAATTCTTTCTGATACCACTTTTGAAAAAATTGATGTATAACATATATAGTAAACCACACAACTCTTAAGTATACAGCTCCATGAAATTTTACATTTGTAAACATCTGTGTAACCGCAGATCAAGATGTAGAGCATTTTCATTACCCTAGAAGGTTGCATCCTGCCCCTTCCCAGTCAACAGCAACCTCTGCTTGCAGAGGTTGTCACGACCGTGACCACTATTATCACCGATTACTTCTGCCTGCTCATTAACTTTATATAAATGGAATCCTACAGCAAACACTCATTTATGTCTGGATCCTTTCACACAACATAATGCCTATCCAATTAATTAATTCATGCTACTGTGTATATCAACAGTTGTTTCTTTTTCTCTTGTTCTGTAGAATTCCATCCTCTGAATATGCCGCGGTTTGCTTATTCATTCTCCTGCGGATGGAGACATTTGTGTTGTTCCACTCTGTGACTGTCCCACAATTTGTTTATTCATTCTCCTGTTAGTTGACATTTGGGTCGTTGCCACTTTCTGGCCATTACGGATAAGACTGCTCTGGACCTTCTTGTGTCTTTTGGTGGACAAATGTGCTCCGTTCTCTTGGGCATATACCCAGGAAGGGAGTGCTGGGTCAGAGGGTAGGTGTGTATTTGGCTTTAGTAGATACTGACGCTTTCCTAAGTGGTTGAACGAATTTACACTGCCGCCACCACCACTGCAGGAGTGTTTCTGTCAGCAACCACTCTGATCCTCCCCAAAGCAATGCAAGCTGATTCTTGGGCCCCCAGCTGGGAAGTTTTTCTAGCTCCTTCTGGGAGTTGCCTGTGGCTAAGTGTCTGGGCTTTCATAGGCCCATATGGGATCAGCGCCAGCAGCTGCTGGGCTTGCTTGTGAGGGTGTAACAGGTAGAGTGTGAACCATGAAAACACTCAGGTGGGATTCTGGAGAGAAGGTAAGGTAGGGACTAACTTGGGGGGGGGGGCAAGGTTATAGTTAGTGGATCAGCAGGGATGCTGAGGCCCCCAGGAACAAGCAGCTAAGGGCTAGAGCTTCCTCAAAACCCCTGAACAGAACTGGCCTTGGTCTGTAGTGAAGGTTCTCCTGGGGGTGGGGGGAGGGTGGTGGTGGTGGTGGTGACTGTGCCCCCAGGGAACAGTTGGCAATATCTGGAGACATTTTTGGTTGTCAGAACTGTGTGTGTGTGGGGGGGGTGCTACTGGCATCCAGGGGGTAGAGGCTGGGGATGCTGCTCAACGTCCTAGATGTGGGGGGGATAGCCCCCCGCCAACAAAGACTTATCTGACACAAAGTGTTCATTGTGCCGAGGCTCAGACGCTGCTCTTTAGAAAGTGCCATGTACATGCAAGAGGGCATGTCAAAACATCACTCAGCCATAAAGGAACGAAGTCCTGATGCATGCTACAACATAGGTGAACCTCGAAAACATGCTACATCATGCTACATACCGGACACAATAAGGGAAAATAGTGTACAATTCCATGTACGTGGAATGTCCAGAGAAGGTAAATCCAGAGATAGAAAGAGATTGGTGGATGCCAGAGGCTGGGGGGAGGGGAAATGAGAAACTGCTGAATGGGTATGGGGTCTCCTCTTGGGGTGATGACAATGTTTGGGGTCTGGATAGAGGTGGTGGTTGTACAACACTGTGAATGTACTGAGTGTCACTGAATAATACACTAAAATGGTTAATTTTGTGTGATGTGACTTTCACCTCAATAAAGTATTAAAAATGAAAGGGGAACAAAGAGAAGACTTGGCTTGGCCTCTGACTCTTGGCCTAGGCCTTGATCTCTGCCTGCCTCCCCTGCCCCCCCGGGTCCCCATGAAGCCCCAAAGAAAGGCCAGCCATCAATGACTCACTTACAGTTTATTTTTGCCTGAAAGTATTTCACATCTCTTTGTACACAGCTACATGACAGTAGTATTAACCATCAGGAAAAGCAACAGTGCGAAGGGAAAGGTGGCATGTCTTGTTTCTTCTTTTTTTTTTCTTTTTAAATTTTAAAATTTTTTTTTGCTTCTGCTTCTTCCTGCACCAGAGTGCTGTAAAGTATGGGACTGGAAGGGGGGAAAATAAAACCAAACAACAGAAAACAACAACAAAAATAACAAAACACAGTCACACACACACACAAAATAAAACCTGGCACGGAAAGATGAATTAAGACTGAAACCCAATGTCTTCTTTTTTTTTTTTCCTTTTTTAAAAAATGAGGGTCTAGTAGAGGGGTAATAAAGTCTACCTAGCAAAGTATAAAACGACCAAAGCATGGTTTCCATTGAATCGGATTAAATATATATAAAACAATTACATTGGCTGTGGGTTAGGTCTGGAGGTGCTGGAGGGGGAAGGATTTGTGCTAAACCAACAGAAAAAGGGGCCTGGGGGGAGGGGGCCCCAAATCAACCATAAAGGGGCTGTTCTGTACAGGGAGGGCTTGTTAAGAAAAGCCGACGGTTTATAAAAGAAACGGAGATCGGTTTGTCGTCAGAGCAGGGGTGGGGACAGGAGTGGCTACGTTGCAGTGGTCACATTTGGGGGTGGATGGGGGGGTGGGTGGTCAGGCTGGTGGAGGCAACGTATCTCTCCTCCCAAGAGACCATGCAAGAGGCAGCATGCACGAGGAAGGGGACCACGTGACGTACACAAGGGTGAGGGCCACGGTGCCAGCAGAGGCCAGTGGAGACACAGGGTCACTGAAGGGGGGTGTGGGGGCAGCTCTTCTATGGGGACGAACAGGGAGGACAAGTTAGCACCCCCCCCAAATCTGTAAAAGGGGGCCGAGAGAGAGGGCCTGGGTCTTGGAGGAGCAACACTACAATATGGGGACCCCACTCCTTCCTCTCCCCCCAGCCTGACCCCCACCCTGTGAAGAAGTCAGAGACATCTGGG
>NW_004443989.1:4868154-5068402 GCF_000243295.1 Trichechus manatus latirostris | reverse complement strand
CTCTTGTTGCTACGAAGTCCGTTTTAGATCAGGTCAAGGTTTCCAATTATGAAGCTAAAAGATTTAGGTGGGGGCTGGGCATACTTCTGGAAACCCCTCCCCCCCTCCTCCCTCCACCCTCCGCCCCCAAATAGACTCCCCCATCTATTTCTCAGCCGGAACGCTGAGGTGGGACCCCAGGGACGGCTGGTCTACAGCTATTAGTCAAGTTGTCTCATTGCGCTTGCAGACGACTCTTGCGCGGCCAGAGGTTCACCAGGCCTCTGTGTAGCGGACGTCCACCTCCTTCAGATTGGGCAGCTTGGCCTGGGGAGGGGCAGAAGGCACATGTGTCATGGCTGGGTCGCCCCTTCTGGAACCACTGGCTGGTGCTTTCCGCACCCCCTTCCCACCTGGCCACTGCCTGCTTTGGCTCCCAGGGCTCTCAGCGACCTGGGCGGCCTTCGGGAGAAAGCTGAGCTGGGGGTATGGGCCTGGCCGCCAAGAAACCAGGTGCCACAGCCGGGACCCCATGCCCCACTGTGTAAGACAGGCTCAGATCACTGACTCTGCAATGGAGAGACCAGGGTTTGAGCCCTAGCTCTGCCACTTGCTGGCTTTGTGACCCCAAGCTGCCAGGCCCACCTCTTGGAACCTCAGTTTCCTCATCTGTAAGGTGAATCCAAGTCCAGTCCCTGGCTCACAGCATGACCAGATGCACAGAAAGCCCAGAGTGCCATCTCCAATACATCGCATGTGCCTGAGCAGGACGGTTCTTAATGTTACTACTATTAGGGTTCTTACCCCATCAGAGAATGGGCAGATGAATGGAGTGAGGGCACAGTGAGTGCCAGGCACTGTGGACTCATCTTCGCGTTTTCCTACTCAGGATCCCCACAGCGGATCCATTGCAAGACTGTGTTTCCACCTGCTACATCTCAGAACTGTGTCCAACTTTCCATCCCTGCTACCATCTTGGACACTCTTCCTCTGTCCTCCGCTTCTTCTGTAAACAGCCTGCTTTTTCTTAACAAGCCTTCACAGTACAGAGCAGACACCTGCCTCCTCAATGATCTCCCGCCTCTCACCTTCACCCTTCCTCACCTCCTGGTACACTGGCCAGCAAATTCTTCTTAACCCACACATGCACACACACAATGCACACACACACATACATACTCAATGCACGCTCATACACTCACACATGCATACATGTACACGCTCAGAGCACACACGTGTACATGCACACATGCATTCACAACTCAACTCATGCACACATGTACATATGTGCACACACACCCATGCTCACACACATGCATATGCACACATATACACACACACATAATTCCTCACTGCTTCTCTCCTGTGCTTTACAACCCTCAGTGGCTCCCGAGTGCCCAGGCAGAGGTTGCAAGTGGGGGCCTGCAGTCACGTTTGGCTGGGCCAGTGCAGTGCTGTAAAAAGTATTTGAGTTACATCGCAAAAAGCAGCCAAATACAAACAAAAACAGAAAAATCAGAATAAACAAAGAAGATGCGAAACACTCAAAAAACAACTAGCAAAATGAGTGAGTTAGACACTTCATTTTCAGTAATAACCTTGAATGTAAATGGTCTAAATACCCCACGGAAAAGGCAGAGAATGGCAGAATGGATTAAAAAAACATGATTTATCCTTTTGCTGTCTACAAGAAACATACCTTAGACATAAGGACACAAACAGACTGAAAATAAAAGGATGGAGAAAAATATTCCATGCAACCAGTAAACAAAAAAAGGGCAGGGGTGGGCCTACTGATATCAGATAAAATAGACTTTAAATAAAAAGGTCACTACAAGAGATAAAGAAGGGCATTACATAATAAAAGGGTCAATCCAGCAAGAAGATGCAACAATTATAAATATATATGCACCTAACAGCAATGCACCAAAACACATGAAACAAATACTGACTAATACGAAAGGAGAACTAGACAATTCCAAAGTAGTAGTAGCAGACTTCAACACACCACTGTTAATGATAGACAGAACATCTAAAAAGAAGATCACTAAGGACACTGAAAACTTACAGCCATAAGCCAACTGGACCTGTAGGACATAACAGAACACTCCACCCAGCATCAGAACAATACCATTCTTCTCCAGTGCACATGAGTCATTTTCCAGAACAGACTATACGCCAGGACACAAAACAAGTCTCAACAAATTTAAAAAGACTGAAATCATACAAAGCATGTTCTCTGATCATAATGGCATGAAGCTAGAAATCAACAACAAAAAAATAAGGAAAAACAAAATATGGAAACTAAATAATACACTACTAAAATACTATTGGGTCATAGAAGAAATCAAAAGTGAAATTTAAAAATGCCTAGCATCAAATAAAAAATGAAAACACAACATGTCAAAACCTTTGGGACAGAGCAAAAGCAATACTCAGAGGGAAATTCATAGCAATAAATGCCTACATTAAAAAAGAAGAAACATCCAAAATCATTAACTTAAGCCAGTAACTTGAACAAACAGCAAGAATGAAAGAAGCCAATAGGTACCTGAAAAAAGGAAACAACAAAGATCAGGGCAGAAATAAATGAAATAGAAAATAGAAAAACAATAGAAAGAATCAACCAAACTAGAAGTTGTTTCTTTGAAAGGATCAATAAAAGAGACAAATCACTGGCTAGACTGACAGAAGAAAAAAACCAGGAGAGGCAAATAACCAAATTAAAAGATGAAATTGGTGACATTACAACCCATCTAAAAGAGATAAAGAAGATCATAACTGATTACCAGGAAAAATTATACTCCAACAAATCTCAAAACCTATCTAGGTTATCTAAAATGAACAAATTCCTAGAAACACACTACCTGCCCAAACTAACAGAAACAGAGGTAGAAAATTTAAACAGACCCACTACAAAAGAAAAGATTGAGATGTCCTCAAAAAAACTGCCAACAACAACAGAAAAAGCCCAGCTGGTAATGGCGAACCCAAGGTCGAGAAGGGGAGAGTGTTGACATGTTGTGAGAGGTTGGCAACCAATGTCACAAAACAATATGTATATTGTTTAATGAGAAATTTATTTGCTCTGTAAACCTTCATCTAAAGTACAATAAAAAAAAAAAAAAAAAAGCCCAGGACCAGATGGTTACACTGGAGAATTCTACCAAACATTCAGAGAAGAGTTGGCACCAATTCTACTCAATCTCTTCAAAAACAGAGAAGAGGAAGAACACTACCAAACTCTTTCTATGAAGCCAGCATAACCCTGACACCTAAGCCAGGCAAAGACACCACAAAAAATAAAATTACAGACCAATAACCCTAACGAATATAGACGTAAAAATTTTCAGCAAAATTCTAGCCAACAGACTTCAGCAACGTATCAAAAAAACTATACACCATAATCAAGTGGGACTCACATAAAGATTACAAGGGTGGTTCAACATCAGAAAATCAATCAATGTAATCCACCACATAAATAAAACAAAGGAAAAGAACCATATGATCATATCAATTGATACAGAAAAGGCATTCAATAAAATTAAACACCCATTCCTGATAAAAACTCTCAGCACAATAGGAATAGAAGGGAAATTTCTCAACATAATTAAGGGCATACATGCAAAACCAACAGCCAACATTATACTCAACAGAGAAAGGCTGACAGCCTTCTCTTTGAGAATGGGAATGAGACAAGAATGCCTATTATCACCACTCTTATTCAACACTGTACTGGAAGTCCTAGCCAAAGCAATAAGACAAGAAAGAGAAATAAAAGGTATCCAAGTTAGAAAGGAAGAAGTAAAACTAACTCTATCTGCAGATGACATGATCCTAGACCTAGAAGACCCTAAAAATTCTACAAGAAAACTTCTAGAACCGATAGAAGAATTTAGCAACACTGCAGGGTACAAGATCAACACACAAATATCAGTTGGGTTCCTCTACACTACCAGACTACTCCAAAAAAGAAATCAAGAAAACAATACCATTTACAATAAGCCCACAAATTCGTAAAATACCTGGGAATTATCCTAACCAGGGACATAAAAGATTTACACAATGAGAATTACAAAACACTGCTACAAGAGACTAAAAGAGACCTACAAAAATGGAAAGACTAACCAATGTCATAAAACAATGTATACTGACTGTTTAATGAGAAACTATTTGTTCTGTAAACTTTCACCTAAAGTACAATTAAAAAAAAAAAATGGAAAGACATCCTGTGCTTATGGATTGGAAGAGGATAGAAGATTTAATACAGCAAAAATATCAACTCTACCTAAAGAAATCTACAGATACGATGCAATCCCCACACAAATCCCAACAACATTCTTTACTGAAATGGAAAAACTAATGACCAACTTCCTATGGAAGGGAAAGAAACCTCAAACAGCCAAAGCAATATTGAAGAAAAAGAACAAAGCAGGAGGCCTCATGCTCCCTGATATCAAAACATACTATACAACTACTGTAATCAAAACAGCCCAGTATTGGGTCAACGACAGACACACAGACCAGCAGAATAGAACTGAGAACTTAGAATTAAACTCAGCCATCTATGGACAGGAAACCCTGGTGGTGTAGTGGTTAAGAGCTACAGCTGCTAACCAAAAGGTCGGCAGTTTGAATCTACCAGGCGCTCCTTGGAAACCCTATGGGGCAGTTCTACTCTGTCCTGTAGGATCTCTATGAGTCGGAATTGACTCGACGGCAATAGGTTTTTGGATCTATGGACAAGTGATTTTCGACGAGGGGTCAAAGTCCATTCAGTGGGGCAGAAACAGTCTCTTCAATAAACGGTGCTGGCCAAAACTGGATATCCATCTGCAGAAAAATGAAACAGGACCCATACCTAACACCATACACAAAAACTAACTCAAAATGGATCAAAGACCTAAATGTTAAACCTAAAACCATAAAATTTCTGGGAGAAAACTTTTGTAAAAATTGGATAAACGTTAAAACAAGAGCATTAATAGAACGCAACAAAATAGGTAAATGAGACCTCATAAAAATTAAAAACCTATGCTCATTTTAAGACTTTATTAAAAGAGTAAGTAGACAACCTACAGACTGGGAAAAAAAATCTTTAGAAACTACTTATCTGATAAGGGTCTAATCTCTCAAATCTATAGAAAACTGCATCAACTCAACAACAAAAAGCCAAACAACCCAATCACAAAATGGGCAAAGGACATGAACAGAACCTACACCAAAGAGGATATCGAAGCAGCCTACAAACATATGAAAAGATATTCATGATCATTAGCCATTAGAGAGATGCAAATCAAAACTACAATGAGATACCATCTCACCCTGGCTTAAATGGTACTGATTTAAAAAAACAAAACGAAACAAAACAAAAAAAACAGCAACAAATGTTGGTGAGGATGTGGGAAGACTGGAACCCTTATCCATTGCTACTGGGACTATAAAATGGTACAGTCACTATTGAAAACAGTATGGCGCTTTCTCAAAAAACTAGAAATAGAACTACTCTATGATCCTGCAATCCTACTCCTAGGTATATACCTTAGAGATCAAAAAATAATGACGCGAATAGACGTATGCACACCTAAGTTCACTGCTGCTTTATTCACAATATCAAATAAATGGAAACATGGAAATATCAGCAGATGAATAGGTAAGCAAATTGTGGCACATGTATACAATGGAATACTACACAACCATAAAGAACGATGAGTCCGAAAAACGTATTGTAACATGGATGGACCTGAAAGGCATAATGCTAAGCAAAAGAAGTCAAGCATATAAGGACAAATACTGTATGATTCCTCTTTTATAAGAAGACAAGAACAGATACATAGAGAGACCAGTGTTCATTAGTGGTTACCAGGGAGAGGAAGGGGGAGGGGAAAGTACTCTTTAGACAGTAAAGACTTGTTATTTTATTTTAGGTGATGGGAAAAGTGGCACCTAAATACGGATGTAGTGAGCACAGCACAACCAAAGTAAAAATTAATCTGAACACATATGGATGGGTATAGGCATACTGGTATATGGGTAGGTACGGATGTGTACATAGTTTGAGAGCAGAGCAGGCAAAAGTATCTATACATACGTGTAAATACAAATATGTGAGTGCAGGCACATACATTCATTGAAGTCACAAATATGGATAATCCACAGACATAACCAAACAACTTCCAAGATTGGTTTCCTGGGTTTGAAAGTTTAGGACAATAGTCTCATGGGACAACTCAGTCAACTGGCATAACATAGTTCACAGAAGTCATGATCTGCATCCTAGTGAAATGAGTAGCATCTGTGGTCTTAAAAGCTTGCTAGCGGCCGTCTAAGACACAACTACGGCTTTCTACTTGCCAGGACCAAAACGTAAGAAGGTAACCAAAAGCTCAGAGAAGAAACAAGTCTACACAAGCCACGACCTCATCTATCCTGAGACCAGAAGAACTAGGTGGTGCCACTGACCATTCTGACTGTGGTCACAATAGATGTCCCCAACAGAACGGGAGAAAAATGTGAGCAGAACTCAAATTCTCATTCAACAAACAAACAAAAAAAAAAGCTAGACAAACTGGGAACAGTAGAGAGTAGAGGACTCCCTGAGACTATTGCCTTGAGACACTCTTTAAACCTAGAACCGAGCCTATCCCGAGATCATCTTCTAGAGACATAGAGTGGCACGCAAAATAAAGGATATTACCCGTAAGATCGGTGTCCTCCTTAAAAACCATCAGTATGAGACTCAAAAGCAAAGATGAGAACATAAGGGGGCAGGGAAACTAGAGTACTGGAAATGGAACAAACAGAACACAGAGAATGCTGACACGCTGTGATAAATGTAACTAATGTCACTGAACAATTTGTGTGGAATTTGTCAAATGGGAACCTAACTTGCTGTGTAAGTAAACGTCCATCAAAAACTCAATAAAATATTATTTAAAAAAAAATTTTTTTTTTGAGCCAGTCTTGCAAAATCAGGAGGCTGCCTTCACCTGAAGTACAATTTAAAAAAAAAAAAAAAAAAAAAATCAGGAGGCTGCACAGAACAATCTAGATTTTCAGGTTCTCCTAGGAAATGGGAAGACCTGGCCAAACTGGGCTGCAGAGCCATGTGGCCTTGCCGCCTGGCACTGAGAAGGGCTACCTTTGTCCCACCATGCCCTAGCTTCCCCTCCACACCAAGGCCGGTGTCACTGGCTAGCATCTTCAAGTTGGCGCCATGCCTCTCTTAAATGTATGAAAAGAAAAAAATCGACAACATGCAATTTTTCTTCCCAAGTGACCTATCACACCCCTTTCCTGCCAGGTCTTGGCAGCGTTTGGATTTGTGATGCCCTGAACCTGAGGACCATCTAAAGCAGTCGCTTTCACAGGAGTCTCCAGGGGACACGTGACAATGCACGTTTGGACTCAGAAGGTCTGGGGGGCCTGCAGGAACCTGGGGTTTGCACCCCTGACAGGCCCCCAGGGATGCCCACAGTGCCGGTCTGTGAGCCACACTCCAGTGGTGAGGTCTAAACTCCTCAGGTGGGTGGTCAGGCCTGCTGTGACCTCACCCTTCCTGCCCCCCACTCCCCACAGTACACTCCCCACAGTGCACTCCCCTCTCGACTTCTGGCCTTTTCAACCTCCGTGAACTGAGCCAGTGGTCCCCTCCTCACCGGCCCCACTGAGCGCTCTCCCTGCCTCAACTTACTGCGCTTGTCTGTGTGTGCCAGGACTCTGAGTCTCGTCCTGGGCAGGGGTGGGGTCCTCGGCCCTGGCTCATGCCTGGCACTTAGTCGGCACTGGGACAGTGTCTGTGTGGCTGACCAGTGACAGGCCCTGGGCTGGCAGGAGGTTGGCTGAGCTGGAAGTGAGGCTGGAAGGGGCTGCCCCATACCTGCCAGGGCTGCCGGGGGATCCCCTCGAAGCGCTTCCAGGTCACACGGGTGCCAGGCTACTCACGGCACCACCTTTGCCTGTTGCCTTTGGTCCAGCCCTTCCTTCCTGAGCACTGGCTGAAGCCCCACCCACACCCCCTGCACCCCCCACCCCCACCCCTCGGCGATACAGGCTCAGGATGATGTGGCAGGAGGTGGCTTAAGGCCCAGCCTCTTCAACCTCCCCTAGACCAGCTTTTACAAACAACAGAGGCCACGTCCCACCCTTCAGATTGTGTGATTGTCCTCTGGTTTTACTTTGCCAAGCCCTTACCTGGAAGACTGCAACAGCCCCATACAGGTTCTCCTGGCTTCGACTCCTGCCCCCACTGCCTCCACTTCCCACCCAACAGCCAGAACGAGCTTTTACTAGCATCTCACTGCCCAGCTTAGAGCCTCTGAAGGCTTCTACTGCATTTGGATGACACCCGAAATCCTTCCAAGTCCTACCTGGCCTTATGTGATCTGGCTCCAGTCTATTCTCTCCCTCACTTTCTGGCCACGTTTGCCAAACCTGGCTGCCTGAGGCCCTTTGCCCTTGCTCTTCTCATCTCTGGGGTCTCAATTGAGGTGGCCTCCCCCTGGTCATCCAGTGTCACACAGGCCCTCCCAGTTTTCAATCTATCAATTTCCTGCTGTCTTCCTTCCTGTAACTCCTGTCAATCTGCCACTGTTTTATTCATTTGTTTATCTGCTGGTACAGAAGCCTCTCCTGCTGGAGACCAAGCTCTAAGGGTGAAGCACCAGTATCTCCTGTCAGCCTAGTGGAGGGAGGGAGGAGGAAGGTCTTACCTTCAGATCTTCATAGGTGTCGGCCGAGAGCTTGGTACTGTTCATATTTAGACTGCACAGACTCTTCATGGCTGAAGGAAGACAGATATACAGACAGACATAGTCATTAGATCAGGAAGCCCCTACCCGGGGGGTGCAGATGTGGGGTGGCCAGGCTGGGGACTGACTGCAGATTTGCAGGCCCACTGTTTAGGGGATGGGCACAGCCAGAACCCTAGGTACAGAGAGTCTGCTCAGGCAGGAGCTGGGCTGAATGGTGCCCACGCTCTCCACCCTCTGAGCCTCCCTCCCTTCTGGTCTCCCTGTCATGTGCCTTCGCAGCCTGGACCTGACATACCTTGAACTCGAGGCCACACCGCAGACCAGCCTCGATAGGCCAGGCCAAGCCCTTCCCCTGGAAGCTCTCCCAATAGTAGCTGCCTTGGGCAGGCCCCAGAGCTGGCCAGGAAGTCTTAAAATCCAGTTCGTGTGGAGTGACATGGGGAACGTGTTGAAGATGCTGACCCCTGTGGACCACTGCCAGAGACACTGACCAAGGGTGGCAGAAGTAGGCCCAGGAACCTGCATCACCACCCTCCCTCCCCCCCCCACCCTGCGTGACTCCGACAAAAGTGGTTCAAGAAGCACTTTGCAAGACACAGCTCCAAGCCTTGTTGTCTCTGCCCTCCGCTAGCCTAGCCACATCCCCCTGCCCCATTCCTGAGCTGTCTGGAATCTTCCAGTGACCTCAGAGGAGTCATGGCTGCCACTGAGAACACCCTCCCCCTTGGCCACTCCTATGCGTTTATCTTTCACACCCAGATGAGTGTCACCTCCCTAGGAAGCCTTCCTGTACTCCTTTCAGCTAAGGCAGTACCTCTCTAATAAACCAGTGGGTCTCAGAAGGGGACAGCTGGTCAAATGCAGATTCCCAGGCTCACACTTTTCGAAATTTCAGTTTAGTAGGTAAGGGCTGGGCTACAGGACTCAGCACTTCTAGGTTCCTTGAGTATGTTGTGCCTCCTTCTATTATGGCAGCTCTTCTCAAACTTTAACGTGAACTTGAATCTCCCAGGCCTTTTGTTAAAACACAGGCTCTGATTCAATGGGCCTAGGGTGGGGCCTGGGAATCTGCGTTTCTAACCAGCTCCCAGGTGATGCTGCTGGTTGGGGGCCCACAGTGCCACGTCCTAGGGCACTTCACCTATCGGTAGACTGTGAGTGCTGAGAGCAAGTTGCTGGGCCTTACTCATTTTTGCTTTGTCCTCAAAATATAAACACTATGAGGGCAGGGATTTTTCTTTTCTTTTTTGTTCCCAGTCTATATTCTAATAGCCTGGCACATAGTAGGTACTCAGTACACATTGGTTCAGTGAATGAGTACCTATATTCTGGCACTTGGCTCAGCCAACATCTGTTGAGTGAATGAATGAACACGTGAGTGTGTGAGTAACGTGGCCCCACACCCCCACAGTACTCACAGCTGAGGGCCAGCAGGCCGGCGTCGGTGACAGGGGTCTCGCACAGGTTCAGCACCTGGAGCATGGTGAGGTGTTCCGACAGGAGCCGCAGGCCGGCGTCTCCAAACTGGAGGGCACAGAACCACTGAGCCCTGGGGACTGGCCCGGATCTCCCCAAGCCGCCCTCAGATTAAGGGTGTAGGGGAGGGGCAAAGCAGGTTTCTTTCGCAGAAGACGCAGTCCTCTCCACCCAGTTCAGAACCAGCTCTGCCCGCAGGACGTGAGCTGGGCCAGGGCCCTCCCTCACAGTCAGCTTCCCGCTGTCAAGGAGGGCTCTGATCTGCTTGAGTCCTAAGCTTTGGGGTCTCTTCCTATCTGGTGAGGCAGTGGGATGGCTGGAGTCAGGCTCGGAAGGCAGGTGGCTTGGGTGACTCCCTCCCTGGTGCTCATTTCTAGTGTGTAAGGTGAGGCTGAGGGCTGGGAGCGAGCCTCACGTGAGCTCAACCATGACACGTGCTTATCGGCTCCTGAATGCTAAGCCTGGGCCCGTCAGCCTTCAGTTTGCCATGGTGCCATTACTGCCACCAAGCAGACCACATGGCCGCCTCTGCACTGCCCAGCTCAGACCTCAGCTCTGCTCTGAGTCCCTCTAGGCTCTATGTCGCTGGGAATTCTCCTGCCCGGGCTCTCAGCATCCCCCGCTGGGAATGGGCCATGAGGCTTCATGACGTCCTAACCTGCTCTGGCCTGGGGAAATGGGCGCTGAGCTGGGGGGTGGGGACGGGAGGGTGGAAACCCAGGGGCTGCCCATGGGCTCCGGGCAGAAAGGCCAGACACCACGCAGGGCAGACATGGAGAAGGGTGAGGGGCAGACAAGAGGATGGTGAGGGATGGCAGGGAGGAGGGTACAGGGCAGAATGCAGGAGGGGTGCAGAGAGGAGGATGCAGGGTGAGCACAGAGGAGGGGTGCAGGAGGGAAGGGAGGAGGGTTATAATTCAGATGTGGAGGAGGGGCACAGGCAGGCGTGTGTACCTGAGTGGACCACAGGTTCAGCTGCTTGAGAGAAGGCAGTTTGATGAGGTGCTCAGCACAGGCACTGGTTACATTGGTGAAGGCCAAACTGAGGTTCTCCAGGTTTCCGAAGGAGCCAGAGCTCAGCAAACGGGCCAAGTCAGCGTCCTGCGCACAGACGGGCAGGCAAGTCTCAGGGGCAGCCTGGGGCAGCCCTCCTGTCCATCTCTTTCCCGAGAAAGGACAGTTCTCCTGCCCTACAGCCATAGACGGGGCAGCAAAGCCCAGGAACCAAGGCGACAGCATGGCTTGGCTAGGCCGGGCCAAGGGGGTGTCAGGAAGGGAGGGGTTTCTCCACATCCTGTGGGTGGAGAAAGCCTTCCAGGGCTATGACTCAACCCTAAGTCACAGCCTGGAGTGTTCTGAGGCTGTGTCCCTCCCACAGGTGTGTGTGTGCGTGGCATCTGTGTATGTGTGCATGCGTGTCTCACTAGCCACCTCTCCCTCTCGGGCAACAGCTCATGCCCATTTCCCATGTGCAAACCCTGAGACCACCCTCAACTCTAAGGCCTATGGAGAGCCGTGTAGGCTGGAGCACTAGACTGTGAGGCCCATGAGGGCAATGGCCATTCTCCTTCCCATCTTAGCAATGGAATCCTTGATTTTCAGC
Organism: Trichechus manatus latirostris; assembly: GCF_000243295.1. Taxonomy (NCBI): domain Eukaryota; kingdom Metazoa; phylum Chordata; class Mammalia; order Sirenia; family Trichechidae; genus Trichechus; species Trichechus manatus. The sequence continues at coordinate 5,056,591 of NW_004443989.1, read as the reverse complement.
TGCCACCTGGCTGCCCTGAATTAAGACTAATTTCCCAGCCTCCGTTGCAGCAGAGTGTGGCCATGTGCCAAGTCTGGACAATAAGACAAGTCTGGATAAGTACATGTGTCAAGTGGAATTTCTAGGAATGCCTGTAAAAGGAGGGGATGTGTCCTTCTTTGCCCCTTCCTCCTCCCTTCTGGCTGTAATGGAGACAAGACAGGTGGAGCTTGAGAAGCCTTCTGGGATCATGAGGTGGGAAGCCACGTGCCAAGTTCAGTGGGCTGGGGGAGGGGAGGCAGCAGGATAGAAGGAACTAATATCCTTGAAGACCTTGTAAACTGAGGATGGTAAGATGCACCAACCTCATAAGGTTGTTGTGAGGATAAAATGAACTAATACTTAGTACAGTATCTGGCACTTAAATAAGTGCTCAATGTGTGTTAGCTATTACTACATTACAGGCAGTCCCCGGGTTACAAACCTCCAACTTATGTAGAACCTGTTGTTATGAACCAACCTGCGTAAAGCCTATTATATTAAAAATTCGATGTACATACAACGGTTCATAATAACAAATAGATGCTACTTTGCGACGCACATCAAAACTTTATTATTCTTACCATATTATGTTAAAGATGTTTTAACGTATCTGGAAGTGTTTCTTTACTGTTTTTATGCATTGAAAGGTACACTATATACTTAGACAAACATTTGACTAACTGACGTTAGATACGAACCATACTTAACTGTTCCGATTTATGTACAAATTTGACTTAAAGACAGACTTAGGAACTGAACTCGTTTGTAAACCGGGGACTGCCTGTATTAACAATAGCTGGTGACATACTAGTATCAACACTATCTTTGGTTTTCATTTTTCTTTAGTTTCCTGAAATGCGGTTCCCTCCTGTAGGAGCTTGCCTGTAAAGTACCACGAGGTCACGTCACCCTCCCACCACTGCAGCCACAGATGATGCTCTGCATTCCCAGCAGGAAGGACCCACACCCATCTTCTTCCCTCCACCCAGCCCCCAGAGAAAACCAAACCAACTCACTGTGGACTTGGAGGGCAGTGTTAGCCTGGTGGGTCCACCTTTCCTTTGCTGCAACAGAAATCGCACTGATTATGACCAGTTCTTTCCCCTGAGTTTCTACCCTGCTTGTCTATTCATGCCACTCAAAGCACCATCTTTGTTGTCTTGGTAGTAGAGGTGACATGTTCGGCAAACCCTGAGATGAGGTTTGAGGGCAGGTGGTTTACTAGAGAGGTAACCCCCAGAAGCACACGTAGGGGAGTAGGGAGGTGAGATGGGGAAGGGGAGGAGCCATGGAGGGGCCTTGTCAAGCTAGCCCTCACTGGGAGCACAGGAGCCAAACACCACTGGGCGACTCTGAGGAATGGTAGAGAAGCCATATCTCAGAGACTCCCCACCCAAGGGGTGAGGAAGCTGGGGTACTTATATACCCACTCTCATAAGTCATCAGGGGAGGGCTGCTCCAGGAGTCCGGGGGCAAGAATTCCCACCACACCTGCCCTGCTGTACACACATGTGTGTGTGTGTGTGTGTGTGTGTGTGGATAGTCAAGCTCCCACACACTGAGATGGAAGGGCCTAAGGGGCACAGGAGGAGGGGCACTGACAGTGACTGCAGCACATGGCACTGTGAGTGAGATAGCCAAGTCCTGCCCAGGCCCCAACGAGCTGTGTGACTCGGCACCAGTTACTCTCCCTCTCTGCGCCTATCTCTGATCATCTGGAAACCAGCCGGTGATAATCCTGACCTCTTTGGGTTGGGAGGAGGATTCAAGAAGACTGAGGTTCACAGAGGTGGAAGTAATGGTTCCTGGGCTCTGTCTACCCCACCTCTGGATGCACGGAAGCCCGGGAGGTCGCGGATGCTGGCCAAGGCCACTCGGACACTCACCAGCTCCTTCAGCTCCCGCTGCCGGTCACACAGCTGCTCATACATGCGCTTGCCTACGTCCGTGCTCTCCAGGGTTGAGATGATCTGCAGTTGGGTGTCATTGTTATCGATGATGTTGTATTCCAGCATCAGGCACAGGATCTGCCCGAAGACCAGAGACTTGTTAGGGTCCTACCTGTGCCTACAGGACGGCATGCTCTCTGAAGGTGTGGATGGTGAAGCTCTCGGCCCACCCTAACGGCCCCCACAAGCCCCGGAAAGGGATTCTATAGCTAAGCACACCCTGTGTACCCCAACCATCTTATTTTGAAAATTAGCGACCTCATTCTCCCCTCTTTACGTTTCTGGCTGTGCGATCCTGGGCAGGCCCCCTATCCCAGCTTCCCATCTGCAAAACGGGACTATTAATATGCACACAGAAGCCCTGCCTCGTCCCTCTTCCTCACACGTATCACAGGTGAAACGGACACGTGTTGATGAAGGCCCACTACGCTCAGGAGGGCCATGCCCGCACCCGCCTCGTATCTGCTGTGCCCAGCTCCTGCTGTCACTCCTGGCTCCTGGAGGCACTTGGCGAACAGAGCGAAGTCTGCTGAACAGCGGCGGTGGGGACACAGCAGGGATGTGGCAGCACTTTACCTCCACCATGGTCTGGTTCCCTCTCAGTGCCAGGAGCATGCAGGGTCCCAGCTTGTTTTCCGCCAGGGAGAGCAGGAACTTTTTGGTCTTGTAACAGGAGCCCATGAGGATGTGCACCTGTGGGTGGGAAAGCCCAGGTGAAGGAAGGGGCAGAGACTGCCTGGGGATGTGGCCGTGGGGCTGCCTCAAGTGTGCCAGGCAGAGGGGGACACCAAGAAGACGTTTAACAACCCATTACACCCTGAGCAGCCAGACCTAAAACCACCATGGGGCCTCTTCTGGGGAAGCAGCATCCCTCGGGGCTCTGCTGCCATCTGGGTCTTTGGGTTTTCAGCTGCGTTGGAACTGGGCAGCCTTCACTCACAGTGGGCGAGAGAAGAGCGTGCCAAGGGGCCCCGCTTCCTCCCAAGCCCTCAATGAGCTCTGAAAGGCATTTTGGGAGATCAGCTGCCCCCAAAAATCTGAACACTGATGAACGCTACTCCATCTTGGGTTAGCTGTTGGGCAGCCATTAAGACTGGCTTTCTTCCTGGCACATCTGGAGATGGGGACCCAAGGGCAGGGTCCCCAGCCCACAGGGTTGGGGGAGGCCCCTGCTCCTCATTCGCTCTCCCCCCACTTCATGCAACAGCATGTGCCCCTCTGTGGTTGGAAACAGCAGCCTAGTCAAGGGGACCTCTTTGGCGCCATACGTTTCCATGGAAACAACCCATTTCCATCCAAGTGGCTGCCTACCTCCCTCCCCATATGCATTTTTTTCTGCTCCACCATTAACAACTCTGGCATACAAATGAGATCCCCCAGGTGAGGTGGCTGCCAGCTCCCTGAGATCGCTCTCATTGAGGGTGAAGGGGGACCACCAGGCGTTGCCATGGTGAAGGCTGTGACGTCAAGGAGAAAGAGAGAGAGAGAGAGAGAGAGAGAGTGAGACAGAGAGAGAGAGAGAGAGAGCAGAGCAGCCAGGCAGGGGACAGGCACGCTTCCAGGACAAGGGTACTCAAAAGGATGCATCAGACAGCAGGTGAGAAGTGGAGAAGGCGTGTGTAAGGAAAAGGACCTAAAAATAAACCCCTTTTAAGACAGGCTCCCGAGCAGCACCCCTATTTGTCGTCACTGCACCACAGTCCCCGTCAGGCTCACTGCGGAGGGGGAGCTGTGTGCCCTGCAACCCTGAACTGGCTGTTGGCAGAGACCAGAGTCATCTGCCGTCATTTCCCACGTGGCTGGCGCTGCCTCCAGCACCCACTGCCGTACCATCACTATGGCAACCCCAGAGGCCTGGACGAGAAAACCTGGAGCACAGGCTGCTGAGTTACTAGCCCAAGGTCATGGAGGTAGAGCGTTGCTGGGCTGGCTTTGAACCCAGGTTTGGCCAACACCACAGCTCATGCTCCCCCTGCGATATGTTAGCCTGGGAAAACAAGCGACTGGAGAGCAGGGCTGGGTGTCAGCAAGCGGGACAGCTGAGGTCACCCGCCACTTGAGTGGAGCATCTGCCCTGGGGGAGAAGAGCCTGTTCCTTCTTTCAGGAAACAGCACTCTGCTGCCAGGAGCTGGGGGGCTCTAGACTGGGGTGTGTGACCCCAGGAGAGTTACTGGGCCTCTGTTTCAATGCAGGAGTCCTTAACGGGCAGGGTTGTCACAAAGATTATAGAGACAGCACGTTTTCAACATAGTGCCCACCCAAAAAAAGTGTGAATGTAGATCCTGGTTCTGTGGCCGCTGGTCCCTCACACGTTAGGGGGTGATGGTCCTGATTTTGATGCCTCACTATAAAGATCAAATGAGCTCGTGGACTCACAGGGCCCTGTGGATCCCTGGTGCACGCTAAGCACTCAGTATCTCGTAGGTAACCTTACCCCACAATTAAACTGTATGATCTCGGGCAGTTAACATCTCTGGTATTCAGCTACCTCATCTGTAAAACGGGCATAATAGTAAATAGCATCTCCCAGAGCTGTCGGGAGGCTGCATGAGATGACGCATGTCAAGCCCATAGCTCAGTGCCTGCTTGGATATGACATGAACGAGGGACAGTTGTGGCCACTGTCATCATCATCATCATCTTCATCTTCAGCAGCAGCATTGCTTTAGCCTGGAAATTCCCCAGGCTGGGCCACAGTCTGCATGAGGCAGCTATTTCATGAGTCAAGAGAAGCAAACCCAGCACCCATCAGCAGCTCCCTGGACTCAAGGCCCTGCGCCACCTACCATGCTGGCAAACAGCTCCCCATCATCATCACAGGCTACCCCCCCAGGGCTGTAGAGCTGGAACCAGCCGTCTTTGCCGGCCCGCACGCTCAGCAGGCATGAGTGGACCTGCAGGACAGAGAGAGACACGATGCTGAGTTCCATTCAGACCCGGTGGCAAAAGTGACACAGAATCCACACATGTACATGTTAAAGGCTCTGATAAGTCCTGCAGTTAAGAAACCAGTGTAACCATTTAGCCCACTTATCCTCAGACTTCTTTGATCCCCCTCCCCAGTTTTTTTTTTTTTTTTAAATTTTTGGGAGAAAACCCCAGTAAATTCCATGGAAGATACTTTGGGGGAAAAGTGTGGTGTCCATAAACAGGGGGACTCCAGCCACTCCTCCGGGATGGTAGGCCAGGCCCTGGCTTGGATAGTGGCTCCACATGAAGCCAGTCAGTGGCTGGATCAGGGCAGAGAGGCTCAAAGCAACAGCTCAGACTCAGCACCTTTTTCTCCTATACTTTCTCAGAGCTCTGTATCTGTGCGGGTGTGGGTGTGCACGTGGTGTGTGTGTGTGTGCGTGTGTGCGTGTGTGTGCGCACACACGTGTGTGCGCGCGCGTGCGCGTAAGCGAGTTTGGGAGGAATTCCACATCCACCCCAGCCCCTGCTGTAATTGCAGAGAGAGAGAGAGAGAGAGAAACAAAGGCCTTTGTCTTCCATTCTCCTCCCCATCCTCAGAAGAGAGCTGAGAGGCGCCTGATCTCCTTCGGGAGTGAAGGACGGTTTTCTGCAGGAGCCGCTGACTCAGACACTCAGCTGATCACAATCCCACCCAGGTAAACAGAACACAAGGATAGGTGGGCTTCGATGTTCTCTTCAGAGTTGGAGGAACAGCAGTGTTAACCTATCTACTTCAAAGAAATAAGAAATCAAGGGAGGAAAGACTATTCAATAAATACAGCAAAAATTTAAAAGACAACTGTGGCTTCACTGGGGGCAGTGGTGGTTCAGTGCTAGAACTCTCGCCTTCCATGCAAGACATCTGGGTTCAATTCCTGGCCAATGCACTTCACGTGCACTGGTCTGTCAGTGGAGGCATGCATGATGCTATGATGCTGAACAGGTCTCAGCAGGGCTTCCAGACTAAGATGGATTAGGAAGAAAGACCTGGCGATCTACTTCTGAAAAACAGTCCATTAAAGCTCTATGGATCACAACAGTCTGATTCGCAAGTGATCACGGGGATGGCACAGGACCAGGCAGTGTTTCGTTTCATTGTACAAGGGGTTGCCATGAGTTGGGGCCAACTCCATGACAGCTAACAACAACAACATGGCTTCATTTACGAGTGAGAAAGTAGGAGGGAAGAGAGAAAGGGAGAGTGAGGAGGGAAAGGAAAGAAAAAGTAGAGAAAATAAAAGAAGCAAACAGGTGAGAGAGTGAAAGGAAGGGGAACAAGGAAAGGCTCAGCTAGGGCAGCAGGGGTGGCAGGGGGTGGGCCTGTGACATTGGGTGCTGCAGCCCAAAGGCGCCTCCTTTCCTAACGTGCAGCTCCCCTGGGCATCACGGACGTTACTGCCCTTGGAAATTTCTCTTCTGCCAGCTGGCTCTCCACTCTGGGAAGCAGCTGGTACCACTTTGATTTTCCAGCTTCAAAGTCTGTTTCTGAAATAAAGGTGCTCTTTTCCTGGGGAATTCTGTGTCTTTACACACAGCAAGGGGTATCTAAGAAAATGCAAAATCGTCACTGGCCCCTGACGTTTCTGCTTTTTCCCATCGCCTTAAGATTTTGGAGCCAGGGTTTAGAATCACAGTGTTTTAGAGGAACATCCTTCTAGAACTAGGTTTTTCAGTGTGTACTGAAGACACCACATCAGAACCACTTGGGAAGCTTGTTCAAAATGCAGATTCCTAGATCCACCAAGACCCACTGAATTGGAATCTCTAAGAGAATTGGCTTTTGGAACAAATCCCTTGGGTAGTTACATTTGATAACCACTGCTCTAGAATGTCTGGATCTTGGAGTCTGAAAAACTGGGCTCCAGGTCATGGAGACCTGTGATAGTTGGACACACGGTGGGGCCTCGGTGTCTGTCTGCTCCCAAATTCCTTTTCCACCCTCACCCACCCTCCTACACAATACTGGCTTCTCCAGGCCCAGGTCAAGTTTCACAGTCCACGTAGCCAAGTCCAACGAGTTCAGCAGCATCTCCTCCAGGAAGTCTCCCTGGATGGCTCCACCCAGAATACCTGGCTGTCCCCTCTGTCCACCCTCATCCTCCCCGCTCTGTGTGGTGTAAAGGTGTCTGGGTCTGTTCCCACCTGGGGGTGACATCATCATACATCCCCAAATGCACGTACATGGAGAGGTGGGCCCTGAGCTCCCCAAGGACAAAGCCAGGGGCTGGTCATCTTTGCAGCTCTGGCCTGGTCCAGTGCAGATACCAGAGAACTGGCTACCAGCACAGGTCTGGAGGCAGACTTCCTAGTTCGTAAAATGGGGATAAATAGAACTTACCTCCTGGGGTTTTTGTAAGGATTAGATGAGAAAAGCTATGTGCATGGCACACGGTAAACACTTAATAAGTGATACTTGCTGTTGCTGCTATTGTTACACTGTTGTTCTTGGTTGCTGTCGAATAGCTTTTCAACTCATAGCAAACCCAGAGTGGAACTGCCTGATAGCGTTTTCTAGGCTGTAATCTTTATGGGAGCAGATTGCCAAGTCTTTTTCCTGTGGAGTGGCTGGTGGGTTTGAACCACCAACCTTGTGGTTAGCAGCCGAGCGCTTAACCGTTGTGCCACCAGGGCTCCTTAATGGGATGGAAGGAGAAAGGTTCTGGGTTGACTTCCTAGACCTCTCTAAGTCCTCACTTATTCACACCAGCTCTGGGGTGGAAGCTGGCCCTTGCCCTGGGAGCCCAGCTTTTTGGAGGAACAGAGAGCCCCCTTGGGGAGGGCTTTGGCCTCCATGCCCAGGAAGTAAAAACCAAGCCTGGTCCCAGGAACAGATTACCCTCTCTGCCCACTGACCCACAGACCTGCGGAACTAGGGAGGTTCAAAGTCTGTCATGAAGCTGGTTGGGAGCCCCGGGCCAGGCCACCCCGGAGTCAAGGTCTCGGATCAGTGGAGAGACTGCCAGCCAGTGGAAAACCAATTCTGGTCAGCCGAGTTTACAGGAACTCGGTGACGTCATGGGCAGGCCCAGACACTCAGGGCACGTCTCTGTTTATGCATGAGACCGGGAGTCTCTGCAAACAGTTCTGAGTACCAGTTGGTGACAAGGGCCTCCTGGCCCCGAACAGAGCCACAGAGAGGCTGTGCCTGTGCCCGGCAGCATGCCTGTGCTGGGAGGAGAAAGGCTCACCTCTTGCCGTGGGTCTTCCGCGAACCTCTGGATCACGTACTTCAGTTCCCTGAAAGACACAAGGCAGGAGCGGGATCACCCCAGGGTCCTGGCTGGGGTGGGAAGGGTGGGGAGAAGGGGGCAGCCCAGAGAAGGACCAGGGCAGGGGAGCAGGCGGTGCTGACAGGCCAGGGCACATCAGGCTGTCCCAGGAAATGCCTGGAGGGGCTTGGACTCGTGTAGCGGGCTCCCAGGATGCATGTGGACAGAGGAGGAACTGGACAGGGCTGGCCACTGAGGGTTGACCCCAGGACATAGGATGTGTGTGCCAAAAGAAGGTAATGCGGGCATCGCCCAAACACTCACTGGGTGAACTTCTCGTGTGCGAGAGCTCTGTAACCAAAACAAAGGGAGACTGTAGTTAGCAGGGCCTCTCCAAACAACGCCATGTTCCAGAGATTTTTCTCTGGGGACGTTTAGTCTTTACGTTTGATTCCAAGGATGAGGAAGGAGCGAGAATGAAATTCCGACATTTTATCCCTACTCGAAACTGGAAAACAAAGACCCCTTTGAGGAGGTGCTGGGTCATAGTAACAGGCTTAAGACGCCCCCAGCCACTGCCAGGGCACACAACTGTAAACAGGTGTACACAGTTGTACAGGAGCAGCACTAACCCGGGGTGTGTGGGCTGCATGCGGGCACCAGGGACCCAGGGGTGTGAATTAATTGTTCCACAACTAAGATGTAGCCCTGATAATCACCGGGCACATAAGGAGGCCCCCAGGGACCGCTCCTCCACAAGAATTGCATCATGGGCCGCTCTCCAGCGCCCCCAACCTGCGGGACAGCACTGCGGCCAATGACGCCATTGCTCCTTGGAGACGGCAGTGGTCTCAGGAGTTGAATTTCTCTGGTCTTGGGTCCCGGGGGCCCCTGAGACCAGCAGGCCAGCAAATGGGGCAATTACTGAGTGTAATGTCCCCCTCTGAGAGCCACATTTCACAAACATGGGCTTGTTAATAGACTCCTAAGAGAGCCCATGTGGCCTCTGGAGGCCTGGCTTCTCTATTTATCAAAACAGAGCCTAGAGGCACATTTGGGCCTGGTTACTTAGAGAAAGTCTGCTTCTGGCGTTATCTGCCAGACAGTGTCCCCCTGCCTTCCTGTGACAGATTCAGTACCAGGGTAAGGCTGGCAAGAGGATGGTGGGGGCCACTTCTGGCCACATTCATGGTGGCACATAGCTCATATACACATGGGCACAATCAGAGCACTTGCAGCACATCACATGTGGACACAGTGCAGAGCCACACACATCACCTCCTGGTTTTCTCCATCGCCCTCTGCGAGGGGAAAGGTGGGCACCACCATTTCCATTTGACTCCTCATAAAGGCTGCTAACTGGACTATGCGCAAGGCACTGTGGGAGGGGTATGCATGTGTCCTTATCTTACTGAATCCCACCATGTCCCCACTTTGCAGGGGCAATGTGCCCCCCAGGGCCCCAAGTGGAGGACGTGGCCGAGGGAGTCAGGACCCTGGGCTCCACCTCTGGCTTTCACCTGGTCCCTCCACCATGACCTGATGAGTCCCGTGAAAGGACTGGTTCCCCCACCAAGGCCTAAGTGGGTGATGGAGGTGTTTCTTGCAGGCTGGAAGAGTTCCAGAAACACGCATGGACTTACTCTTTGGGGAATGGAATGGGTTGAAGCAAGCTGGCCAGAGACGGTCTCCAGTCGTCGTAGTCCGACCTGCATCGAGAGAGGGGAGGTTAGGCTTGGCGTGGACAAGGAGGGGTTCACAATGTACCGTCACAAATGACAAGCAGCTGGGCGATGGTCTGGCAGAAAGGTCCGCGTCTTTGGTCACGTTGCCCTGACTGTGCTGCACATGCTTCTGTTCCCGGGATCCAGAGAGGGTGGCACCTGGTGTTCCCAGTGTGGCCGTGGGATGCCACAGAGACACCCTGTCCAGAGATTTCCTGCGGTAACAGGGTTCCATACCGTCTTGCCCCTGACTGAGCATCATGGTATCATCTTTCAACCCTCCTCTGAACTACCAGGGGGTTAGGTCAGGACTGCAAGGCCACGCTCACCTTTGACTGACCAGAATGGAGTGGAATATTACACTCGGAGTCATAAAATTAGGGGCTGATAAGGTCCCAGGGGTGCAAACGGTTTGCGCTTGCCTGGTAACTGAAAGGTTGGCAGTTCAATCCCACCCAGTAACACCGCGGAAGACACAGGCCTGGCGATCTGCTTCCCTGAAGATTACAACCTAGAAAACCCTATGGAGCAGTTGTACTCTAATACATGGGGACTCCTAAGTCACAAAGACAACAACAAAAAAGTCAGGGACTATTTATTTGGAATTCAGGTCAACCCTCCTGATTTATTGGATACTTCTTGCTTCCAGACAACAGCTTCTTTTTACATTTGACGCTAATAACAATAACAGCAAAAATAATGATGTGAATAATAATTTAAAAAAATCAGTAGCAGCTACGGTTTTGTCAGCCCTTTCTACATTATGCGTTATGCTGAGGGCTTCACACACCTCACCTCATTTATTCTTCATAACCAGGAAGTAAACATGATTAGCTTCACTGAAGAGATGGGGAAACAAGTTTGGGGAGGTTTGGCTAACAAGGGGTCACATCTGGGCTGGTCACATCCAGACCTTCACTCTCCCCTGCCCTGGCAGACTGCAGCTGAGTCAGGAAGGGGACAAAGCTCAGTTAGAATAATAGCACCCACAGTGACAGCGGGGCCAGGCCAGGCCCTGTGCCCTGAGCTGGTCTATCTTTAACTCCTTGTCACCCTTCAACAAGGTAGCATTTCTCTTGTGTCACAGGGACTGGAAGCCCGCAGATGTAAGTTCTTCACCTAGAGTCACCCACACAGCAGGAAGAGACATTTCAGGTTCTGCTGCACCATGCAGTGTGCTCTGCCAGGGTTCAACCAGGTGGAGGGGTGTCATGCCTGTCCAGCCCTGGGAGACGACTGCCCAGTAACAAAAGCAACATTAACACTATTTTCAGTGACAGTTACCACTCCACGAGTACCACTCTGTAGATCAGATGCAGTGCCCACTCATGGAATCTTCACAGCGACCCTACCTGAGTCCGTTTTCCAGACAAAGGTGGCTCTGTAACCTGTCAAGTGTGACCACAGAGCCATACTCTCCCCCCAGCCCTGGATGCTGCACCCTACGAGATAGGAGTTACAGGAATCCACATTTTACAGGCGGGCAAACTGAGGCTCAGAGATGTACTTCAATTTGCCACAAGTCTCCAACTGGGAAAGTCAAGATTTGATGTCAGATGCTTCCAAGGCCATGATATGTGCTCTCTCCATCGAACTCCGGAGACTTCCCTGAGCAAACTGCACACCTATATGCTACATTTATAACAAATCCCGCTGACCTGGATCCCTCAATCTCTCTGGCTTTGGGGACTCTGCGGAAAAGCAAACCCAGAGGCAGTCCATTCTCACAAGTTCAGAAACTCACTGGCCACCGTCAGCCAAGCTGAGCACCTCCAAGGTCCCAGACCCTAATCCTCACACATGAAGTAAGGGGTGGCCATGGCAGTCCCTGTCCAGGCTGTAGAACAGCCCCTGCTGCCCTCGTACCCAGCCCTGGCAGGGGCGGGGGTCCTGCATCTTACCTCTGGACTCTGGTGTTGGACGCAGGCCTGGTGGATGGTTAGCACTCGGGAAAGGACTGCTGAACTGTAGACCCAGTACCCCCAGGGACTCAGCCACGAGGGCCTCCACCAAAGCCGGGGACAGGAGCCACGAGGGGATCTGAATCCTCCATCCACTGGCCTGAGTTGGATTGGGGGGTGCTGCAGTTGGAACCCCCCGATACCCGGCACTGCCCAAGAGAGGCCTGCGGGTACTCAGACCAGCCTGGGCAGAGACGGGCCTGTACCAGGCCTGATTCTGGGACTCACGACCTCTGACCCCTCTGTGTTTAGAGGTCAGTGTCTCTCAACCTTTTTTCATCACCATGCCCACAGGAGCCTCACAGACATTTGAGACCGGACAGAAGTGACCGGAGCCAGAGGACCTGGATGAAGAACAGAGAAGGCTGAGTAGGGGGCAGTCCATCTCTGTCCCATTCCCCACCTGCCACTCAAATAACACTGCTTCCAATGTCCCTTTCCATCTCTTGGCCAGGCTATCTCAGCTATTCCTGAGACAGTTCCCTAAACCCTAAAACATCCCCCCGCTTCCCTGCTTAAAGCTCCTGATGTTTCTTCTCGGTGCTGGGGCATTTGGGGTGGGCCATTCTTCTCCGGCGCAGGACTCTCCGGAGCAATACGGGATGTTTCTGATCCTGGCTCCTGCCCTCTATATTCCAATAATGCCTCCCAGGCATTAGGACAACCCCAAATCCATCTACGGGTCCCTCGGTGGCACAAATGGTCAAGTGCTTGAGTACTAGTCGAAAGGTTTGCAGTTCAAACATGCAGAGGAGCCTCAGAAGACAGGCCTGGTTATCTGTTTCTGAAAGACCACAGCCTTGAAAACCCTATGGAGCAACTGTACTCTGCACATATGGGGTTGCCATGAATTGGAATTGACTCGATGGCCACTAACAACAACAAATCCATCTGCACTTTTCCTAAAGACCCCTAGGTGTGGTGCTTCCTGCAGCTAGGCTCTAGCCCATCAAGGCCTCTCTTGACAAGCAGCCAGATGTGGGCTGATGAGAATAGCAGAATGCACCCTACCCCATGGCAGCGGCTCTCTTCCTCTGCTGTTGTTAACTCAATGACACATCTCAGTTAACATCTTAAAAGAGAGGAAAAAAACCAGTTGCTTTCGAGTCGATGCTGACTCCTGGCCACCTCATGTGTGCAGAGTAGGACTGCTTAATAGGGTATTCAAGGCTGTGACCTTTCAGAAGCAGATCACCAGGCCTGTCTTCCGAGGTGCCTCTGGGTGGGTTTGAACTGTCAGCCTTTTGGCTGGTAGTCAGGCGCTCAACTGCGCCACCTGAGGTCTCAAAATAGAGGCAACGTGGTCGTAATTATAAACCGCTTAACTCCCCTAGGCACTCTAAGGCCCCAAAGCAGCTATGCTGTCTCTACTGTCCTGCTGAGAGCTGCAGCCCAGAGAGGACAAGTAGCTTGCCAGGTCACAGCTAAGAGGCAGCACCACTGGGACTTGAACCCAGGACTGTCTGACTGCAAATCTGTGCTTTTACCCACGTCTCACACTTTGGGGCCTTCAGACTGCTAGGGTTGTTTGGATCCAACATGTTGGAGGCCCTCTAATGAGCCAGTGATGCCAGCAGCCAGCAGGGTTACAGAAGGAAAATAGTTATTAGGGAGGCAACGATGGCCCAAATGGTGGCCTGAGCGCCCTCAAGGTACAAGAGGCTTCCGGAAGCATAAACCCTGCTTTGTGGAGACCTCTGGATGGGGTGTGAGCTACTGCTCAGAGCAAGGAAACTGCCAACCACCTTGCCTCCCCCGGCTCATCAGGAGCTCCTCCTGGGCTCCCGCCATGAGCCAGCCTGATGATGCCCCAGACCCTGGTCCCCGATCCCCACTCATGCGAAGCCGCAGCTGCCCATGCCCTGGCAGCTGGGCCATGTGGGTAGGCAGGAGGTCTGGAAGCAAACCAAGAAGAACAGAGTCCTCATTCATGAATGTGTTTATGAAGGAGGAAAAAAAAAGTGTGTCACCTGCATGATGAAACTCAAACCGTTAGTGCTTAATGAGAAATATGAGTCAGGACCCAAGACAGCAGAAGGTCTGGGAGTTCACAGAGTTTCCAGAAAGCAGTGGAACCAGGGTGCGAGGGGGAGAACATGAGCGATGCTAGTATGGTGGTCCCTGCTTTGACCTGAGCCAGGAGCCCCCTGTGAGGACCTCGGGGCCATGGCTGACCTGCCCCTGGGGGGTTGGGTGACCACCACTGCTGGCAGCAAGGAATCCAGAAGGCTACGCATTCTCGCAGATGGAGTCTGGAATTTCCTTCGCTGCTGTCCCTCTGCTACTGGAACCTGGGACCGCCCTCTCCTCTCTGGGGAGGTGAAGGCCTCGAGTGCCAGCTGGCAGAGGAAGGTGCAGGTGCTGCCTCCCAGTTCTCCTTCCAGCCACTAGAAGCCACTGTGTGACCGAGTGTGTGCGTGAGCGTGCATACGTGTGTGTGCACGTTCACCTTCACAGACACTGTGAGGTCTTGCTCAGAGAACAAGGGCATCCCTAGGTTCCTCTCAACCTGTTTCTCCAGCTCACAGGCACCCACCAGCCATGAGTCACTAGGGCAGCAGTGTGATCATGGATGAGGTGAACAAACACCATGGAGCTGCATGACAACAACACAGGGAACTCTGTGAAGCCCCCACCAGTGATGAGCAGCCAGGGGCCAGGTCTGCAAGCAGCCGCCCCCCAAATCGAGGGCCTCTGGTGTCCTGACTCTATGTGGGCATCATGCGCTAGGTTGGTGTGAGGATGCCATCATACCCTCAATCCCTTTGAAAAGCCTGGGACCACCACTGACTGCATCTGAACACTCAAACGTCTGGATTCAGGGCCTCCCGAGAGTGGACGCAGCTCTAATCTGAAGGAAAAGGTTTGTGGGAGTGAGACGGGCACCTGCCGAGGTTCTTCAGGCCCAGACCAGCCCATGGAGCTGCAGAAAGCTCAGCACAGCTAAAGGGAACGGCTGGGGGTGCCCTCAAACTGAGGCCTCACGCGCAAGCGCATGGGACTTTTAGATGGATCTGAGGAGGTAGAGGGGTGCATGGTGGAGCTGGAAAGGCTCTTGGGGGTCCTTGAGGATGAAGGACACCCCCCATTCTAGAATCACATACTTGGGGCCCAAAGAGGGGCAGAGATGGCCCAATCCACCCAGTTCAGAATCGGCACCTCCCACAACAGACCCTGGTCTCATCTAGAGCTTCCCCACCAGCCAGGCCTGCGCTGAGCCCAATCCCACACTTCACTCTCTCTCCGCACTCCACCCTCTCCAGCACAGAGCTCGCCCAGGACAAGGTAGAAGGGTTGCAATAATCTGGGAAATTCCAGAAGGGCCATTCTCCAAACAGATACTTCTCTTCCCAGAAGATCCCTCCCTCCACACACAGATATGCACAACACGATGCACACACACAAGCTCACAGACAATGGACACAAACATGCACAGCCACACAGATACACAACTTCCATACACACCCACATACTAGACCTGCCATCCAAGCACACAGGTGCAGCCATGTGACCACACATAGACACACACACAAAACACAATCTCACACACCACGTGCAGACAAGCATGCATGGATCACATAACAAACACAACCTGGCTCACAAGCATACTTGCATATACACATAAAAACATACACTCTACCTCCTGTGCACACTCATACCCACCAAGTGTGCACCCAAACACACACACACACTCAAAACGAACATACAGGCACCATAGACATCTACTCAACCATCCACATACAAGCCCACTTCCAACTACTATGCATAGACAGACAGAGACACACTTGTGCTGTCATCCCCACACCCACAGCCACTTATATACAGACACTGACACCCACAAACTCAGAATGAGCTCACATACCTACACAACGTGCAGATATCTGACACTCATGGACACACGTGGCACCCATGGGCTCTTGTGCATCATGGCAGATGTGTGCAGACACACACAACTCACGCACACGTGTTTGTACAGTACCACATACATGTGCACAGACATCAAGCATAAATGTACACACACAGCCACAGATGCTCATGCATACAGCATGTTCGTAGCTATACACACACCCAGAGCCACGTACGCACACGCCCCAAACAGGTGCCTTCATGTACTCGTACACCAACTTGTGCTCACACGCACACAACCCAACCCAAGTGTGCACCCATGCGCCCCACCACACTCACCCTTGCGTACCTCCAACCAGCCAAGCACCCAGCTGCAAAGCCCCCACACCCTGCTGGTGGTGCCTGGCCTGGGGACACTCACAGCAGCTTGAGGATCTCCACGTAGCAGCCAAGCGTACGGTCGGCCTGGGGGCCCAGCTCGATGCTCATGGTGCTGCAGGCGGGGCTGACCATGAGGCAGTCGATGAGGTTGGGCTCGCTGTCGTTACCCGTGCTGGCCGTCAGTGCCGGCGTGGCAGTGCTTGTACGCTCCACCTCCACGTGGATTTCGCTGGAGGCCACGACCACCGACTTGAGGCGTGCCTCGGACAGCGTGGCTTCTTGAGACACCAGGTCCGGGCTGGGGTGCAGAAGGCGCAGGGGTAAGGTGGGCTTCCGGTCACATGGCTGCTGGCAGCCATTCCGGATCTCCTTCAGGCTGGGGGAGTTGTCTCGGCTGGGGGGAGAGGCCGGAGAGGGCACATGAGTTAGGCACCCACACACCCGCCCGTGGCCATCGTGAAAGTCCTAAAAGCTGTGAGGCACGAGCTGATGAGCACTTACGGTGCGCTTGGCACCCTGCTAACTGCCTCCCAGAATCCCCACGACAACCGTACGCAGCAGCACCAGTACTATCCCCGTCGGACAAATGAGGAAACTAAGACTCAGCGCAGGTGAGTGGTTTGCTCATAGTCTTGGGATAAAAAGAGGTGTAGACAGCATTCAAACCCAGGCTGTCTGGCCCTAAAGCCCATGCTGTAGTCCAGCACATAGTAAGTGCTCGGTAAATATGTGTTGACTGAATGAGCTAACATTAGTCTTCTGCTACACCGAGGAGGCCCTTGGCATTCACCTCCACTGAGAAGCCTTCCTGGGCCACCTTCCTGACACACCTATGAGACCTACTATGTGACTTCCCTTCTAGCTGCTTCCTGTAGTCTAGCTGTTACCCCCAAGCCTGATGCTGCAGTTTCCTCCAGGGCAAGGCCCCGGCCCCAGCTCTATGCCCCCTTCTGTATGCCTGCTAGGTGAGAAAGCCCAGGATTCCCCCTGCCTGGAAAGCCACTTCCATGGGTCCCCAAAGCCCACCATTTCAGTCTGGGCCCTTAGTCTGCAGGTCCCTCCTATCCTCAGACCCTGGGCATCCCCATCTCTCTTTGCTCACCCCTCCAGTCTACTGACTGCCTTGTGCAGGGTGTTAATAGGTGTTAACTGAGAAAAGGGCTCTGTGGCATAATTAATGTCAAATCTGTTTGGGAATTGCTGGGCTACGTACAATTAAATTAGGTCTCTCTCTGGCAGAACGTGTCAGAGCCTTGGGCCTGGCGCCTCCTCTTATGGAGTACTTTCACATGTGACCCACCACCGAGGAGCACACCATAACCAACAGTTATATACCAGCATGGGGTCAGGTGTTGGTGCCTCTGGGCTGCAGCTATTACAAGCTCTTCCGGCTCTCTCTGGAAGGGACCAGTTACCGCCAAGTGTTACAAGCGCAGAAACCACGCTCCTAAGTAGAGGGGCTGGGACTTGAAACCAGGTCTCTATGACCACAAAGCCCAGGTTCCTCATCACACTGGCTTTTCAGAGCCTCTGAGATCCTGTTCAGGCCCCCTGCCCCATGAAGTCTTCCCTGATTTCTTCTAACTGCTGCCCTCTCCTTCCTGCCCTGAGCTCCTAAGCCAGGGCTTTCCATCTCTGGCCTGACACTTGTCTCCCCTGGGGCACTTCTAAGCATCCCAAAGCCCAGAACAATTCAATCAGGGATGTCAGCGAATGTTACCGTTGCCCCAGTGGGCGCCAAGGCTGAGATTCGCTGCTGTAGAGACGCAGAGCACAAGGGCCTGATCGAAAGCAGCTGCTCTCCCTTCCCTCCCTGAGTGTGGCCCACGTGTGCCCCGCACGTCCCATGCCCAAGGACTGGGTCGCATGCTGGCATTCTGCACAGTAGCTCCAAGGACGCTGCAGGCAACAGCACTCAATGCAGAGAGAGCCTGGATTCATCTAGCACATTCGATGGCCAGGCCGGGTGTCTAATAAACACACTTTAAACTCTGTTTGCGGGGTGGGGGGCATTGGCTGAAGTCTGAGAAGTCTATGGTTGATGGAGAATTGTGGGTGGTCTGTGGGGGAGGGGTGGCCTAAGTATTTCCAAAGGTTCAGATCTGATTTGCTACTGAAATGCTCAGCACTCCATTCCCTTTGTTTGCCTTTGCTGGGTTTCAGGAGTGGATTTTCAAGGCTGTTTGGCTCAGATGGGTGATTTTCCAGAAAGCCACGCTAACCTGGGTCAAGCTATCTGTTCTTTTGTACGTGAGTACATACTGTACCCTCGAGAGCGCTGAAGACGGCCCCCACAGGGCATCACAGGGCTTTATCATGGAGGGACTGACCAGCGGCGCCGGATAGACCTGAGCCCGTGAAACTGCCTGGCAGCACTGCGGCCCTGGGGGCTACTTCCTGGAGGCGCTCAACACATCAGCGGGAACCCAGAGAATGTGGGTGTTAATGTGGGCTCTGAGCCGGAAGCCCACCGGTCCGCCCTTCCCCCTCCCTCCTCTATCCTGGGACCTCTTGAAACAGCCACCAGACTCGTCCTCCCTCTCTAGTACATCCTCCAAAGCCAAAGGGGACTCTGGGAATCTAAAATCTCATGATGTCCCTCCTGTACTTAAAACCTATCTGCAACTCTTCAGCAGCCTTAGAATAAAAACTCTAAGCTTTAAACAAAGAAGTCCCTGGGCGCTACAAATGGTTTACACACTAGGCTGCTAACCAAACGGTTGGAGGTTCGAGTTCACCCAAAGGCACCTGGAAAATCAGGCACTGGAAACCCTATGGAGCATAGCTCTACTGTGACATACAGGCAGTGGACGGCAACTGGTTTACCGCCCTGCTACGCAGACTGGCCTTTGTATCTGCAGCACTGGCATTACCAGGAGCTTGTGGGAAAAGCAGAGCCCCAGGCCCCACCCAGACCTGAATCTGAACCTGCCTTTTAGCATGACCTCAGGTGAGCCTCTGGTCTGAGAAGCTCAGCTCTGCCAGCCTCTCTCTGGGCCTGGACCTATCTCCCCTCCATCTTCGTCTGTCTCTTCTCTTCCCTCTCCGCCCCAGCCACACTCAAGTCCCTTCAGTTCTTCCCCTGCAGCGGCCCTCAACCTTTACTGTGTCGTGGAATCACTGCAGAGTCTGTTAAGAATGCACATTCCTGGGGCCCCACCTGGAAATGCTGTGTCCAGGAACTTGCATTTTAAAGAAATAGCCCGGATGGCTCTGAAGCAGGTGTTCAAGAGCCATAGACAGAACGATATTGTGACCAGTTGACAAGGCCGCCTCAATTGCCTGGCCTTTGCAGGTGCTGTTTTCTCAGCCTAGATCACCCCCTTCCTGCCTCCTGCCTCCTGCCTTGCTAACGGCTGGGGGTTCTCCCTTTCTGGAGGAGCATTCCCACACTGCCCCCTAGAGCAGGGGTTCTCAGCTCTGGCCGCACATTAGACTCGCCTGGGGAGATTTCAAAAAATACTGATGCCAGGGCCCCAGTCCATCCCAAGTAAGTTAGAACTGCCGTGGGCGGGGCCAGGGCATCCTTACTGTTTTCTCTTTTAATTGAAACATGACCAGCAGTATGCTGGTAAATGTCTAACAACCAACTGTCCAGAAAAAAGATGCCCTGATTTGCAGTATGTGCTGATTTCCATGGTATAAAATATCCCACCATGACCGATGACATCACTAGCAGTGGAGTTGGGAGAGATGCCACAATCGGCTCTTGTGAGCCAATGTGAGCCGCTTCAGCCACCCCTGCTATCGCTCACATACAGTACAGAGCAAAAATCTTAGGTGCAGAGCTCGATGACTTTTCATACAAACCCCTGTGTAGTAACCACCCATCAGGGTTTCTCAGTCTCGGCACTACTGACATGTGGGCCAGATAATTCTTTGCGGTGGGTGTTGCCCTGTGCATTGTAGAATGTTCAGCAGCATCCCTGGCCTCGACCCACTAGATGCCAGCAGCACGCCCTCACTAAATTGTGGCAATCAAAAATGTCTTTAGATATTGCCAGATGGTCCCCGGGGAACAAAATCACCGCAGTTGAGAACCACTGTCCTAGATCAAGACGTGATACATTTCCAAGAACCCAAAAGATTCCATGAACCTCATGCCTTCCCCCAACTACCCCCTCCTCCACCCAAGCGGCAGCCACTACGCTGGCCTCTCTCATCACAGATTAGTCTTGCCTGTTCTTGAACTTCATGTAAATAGAGCCACACAGGATGTATCTTTTGGATCTGGCTTCTTTTGCTCAACATTATTATGTTTGTGAGATTTATTCATAGTTTATGCATAGCACTAGTTCAATCATTCTCACTACTGTATAGTATTCCTTGGTGTGAACAGGTCACAGTTTCTTTATCCATTCTACTTCTATTGGGCATTTAAGTTGAGGAAGGGTTTAGTTTTTGGTTATCACAAACAAGGCTGCTATAAACATTTCTGTCCATGTCTTTTGGTGAATATACCAAAATATATGTCGCCGTGGAATTGCTGAGGCCTAGGGCATATATGTAAGGAGCCCCGATGGCACAATGGTTAAGCACTCGGCTGCTCACCAAAAGGTCGGCAGTTCAAACCCATCAGCAGCTCTGCAGGAGAAATGACCTGGCGATTTGCTCCCATAAAGATTACAGCCCAGGACACCTATGGGGCAGTTCTATTCTGTCATATAGGGTCATTATGAGTCAAAATTCACTCTACAACACACAACAACAGCAGGGCATATGTATGTTGAGCTCTGCATTCTTATTTTCTAAAACCATCCCAAACCAAAAAAAATCAAACCTGTTGCCAATTTCAACTCACAGCGACCCATGTGTTAGAGCAGAACTGCTCCATAGGGTTTTCTTGGCTGTAATCTCAATGGAAGCAGATTGCCAGGCCTTTCTTCCTCAGCACTTCTGGGTGGGTTTGAATCACCAACTTTTAGGTTAGTAGTTGAGTGCAAACCATTTGTACCACCCAGGGACCTTAATGCAGCCAGAGTGAGACTCATCGCCCCAACTATGATGACTACGCCTCTGGCTCATCCTGTCACAGCCCTGGTCACATGGCATTGTAATAACAGCTTCCTTAGCTGTCCCCTCTCTGCCACAGCACAAGCCCTGTGAGCGTCAGGGCTGACCCAGTTGGTTCACTTTTGTACCCTCAGTGCCTGGCCCATAATAAACCCTTGATAAATGAGTGCTGACCGCAGAAAAGAAGGAACCAGGGCTAACTGCTGCTGTCCTGCTCTCCTATCTGCGTGCACTTCCTCATTCTGGTTCTTTCCCACCTCTGACCTTCTCTCGGTGGTAGAACTCCCTGGACAGGGCCTGGGGTGGGGACTGGGAGAGAGATCTCCAGTCTCCTTGGCCTGCTTCCTACCCTGAGTAGGGGAAGCCCTGCTGCAGGGCGGCCTACGGGCCCTTGGAGACACTGACGGGAACCTTGCGAGGTGCCGTTTCCCGCTCCTGCCCCATCTCTGCCCCAGTCTCAGCTCAGGTGTCCACAGGCCCAGGGAGGCTGAGATGAGTCAGAGGCTTCAGGGGGAAGAGAAGCCAGGGAAGAAGAAGGCAGCCTCTGGTGCTCTGCCCACAGCCAGGAGCCGCAGGGGTGGCCTGCCTTTGAAATAGGTGTGGAGCCAGAGCACGCGTGGCTATGGGTAGTGACCATCAGAGTGCCTTGGACAGTTGTACAGGTCATGCACTGCCCGACTCTAGTGGTGCTGGGCACACTAAGGTCCCTTAGAGCCGTGCAGTGGACCACTTGCACAATGGTACAGGCATACACAGTCATCCCTGAACACCAGATCCCCTCCATGACCCTGGAGGTCACTGCAGAGTTACACAAAGCTAACAGCACCTCACATCCCTCTGTACCCCAGGAGCGGCCCTCAACCAGCGACGGGCAGGAGTTGGTAGTTAACGGCCCCAGGGTCATCACCCTCTGATTCCTGTCCCACACAGGGAGTACGCACCTGCCACCTGCAGTGGGCACTGGCTTACTAACACACTTTGCTGGCTGTCCTCCCTCCTGCCTCCGTCCCATGCATCCCGCAATCACCTCTCTAATAAGCTCCTGCAACCAAATCTTGGTCTCAGGGTTTGCTTTCGGGGGATCCACTGCCTGGCTCCATTTGATGGTTTTTACACAGCATTTCTCACTGTCTGAGACAATCCTGCATATGTGCTTGAATGTTATCTCCCTCTGGTGAAGTATAAGTTCCATGAGGGCAGGGGATTTGTGGTCTGTTTACTCCCCAGCATCTGAAACAGTGCCTGGCACACAGCAGGTACTCAATACATACACGCAAACCATGGGCAACACTCCATGTTTTCAAAGACAATATGAAAGGGGAGTATACATTATCATCACCCTTTGTGCCCAACACACACACAGCACACATTCACACGCTCACATCTGCACAGGCATGTGCACACGTTCAGCCACACTGACACACACTGACACACACTCAACCACATGCATGCTCAGCTCAGACCCGAGAGCTGAGGTGTCCCTGTGTGGGGTCCCTCTGGCTGCAGCGACTGACCTGTTGATGAACTCTTCATAGCAGGAGTAGATGGCAGCCAGGCACACGGCCACCAGGTTGGGCAGGACCCGGGGGTGGGGGCAGTGCCCCGTGGGGCCGTGCATGCTGGAAAAGAGCAGAGGGGAGGGTGAAAAGGCTGCAGGGGCCCAGTCAGCAGCCAAGCTGCTCTGTCCTGCCAGCATGGCTCAGGCAGCTCCAGGCCTCTGCCGTGGGGCTGGCTACACCTGGACATGGGTCCTGGCTCTGCATGTGCAGGCAGCAGGAGCAAAGCCCCAAACCTTGGACTCAACCCAGGTGCCTGGCTCAAACCCAGCCAGTGGCCTTGGCAAGGTACTTAACCTCTCCATCCTCAGTTTCCTTAGCTATAGAACGGGGATAGTAACAGCCCCCTCCTCCACGAGTACAATGAGGATCAAATTTCCTCATTTATGGTAGAGCTTAGCATATGCTGACCCTAAGTCCTGGGACATTCTAGCTGATCCCTGGTATTTCTGGAATAATTATTCATAACACCCCCTTTTTCTCTCAAAACTGTCCCAGTTTGGAAGAAAAATTATGGTCACCCTAGCTTAGCACAGGGTCCAGGAGATTATTATTTATCATGCCTCAGTTTTCTCGTCTATAAACTGGGGCTAACACCCCTGCCGCCAGGGCTGTTTAAGGGAGTGGGGTCATGTTTGTAACATTCCTAGAATATAGTCCTTGTGACCACTGTCACTTAGAGAAGCTTTACCTGAAAAGACATTTCACGCCATACTGGTGGTTCAGGGAGACCTGGAAGCCACTAGGGCCCCCAGCAGAAGGTCACACTGTTTGGGACTGGGAAGTGCTCTGTGAGTTCAAGGTGGACGTATTTAGGAAACAGATAGCTTTGGAACTGGTGTAAGCAGGTTAGTTTGATGTTCTTTATTTAAAAACAGGTGCACTAATAGTAATGACAGCACGGTTTGTAGCATTTTACACGTATTTGGGTGTGGAATCTCACATTGATGATGATTCTTAATTTACAGATGAGGAAACTGAGGCAAAGGGAATATTAAAAATAAATGCAAAAGCAAAAATAAAAACAAAAACTCACCAGAAGAACAAAAAATATTGGGCTCCCTTTTGGCTAAGTTTGGGGAGGGGGCTGTTCAAGTCACTGATGGTGAGTCCTGGGACCACGAGAGGGAATTTCTTCCTAAATACCCTGCACCCACAGCCCAAGGGCAGAGGGACCTGGGGAAATAGGAATATTATTTAGGACTGCAATCGTTCTTGAGTTCCTACTAAGCACCGTGCATGGTGCTGAGGGCTTCCTCATCTACCATATTCCATTTAATTGCCTCCCGTGGACAGCTGAAGAAACTGAGGATCAGAGAGGGACAGTGACTGGTTCAATGCCACACAGCAAGCAAGTGGTCCCAAACTGCAGGTGTTTGAGGGGGATCCAGTGCAGACCCCTGGAGAGGAGATGCCTGAGCCTTTGACCAATGTCAGTGGCCCCTCCCCAGGCATCACATGGCAGTGGCTCTGAGGCACAAGGGAAAGCTGCTTGTAGGCCAGGGGTGGGCACGGGGGGCAGGGGGGCGGGGAGCAGGGGAGCCCACCTCTGAATGAACTTCTTCACCACTTCCATCCCCGCATTGAGCTCATTCAAGGCAAGGATGTACTCCTGAGTAAACAGCCTCAGTCGTGGGCACTTCCCAAAGTCCTGCAGAGAGAGGACATGAGTTGGGTGAACACTACAGAGGAGGCCCAGGAGCACCACGTGTGGTGGCCAAGAGACTGCAAGTGGGGTAGGGCCCCACTCTGCCCGAGCCACTGGTGTGGAACGCAGCGTGGAGGCACCAACCATCTCCTCTTTCTAGAAAGCACACGATTTTTCACTTCAAAATACTGGCCCCGTCACACCCCTGCTTAAAGCCTGTAATGGCTACCCATGGAAATCTGGAAAGTTCCTGGCACAGGAGGTGTTTTCTGGCACGTTATAGCTGAGCCAATGGCAGGGCTCCTACTCAACTCTTTTGGGAGGGCAGTGTTCAGTGAGCTGCACAGACACGCTCAGAAACAGTCATGTACTTTGGGGAAGCTGGAAACCTTTTTCTGCATCCAGCTGAGAGTTTCAGGCACAGCAGCTTTGTTTACAAGACTGTTAGACCCACTCTGTGTTTTGGACATTAAGGCAGGAGTGAGGAGTCATAGCATGGTCTTGACCCAGATCTCCAGAAAAATGACAGGGCTGACCAGCAAGACAACTGAGGGACACTTGGTGGTCTCCAAACTCACCCTTCTGTTCCCCAGACCACGTCCCCCCCCAACCATGGAACCTATTTTTTAAAAAAACAACCCGAGTCAGGACTCCAATTTGTAAAGTAAAAATAATAGTGGAGACCTTCCTTACAGACAGGGCTTTGAACCGGTTCGAACCGGTTCAGTCATGGCCAAGGAAGCAAAACTGGAACAGGCTCGAAGTTTTACAATTTGGATGAACTACAATGATAACTAGAACAAGAAAAATTATGGGTGAAAGCCCTGGAATAGGAGACTTGGAAGAGACATAGTGAGCCCTATCAGGAGCCTGATGCAGGAGACTGGATTATTACCAGGACTGTGGAGAGTGACACACATTTAAAGCAGGCATGGTTGGTTGCCATCTTTAAGCAGGGCACTGCTGTTTCCAACTCTGCTCAAAATCCACAGGCAAGAGATTTGGTCGCTATGCAATGTGTATGCTGTCCTTGTTTTCTAAGAGGGAGATTAGGTTTCTACCAGGGCTTCAACCCATAATTTTTCCCATTCTGGTTATCATTCTGGTTCACCCAAATTATAAAAATTCTGGTCTGTTTCAGTTTCACTTCCTCAGTCATGAATGAACTGGGAAGAACCTGTTTGAAGCCCTGCTTATGGATCTAAAACTGATCCCACTGGGCCTAGTGAAAGCTCAGAGCAGAATGTGTTCCTACCACGCCCTCTGGCCAGCTCACTGGGGCAATTTTCCAGAGCTGCCTAGTGCTTCTTCACCTGGAGTCAATGGGCAATGGGGTCAGGGGGGCTTGTTTGCTTACATCCTGCCTAGGTTATTCCTTTACAGAGAGCACAGTGGAACCCGTGGAGAAAGATGAGAGGGATCTAAGTCTCACACGCACACACACGCATGCTCACATACACACACAGTACTAGGCTAGAAAATAAGAGAAGTCTGAGAGGTCGCCTTATTGCAGCTCTGAAATTACTGAGGAGGAAGCTAAGAATCCACTCATCCCTGGAAACAGTGACAGGAAAGATGTGTGGCCCTGGGCTGCCACACCCTCTCTGGGCCTCATTTTCCCTGCTGTGAAATGAGGGTTGGAAGAGCAGATCTCTAAGGACCTCTTCCACCTCCAGAGTTTCATGATACCATGAAAAGTGCTCCAACTGAGCCTTGCTATAGGCAAATGCTGTTATCTTTGCTATTCACTTTCTAGGATGTTGTGTAGTTAGGTGCTATAGAGTTGGTTCCAACTCACAGCAACCCTGTGTACAACAGAATGAAACACTGCCTGGTCCGGCACCATCCTCACAATCTTTGCTATGCTTGAGTCCATCGTTGCAGCTACTGCACCAGTCTACCTTGTTGAGGGTCTTTCTC
Source organism: Trichechus manatus latirostris (assembly GCF_000243295.1). Taxonomy (NCBI): domain Eukaryota; kingdom Metazoa; phylum Chordata; class Mammalia; order Sirenia; family Trichechidae; genus Trichechus; species Trichechus manatus. The sequence continues at coordinate 5,030,410 of NW_004443989.1, read as the reverse complement.
TCTTTTGGTGACCCTCTACTTTACCAAGCATGATGTCCTTCTCCAGAGACTGGTCCCTCCTGATAACACGTCCAAAGTATATGAGACAAAGTCTCGCTATCCGCATTTCTAAGGAGCATTCTGGCTGTACTTGTTCCAAGACAGATTTGTTTGTTCTTCTGCAGTTCATGGTATAGTCAATATTCTTCGCCAACACCATAAGTCAAAGGCATGAATTCTTTTTCAGTCTTCTTTATTCATTGTCCAGCTTTTGCATGAATATGAGGTGACTGAAAATACCATGACTTGGGTCAGACACACCTTAGTCCTCAAGGTGACATCTTTGCTTTTTAACACTTTAAAGAAGTCTTTTGCAGCAGATTTGCCCAATGCAATATGTTTGATTTCTTGACCGCTGCTTCCATGGGCATTAATTGTGAATCCAAGTAAAATGAAATCCTGGACAACTTCAATATTTTCTCCATTTATCTGGGTGATCATGGTCATTTCCTTGGAAGAGGGCTAACATTAGGGCTGGGATGTTTTGCCTCCTTAGGAGGGTCAAATTATTCCCCTTGGAAAGTAAGAGGGCAGATCATCCAGTGGTCCACTAGGGCCTTGCCTCCTCTGCCACAACAAGAACACTTCAATGAGTGGCATGTAGACACAGGGGTACACGGTCATTCTTGGGGGTACAGTTCAGTGACTTGTTCGGACTGAATCTCCAAGGGCACACACTAAAGGATTGCTTCTATCTGTGTCTTTTATTTTGGTCCAGAGAGGAACACTCTTTGAGACTCTTAACCTCTCTAAACTTCAGTTTGCTCATCTGTGAAATGGGGCATATGATATGTTTGCAGGAAAATAGGAAAGCCTGAAATTCAAGATCACCATTGTATGGAGTGGATGACTGCTCCATTTCCCCAAGTTTCAAGTGTCTCCTTACTGAAGGGCTCCGTGTACGGGTGGTGAAGAGGCACAATTCCCACTATTCTGATAGGCAGATGGCTGGTGGCAGGCTAGGCACACTCACTAACCAGTGACTCAACTCCCCCACCCCCACCAGCTGGCAGCCCAGCTGATTCCTAAGCATGAGGAAGAAGTGTTCAGTGGGCAAACCCCAACAGTCTGCCCTGCCCACCGCCTGCACTGTTAGGATTACATGAGATCACGTCTCCCCGTGCCCGGCACAGGCTGTAATCACCACTGAACACATGTCTGCTCCTCGCTGGAGGAGCTAATCCTTCTAGGTCCTGTCTGCAGCTCTGTCCCAACGTAGCTCACAGCTTGTAATTAGCAGACACCAGGAGTAGGGTGGAATCAAGATGCTTTATAGCATCCACGGACTGACGCCCAGAACGCTTAGGGATGTGCTTTAAAAGTGAAGCATGTATTCATGCCTGAGGGTCCCTGGTCTCTGCCAGGCCATGCAGATACTATAAATTCTGGATTTGCCTTGTAGCTACTCTGATTTTTATCCAGAAAATTCTTACCCGGCCAGTACTCCTGGCCTATACAACTAATCAAATATAAGGGGGTTGTATAGTAAGCTGTGAGAGGCTGTCTGAAAATTGACTTTTTTCCCTTTGAAGTGAGATGCCCCAAAAGATCATTATTAAATAGTCTGACTACAATGGAATATGCAAAAATGTTTCTGGCCTGGCTAAATGGGCTTGGGGGTGTGGGTTCTGCAGTACCATGTTGTGATGGGGAAAAGGTCGTTCGCTGGAGAAACCCCAGAACCTTCGCTCTGGACTCTGAAAGAGTTTGGCCCCAGACTGACACCACACCCACAAGTGGTTTTAAAGTTCAAAAGCAGAGAGCTCTCTTCCCAGCTGACCAAAGCCAGAGAGGCCCTCTGAAACTATTAAGGCACGAATTAAGGCAGAAATCCTGCCTACTGGGGAGTTCCATTGTTAGTCCTGGGGAAGAAATTCATGGGGTGTCCCTTCTCTGTTTTCAGAAAATAAAATGAATTTATGTATCCCAAATCAAGGAGGATCTCAGAAGCAAGCAACAATTTAATTATGGTTTGTGATCATTTAGGGCAGAGAACAGTAAAAAGAGTTCATTATTGTGTCAACATGGTTCAGCTGGCTGCCTGTAATGTCACGTTGAGAAAGATTCTGGAGTCATCTCTGAGCTCTGCAGAAGGAGTGCTGAAATTGATTAATGATGTCTGTCATGAGTGTGGGAGTCCCTGAGTGGGAGCCCTGGAGCCTCAGGCCCACCTGCTCTGCCTCCCTGGTTGGAGGCTAGGGGTGGGTGCCGGGGAAACTCACCATGTTATGCTTGAGGATTCTCTGGACCACAGGGGTGAACACTTCGATGACCACCATGGACCGGGGCCGCTCTCTGCAGTGCTGGAGAAAGAGGAGGACATGGTTAGTGCAGGGCCTGGCAGGGCCTGGCCATGGCCGCTCAGGCTTGTAAACATCCTGACCACAGTCTGTGGGTTTAGGAGCAGCAACCCTGCAGTGGGCACCTGGGTCCCCTTGCTGCACACTGTTGCATTCCTTTTCCTAAGAGCAATGGACAGGGATGGGATTTTTTGCTTGCTTTTTGTTTTGATCTTAAACTTTGGGATTGCTTTCAATGGTCCACACAGGAGTTTGTGCTGACAGGATCCTTATTTAGCATAACAAGACTTTTGCAGAATTAAGACTCCCAGTCACGATCTGACAGAGGCATCTCTCTTGGAAAGCAGGTATGAAAATACCAGGGGTTTAGGGCTTGGATGAAGTACCTGGGTAGTGCCAATGGTTTACAAGCTCAGCGGCTAACCAAAAGGTTGGAGGTTCCAACCCACTCAGAGGTGCCTAGGTGGAAAGGCTGGAAATCTACTTGCAAAAAATCAGCTATTGAAAACCCTGTGGAGTACAGTTCTACTCTGACACACGTGGGGTCACCGTGAGTCGGAATTGACTTGATGGCAACTGGTTTTGATTTTTTTTAGGGTTTGGACACCAGAATCTTGAAAATTCTATGACTTTTCCACTGTTTGCTTTGATAATATGGTGATCTGCAGGCCAAATCCAGCACTCAGATGTATTTTATTTCGCCAGCCTGGTGCTTTTTAAAAAACTGGAATTGAAGGCCTTTAGGCAGAGCAAATGAGGCCCTGCCCCCACTTCCCATCATCCTGTACACACTTATAACCCGTCTGGCCCCTAAGGAATTGTGTTTCCAACCTTTGGATGAGGACAGTGGGCCTGGGGTATAAAAATAAGGGCTCTCCTGGGAAATCCAAGATAAATAAACTTTCCTCAGATCTTGGAGCTGCTGGCCTCTGGGCCTAGTGGGGAAAGGCTGCCCCGTGTGTCCAGACAGCTGGCCAAACGTGGGCACAGTGTGGTGGCCTTGCTCCCCTCAAATTCTCCTCTGGGCAGGCTGTCTTGGGGGCATGGCCCACAGGCTGCAGTCTCAGACCCTCCATAGAGGGAAAAACAGCTGGAAGGTGGCTAGGCCGCCCTCCCTCCATTTTAACTTCAGTGGGGGATTCTATCAGAGAATGCTAAAAGGATGGTTTCCTCCACTTCACTGTTTTTCAAACTGGGCTACCAGGAACCCTCAGGGGCAGCCTGAATGGGGAGGGAGTGGGGCGGGGGGGGGGCACTGAGAGAGTGAAAGATCACCCCCAACCACCTTCCAACTACCTTAAACAATTTTTTAACCAGGTTTGGTTACAGCATTGCCACCCCATATGCCTGTCTCACTGGTGTAGACAGTCCATACCTCCCCAGAGGGCAGTTTCTAACTATGGAAGGAGGCAGGGGTCCCTTGCTCATGTACCCACAGGAGCTGGGGAGGGACCAAGATTAGTAACATGAGCCAAGACGAGGAGCAGGATCATGGGAGCGCTGGCAGAGGGAAGACTAGAAGCCATCTGTCTTTCCAAAGACACCAGGTTATTACAAAAAAATCACACAGTACAGAACAAAATAAGTGCACATGCTGGTGTGGCCCTAGGCCGTCAGATGTATCCTCGGGAATGAGGGGTGCTCGATCCTTGATGTGCCCGGGCATGTACCATGTACTGTCCCTGGTGTGTACCTTGTACTGTGCCCAGTGTGTACCATGTGGATCCCATGGGAGGCTGGCCGCTGGTCACCTGGCACTCCCTTGCCTGCTTCCCCACAGCTACCCCCTACTATGGCCGGCTCCAAAAGCCTTGGCTAATAATAACCAGCTCTGACGTCAGCACCCAGCAGATCTGCTGCAAACTGTCCCCAAGATGGCCAGCAGCTATTCCACAGGAAAGCTAGCCACTCCTCGAGTCCTACTGGCTGGGACCCTGGGTCTGACGTCTCACCATTTGGCAGATGGGGCTGCAGGCCCTAAGGACAGGGTGCCCGGCCTGCCTTCGACTGTGTTCCCCACCCTGCCCCGGCAAACCTGACCCCTTCAGAAACGCCGTACCTTGCAGAAGAATTCACAGAGATCTGGTGGTGGATGGTTGTTTTCTAGCAAAGGAGCGATGGCCTGAAATACATCAAATGTCAGTCGGAGCCTCTCAGAGGGGAGACGTCTACATACGAGGGCTGGCTTATGCTGGAAAGCACAGCGTCACTGTCACTCTTCAGGCAGAAGAGGTCCATTTTTTAACTTGAAGGCCAAGGTCCCTAAACTTTTTTGGGGTCATGGCTCCCTTTGAGAAGCCGATAAAAACTCTGAACTCCCCTCCAACCCCAATATACACCTACAGTGATGCATATTATGTTAGGGGCTTTGTGACCCACTCGTGCCCACCTGTGTCCCCCAGATCAACAACCCCTGACAAAGCAGCGTGACCATTAGAGCATGTTATCAGTCTCTCTCACCCTTGGCTTCCCGATCTATAAAGGGATGACACAGCATATGTAAGTCAGGGTGTCCAGCCTCAGTGTTGGGGATATTTGGGGCCCAATCATTCTTCACTGTGGTGGGGGGCGGGGGGGGGGCGGTCCTGTGCATTGTAGGGTGCTTACCAGCATTTCCGGATTTGACCCACTGAGGCCAGTAGCACCTTCCCCTGACCCCGAAAGACTGGACAAGCAAAAATGTCTCCAAACATTACTAAAAGCCTCCTGGGGGGCAAAATCACCCTGGTTGAGAGTCCCTGGTGGAAAGTGCCTCTCACAGAGCTTGAGATAAGGCCAGCCCTCACTAAAGCTTAGTTGCTGGACAGTTAATGCCTATGTGAAGTCCACTTCTTTCCTGTTAGTCACATGGGGCACATGACCAGCGAACAGGAGACCCAGGACCCAGTCCTGGCACAGAGACTGCCATGCTGTGTGACCTCGGGTGAGTGACTCAACCTCTCTGGGCATTAGTCTTCTAGCCTATAAAATGAGGGAAACCTGAGCTGCTCATTCACAGGGTTGTTGGGAGGATTTGATGAGAGAACACTAGAAGCTCTGGAGTCTCAGGCTTGGAACAAACCCATTGTGACACTGTCACTGTCACAGCAAGGGGCTGGGGCTATGGGAGAAACTCACTGGCCCAGAGCATGATAAGTCTTCGACACCATCACAGACGAGTTGTCTTGTGTTGTGCTGATCAGAGGGAGGGGTGCGCTGGAGTCCTGGGAAGCCCCTCCGAGGACACAGGCCTCCGTCACCTGATCTCACAGCTCAGACCCTGCCTCTTGGTATCAGACGGCTCCTTTGAGCTGTCCCTGAATATGGGTTTTTGTTAGGTGCCATAGAGTCAATTTTTGACTCATAGCGACCCTGTGTGACAGAGTAGAACTGCCCCATAGGGTTTTTGGCTATAATCTTTACAGGAGCAGATTGCTAGGTCTTTCTCCTGCAGAGCCACTGGCAAGGTTTGAACTGCCAATCTTTTGGGTAGCAGCTGAGTGCTTAACCATTGCACTGCCAGGGCTCCTGGTAGGGGCCTCTGATAAGGCCTTCTGCTTGCTCTGGGGACCGTTAGGGAAAGAAAGTGAAGCTAGACGTCAAATAAGAGGTGACCAGAAAGTTGACCTAGCTGCCGATTATTTGGCTGAGCGCACCTCTGTGAAAAACAAGTCATCTACATTGTGGCGTCTGCCCCCCGCTGGCGCCGGCAGCCAGGTGGACAGACAGAGGCTGGAGATGAGGCTGGGGCCTTATTTGTCTAGCGCTGTACCATCTAACACAGACGTCACTAGCCACATGTGACTAAACTTTAACCTAAGTGAAAGAAATACTTTTAAATGAAATAAAATGAAGAACTCAGACTCTCCGTCACACTAAGCACATTTCAGGGGCTCAACAACCACATGTGGCTGGTAGCTAATATACTGGACAGTGCAGATATACATGTCCATCACTGCAGGAAGCTCTCCTGGACAGTGCAAACAGGAGACTGGTGGCCATGGTGGTGTGGTGGGGCTCTTAGCTGACTGCAAGGAACGAGCCAGCTGTCCCCTTACAAGCCCCTACACAGGCCACTAATTATACTGTTACTAATAATGTCACACTAACAACATCTGTAAGAGCATCTCCATTAATCAGCACTCTGAGCCATGCTCTGTAGTAATGGTAGTATTTTACTTAATCTTCACAACATGCTGGGACACGGGCATTAGTACTGCCCCTTTTTCTCAGATGGGCAAACCGAGGGTCAGAGAGATGAAGTACGTTGCCTAAGGTGAACTTATTAGAAAGTGGTGGGGCCAGGATTTGAACCCACTTCTGTGTGACTCAAAGCCTGAGTTATTGGTCATGCTATTTCATGGCACTGTCTCTCTACATGACCAGGAAACAATCGCCTAGTCCAGGGGCAACAATTACATTTAAGTGGAAACAGGGCAACAAAACAACCAGAAGTGAGCCAGGCCCCAGGTTCTGGCTTGGCACGCTCATTCCTGGAAGCATGGGTGTGGGGATCTTCTGCTTCCCTTTCCAGTATAGCAGCTCAATGCCGAGCTCTCCCACTGTGCCGGCCACCCTCTTCTCAGCTGCCAGGCAACCTGACATGGTCAGCACGGTAAACACAGAAGAGGCCAGGCTGCAGCTCGCTCCCTGCCTGCGAACCACTGCTCAGGTGGCCAGCTCCACTAACCAGATCGAGCTCAGGGACCAGCTCGGTGGGATCCTGCACAGGGTGCGGTCCCCTGGGTTGAGCCTCTTTAATCCCCTGTCCACCCAGGCCCCTCTTCCATGGAAGGAGTCAAAAAATAAAGGAATGGACACAAATTAAGTGCCCACAGCAAGTGTCAAGCATGGGCTCGGTACTTTCACAGCTATTATCTCATATGATCCTCATGTCAACTATGTGAGGTCAGACATTAGTTATTTCCATTTGTACAGGTGAAGAGACAGAGAGTCAGGGAGGTGATAAGGCCTGCCCCAGATAATTAATAATAAAAGGAAATATTTTTGTGGGATCTTTCTATGAGCCTGGTCCTGTAGAGTAGCTCATTTAACTTCACAGCAGCCCCATGAGAAAAGCACTGTTGTTATTCCCATTTTACAGATGAGGAGACTGAGGCTTAGAGCATTAGGTTAACTGGAAATAACCTAGATGGCCATCAGGTTAAATAAAAATATTCTTGAGCCATTAGAAAGAATAGGATGGACCAGTGATTCTCAACCAGGAGTGATTCTGCCCCACAGGGGACATTTAGCAAAGTGTAGAGACATTTTTGTCACAGTTTGGTGGCGGGGATACTACCGGCACCTAGTGGGTGGAGGTCAGGAATGCCGTTTCACATCCTACAATGCACCAGACAGCCCTCACAACAAACAATTATCTGACCCCAAATGCTAACAGTCTCAAAGATGAGAAACCTGGGAGAAGATACACACAAAAAGACCTGGAAAATCTAAAACAGGCATTGTTAAATGAGAAAAGAAATGTAGAACAACACACTCAGCATCGCATCATTAATGCAAAATACATAAATAAAAACACAACTGTATCTGTCTATGTCTGCAGGTTTGTCACCACCTGAAAACAGCAGATGCCTCTGAAGAGGGCTCTGGCGTGGGGGTGAAATCATTTTTAAAATGAAAATAATCTCATGTAATACTTGCAAAATTAAAAATATTTCAAATAAAATTAAATAAAATGAAAAGTCTCTTTATTACTGTCCAAGCCACAGCCTGTATAAGATGGGACCAGAATCTGAACTTGGTCTGAGGCTGAGCCATAAAGCTGATCTACCCGTACAGTGAGCAGGAGGAGTGAGGACTTCAGGTCCAGGCATGTCAGTTACCTGCCAGCTGTCGCCAACCAGCAATCACCTATTGCATGGCCGCCCGGCTGCCCCAGTGAATAAGACAAACCAGAGTTACAAGGAAGTATGCGAAAAACCCGAAGCACCACTGGGCGAAGACTAGTTGCCAACAGGTCAAATAAAACCATGTAATTGTTGGAATGAATGGTGGCTACAGAGGATTTCGTAATAATAAGAACAGCAACGACAACAGAACACCGAGAGAGAGGCTGAGAGACGGAGGGGTGAGGGCGAGATCAAATTCCTCCCTGTTCCCAGGCACTGCTGCTGAAGTGGGGGGTGGGGTGGGGAGAATGGGGGATGGGACGCTCAGCCTGTCCCAATTAAGGGGTCAGCATGGCCAAATTAGCAGGGGAAATGCAGCCTGGAGTTCTCAGATCAAAATTTCTTACCCAGGCTTGTCCTAAATCCAAAGATCTCACCCTCCTCCCAGGGCCTGAGCACACAGTGGGGTCCACAGGTGATGCCAGGGGGAAAACGAAGATGCCCACTCCTTCCCTGGCAATCATATTCCCTCCTGGGCCTCTGCTGGCCCATCTCCCTGCCTGGACTGCCTTGCCCTGCATGATGTGTTTACATGGCTCAATCCTATCCATCTTTTCAGACAGTTCTGTCACCTCCTCCTGGAAGTGCCCCCCCCCCCCCCGGTCATCTTCCTCCCTGACAGCGAAGGTTAAGTGCTTCCCTTCTGAGCCCCGCAACACCCTCAACAAGACCATGTTATTGTTTGATTGCTGATCTGCCAGGTTGTTCCAACACACAGTAAACTCCTCAATGGCAGGGCCCATATCTTGTCTGGCTCTATAGGCCTGCAACAGAGACAAGCACCTGGCACATACTCATACTAGGTATTCAACAAATGCTTGTTATGTGAATTTGCTAATTACTATTACAGCAGAAAAAGGTGGTGGAGGGTGGCTGGCTTCTTGTCCTGCTCTGGCATGCAAAGGAGAAAAAAGCACCTTTATATTTTTAGTGAACACCCACTGAGAACCTACTATGTGCCAGGCACAGTGGCTGGGGCTCCTCAGCAGCTTCCGCCCATGGCTCACCAACCTTTGTGCTCACAGGACCCAGTAGGGGAAGGGGGTGATTCTCCAGGCTGGGTTTCCAGGGCCCAGTGCCCTGATTCAGCTCAGAGGCAACTTAGGGGCAGGGTGGTGGGTGCTGACCTTGTTTCATGGGCTGCGGCTGAGGGGCCTCCTGGGCAGGTGGATGTTAGTTCCAGGTCCTTGTCTGGGCACACAAGGCTCTGCACACCCTGCCTTTCACTTCCATTTCCAGTCTGTCTCCCGCCTACCCACTTTCTTGTGCCTTTGTATATTGTGCTTCCTCTGTCTGGAATGCCTTTACCACATTTTGTCACGTAGCAAACTCCTACTGATCCTTCAAAATTCAGCTCTGACATCACCGCTTCTGGGAAGCCTTCTGGCTCCTCTCCCAGTGAATTCATCACTACCCTCTCTGGGCTACATGCCTCTATTTTTGCTGTGATCACACTGGTCTTCCTATAGTAGACGATAAGCTCCTTGGGGGCAGGAACTGCCTTAGTCATCTTGGGATTCAAAAATACAACACAGAGCTCCATTTCTTTCTTCTCCCCAGTGAGAGTCACAGTCATTGCCTAAAATCACCCAGGAAGATATTTTACCCCAAAGATGCTCACATCATAATCAAGTCCTGGAAAATATTGTCTCACTTTACACATGAGAGGGAATTAAATCCAGGTTCTATTTGTGGATTAATTAAGAGACATGTCCTGGGGCAAGAAAGAGAACGTTTACCTTCAGCTAAAATGGTTACACTTCTGAATAAATTACATGGTCTCTGCCATCTCCTGCCTTCAGCTCCCTGAGGCAGACTCAGGAAGGAAGAAGTGGTTAAGACACATTTGCTATAAACCTCAAAGACTGATAATTACCCTCCCTCCCCCAATCAATGGGGCTCTGAAATGGGCAAAGGCAGGAAGGAGACATGTCTGGTGTGATGGAAAAGACAAGATCCAAGCAAGGTCTCCATGCTGATGGTTTACGCTGGAGCTTCCAGAATTAACTGAAGCAGGAAAGGAGGGTGGGCTCCCGGAGGGGGCAGAGGGAGAGAGACTGCGAGAAACTTACCACAATGATGTTTTCGTGCTCTTGGGTAGTCAAATTCGTGTTCTAAAGGATCGCACAGGGAAAGCAGGAGGGAAACAAACAAAAGGCAGTATTAAGAAAATGGAGCATTTGTAGCTCAAGGGTCACACAGTTTCAAAATGCTTTCAGCCTCTCCGACAGAGTCTTTGTTGTTGTTTTTCACGCCGATTCATGGTGATCCCATGCACAATGGGATCAGATCGTTGTGATCCATGGGTTTTCAACTGCTGATTTTTGGAACCAGATCAGCAGGCCTTTCTTCCTAGTCTGTCTTAGTCTGGAAGCTCTGCTGAAACCTGTTCAGCACCATAGCAATATGCAAGCCTTCACTGACAGTGGTGGCTGGGCATGAGGTACACTGGTTGGAAACTGAACCCAGGTCTCCTGCATGGTAGGTGAGAATGCTAACACTGAACCACCACTGCCTCTCGGATAGTCTAGTTGTCACTTTTTCTTAATTAAACTGATCCGAACACCTGCAAAGGCAGGGCTAGTAAGGGGGAAGAGTACAGCTTCAAAACAGGCAGAATGTAGTTCTGAGTCCCTGTTTCACTGCTTCCTAGTCATGTTCTCTTGGGCAAATCTATTGTCTTCGGAGATTCAGTTTCTCCTTCTGTAAATTGTGATCATGATAGCTACACCTCTCCAGGCTGCTATGAAAAGGTATATGGACAGGACCTGGAACCATGCTTGGCCCTTGTTATAGTGATCCTGCCTGGAAACAAGGAGGCAGGTTCGTAATAAACGTGAGGAAACAGACCTTTTCTGAGTCTCAACTGTGCTATGCACTCTTTTAGGGGCAGCACATATGTTATTTTAGTGGTTCTCAAACGAGATTCCCAGGAAACACTGACGTTCCATGAATTGGCCCAAGATTTTTTGGCTAAATTCAAATTCTAGCAATTGGGTTAAACGTGCTGAATTTTTAGTCGTCCCCCTTCCCCCGACACTGAAATTTTCTTAACTATCTGGTGCCTGTTACCACCATCTTGTTAGTTAGTATATGAACAAGGAGTACGTGATAAACAAGGAATCATGGGAAAACTAAAAAGTAGCCAGTATTTTTTTTTTTTTTTGCTAGTTCAGTGTTGTATTCTGTTCTCTTTTTTTTTTAAATAATTTACTGAGGTGAAATTCACATAACATAAAATTAACCATTTTAAAATGAACAACTCAGTGGCATTTAGTACATTTGTAATGGTGCAACCACCACCTCTATTTAGTTCCACAATATTTCCATCACTCCAAGTAAAACCCCCCAACGAGCGGCCACTCTCCATCCCCCAGCCCCTGGCAACCATCAGTCTACTTTCTGTCTCTGTGGATTTTCCTATTCTGGAAGTGTCATATAAACGGAATCATACCGTATGTGGCCTTTTTTGTCGGACTTCTCTCACTTAGCACCATGTTTCGGAGGTACATCCAGGTCACAGCACATATCAGTGCTTCCCTCCTTTCTGTGGCTGGATAATATTCCATGGTATGTGTTCTGTTGCTGTTTGTCTGTGTGTTTGGGTGGGTACGGGCTTTCCTGGGTATAAGTTCCTGTTTCCCGGCAGAGCCAGACTGGCAGCTCCTAAAGCGCCTCCTCACTTGAACAGTGAGCTGGCAACATGAATTGTTCCTGGTGTTCCAGAAAGAACCCCACGGCTCCTACCATCTAAACAGGCTTAGGACTGTAGGAGCATCTAACATGTTTACACCAGCTAAGGGGCAGATGAGTTAGCGAGATTTTGCTTTTGCCCAATAAGCAGTCTGAAGGATGGATGGAGGCCGCTGACCAAGATCAGTGTTTGAACTTCACAAGTCCTGTCAGGGGCACCCTGTGGCCACAGGTTCCCGTGGAGGTACCCTGACTCCTGACTGGCTTAGACATGCCCTTGAGGCACGCGCTCCAAGAACACAGGGAAGGATGTTTTTTGGCTTCTACCACCGTTTCCCCTTGGTGAACGTTAGTGGAGTCTGAGCTACCTATTCACGGTATATTATTAAATATCCATCATTTTCAGCCCAGGTAGATGGAAGCTGGGCTTGGTCTGTCCTTTGACTGATCAGGAGTGCACCACGCCTCAGCACAGTGTAAGCTGCGCTGTACTCGTCTCATCTGTTTACCTCTGTTGCAAGAGGTGCTCTCACTCTCCCTCTTGACTGACAAGCTACCTGAGACTCAGAGAGGTACAGTCACTTGTCCAGGAGCACAGCTAACAGGTGGTGAGGTGAGGGCTCAAACCCGCCTGTCCCGATTCCTGGAGTCCCTCAGTGGTATAAAGGATTAACACACTTGTCTGCTATCTGAAAGGTGGGGGGTTCGAGTGCACTCAGAGGAGTCTCAGAAGAAAGGCCTGGTGATCTACTTCCAAAATATCAGCCATTGAAAACCCTATGGAGCACAGTTCCACTCTGACATGTGGGGTCGCCAGGAGTTGAGACTTGACTTGACATCAACTCATCTTGATTCCTAAGCCCACATTTCTAACCATTGAGCATAGCGCCTGGCCCATCCAAGGGGCAGCTCCATATTTCAGGCAATGCCAAGAGGACAAGCCCAACCCTCACTCCCACCCCTGTGCCTTTTGAGGAAGAGCCTTTCGCGACCATGGACGCCATTTCCTTTGTCATTTCCTTTGTCCTGGTTACCTGCTGCAGCCCGTGTTGTTCTGCAGGGAACCTTCTCTCTCTCCACCAAGGCCATTTTCAACCTGGGGTGGAGAGTGCTCGCTACCAGCCAGTGCTTTAGAGGAAACACTTGAATCCAAGCTAAGTGGCCACTCTACACACCCAGCTCAACAAAGGCCCGGAGGCCGGGGATGCAGGCTCTGCTCCACCTGTGAAGGGACAGTTCCTTCTCAGAACTGTTTTGCCACCTTGACAGCCCCCTCCATGATGCTCCCTCCCTCCAGAATCTTCCACCCCCGGCTGGTTTGGTGATGCCTGGCGCCTCTCCCGAGGAGTCTTGGAAACAATTTGAGTAAAGAGAACAGAGAAGGAATCTAGCGCCATATACTCTAAACCTAAAAAAGGGCAAGAAGGTAGGAGGATTTGTTTGTTTTTCCTCTAACAGCCTCCCTTCTAAATGTGTGGCCGAAGATTTTGAAGGGGCCAGGTCACAACTATCTCCCATAGCAGGAAACATTCTGACCACTGATGAAATGTTCACTGTACATCAGGCAGGGTGCCAAGCATTTCACATGTATTAATATCCTCCAATCCTCAATCCTGTGAAATGGGTGCTACTATTCACCCTGATTTACAGATGGAAAACTGGGACCATTTAGTGACTCGTGCAAGGCCACTTAGTGACTGAGGGCAGGACCGCAATACATACTCTTAACCACTGTCAGATGTCGTTTTGTCTCCCCAGTTGCTAAACAGTCTCTACCAACTCGAACTGATGTCACCTTGATGAGCATGGGCTTAGCAATGGCACAGACCTGGGAGGGTCCTGGCCCACTACTTGTCTGAGTGACCTTGACTAAGAGACTTAACCTCTCAGACCTCAATTTACTCCTCTGTGATTTTTTTTGTTTTGCACCCATCACCACTATTTATTTCCAAAACTTTCTCATCACCCTGAACAGAAACCCTGTACCTATTAAGTAATAGCTCTGTAACCACCCCCCGTCCCCAGTAACCACTACTCTACTTTTTATCTCTATCTATTTGCCTAACCTAGCTATTTAGTGTGAGTGAGATCATACAATATTTGTCCTTTTGTGACTGACTTATTTCAGTCAGCATGTTTTCAAGGTTCATCCAGGTTGTAGCATGTATCAGGACTTAACTTCTCTTTATGATTGAATAATATTCCGCTGTATGATACACCACATTTTGTTTATCCATCCTCTAAGTTTTAATCAGGGCTTTGAACTGGTTCAGAGCAGTTCTGTATTTGCTGATATAAATGAGGGCAGCATACCTATTGCATAGCAACCAAACCTGCTGTCCACTGGATTTTGACCAGAATAGGAAACAAACAGTGGTGCCCGGTTTAAAGATGGCAGCTGACCTCTGATGCTTTGAGTATGTGTCACTCTCCACAGTCCTGCCAATAATCCAGTCTCCTGCATCAGGCTCCATGCAGGAGACTGGATTATTGACAGAACTGTGGACAGCGACACATATTCAAAGTGGCGCAGGTGGCCACCATCTTTGAGTGGGCCACCACCGTTTGTTTCTTACTCGGGTCAAAATCCCATGGGCAACACATCTGGTTGCTGTGCAATGGGTACACTGCCCTCATTTACGTCGTCACTTACTGAACTGTTCCAAACCAGACCGAAGTCCTGGTTTTAATACTTGGGGGAAATTTAGAAGGTCTCTCCAAATGCCTGACAAAGTAATGGTCACATTGTGCTTGAAACAATGTCAGTGTCACTCAGAGAAGGACTGAGCCTTAGCCAAGGGAATGCTGAGTCAGTCAGCCTGGGCTGTGCCCAGCTCTGTCCCTTAGTAGCTGTCAGCTCTCATCAGAGCAATAGGACAAATGATATTGACCCCTGGCCTGTCACACACTAGGTGCACAGTAAATGTAAGCTTCTTTTTTTCCTTAAATGCCTTTTTCCCTCCACCCTAGTGCTTGAGGGTCAGCTGACTTGGAGGCCAAGGCCATGGGCATGTAGTCACAAGGGACATAGTTGATATGGGAAGGAATCCCGCCACAGGTTGGTGACAGTGTGCCGTCTGCCTGTTCACCACTGTCCTGGCGACGTGCCTAATCTGGCAATGGTGTGACAGTGGCTGAGCCTGGTGGTGGAGCTGACAGGATGGGCAACGTGGCGTTGCAATGAAGATGCTATGTGAGTTGGGCAGGTCACTTGGTGTCTGTGGGCCTCACCTTTCTCCTCTGTGAAATGGACACAGCACGGCCCATCTCTCAGGGAGAATGAGTATTAGGTGAAATGCTGTGTGCGTGGTACCTGGCACCTGCTTGACACAAGTAGGTGCTTATTAAAAAGGTGAGCTGCTCTCCCCTTGTCCAGATGAGAAGTAAGCCCCATGGTCTACCTACCTTGCCCCTTCTCCTGCCCAGGGTGGGAAGCCTGAACTTGAGGCTGGGCATGTGACCCTATTGACCTTAGAATTCCAAGCTTTGATTCCTTTCAATGCCTGAATTTTTACTCTTCTGTTGAATGGGCTGACCTCTCACCTAAGTACACAACCCTCTGCCCCAATGCCCACGACCATCCCTGTGGCCCACTTTCTACCTACTGCTCCACCTCCTCCCAGGGCTAAGGGACCTTCCCTTCAGCAGACCTGGAAGGCCTGGCCACTTCCCTGGTCTGTGGGCAGCAGCCAGCCTGGGCCTGCAGAGAGAGAAGAGTGTTTTAGGTAGCAGGGAGTGTGTAGTGGGACTCAGACAGGAGTGTAGAAGCTCTACAGGACACTAGGGGTACCAGGAACATGGGGCAAGTCTCAGGGAAGAGGGCAGAGCGATTACTCCAGCGACCGTGGATAAAGTTCATATCAGGAGTCATCACCTCCAGTGTCCCCCAGGGGACCAGACAGGCAAATAAACGAGCTAAATATTAATATTTGTAAAGCGCTGAGAATAGTGCCAGGAACAGAGTAAGCAGGGAGAGGTGTTTCCAAAGCACATCTCGCCTGCTAAGGAGAGTGTAACTGACTAGCTGACTCGAGGGATAAGCCTCCTTGTTTACTACTGGTCTCCCTTGCTAGAATGTAAGCCCATGAGGGCGGGGTTTTGTTTGGTTCAAATGCCCAGGATGGTGCCTGGCATACAGTACTCACTCAAAGTGGGGGCAACTGGCA
The DNA here is from genome assembly GCF_000243295.1 of Trichechus manatus latirostris. NCBI lineage: Eukaryota > Metazoa > Chordata > Mammalia > Sirenia > Trichechidae > Trichechus > Trichechus manatus. The sequence continues at coordinate 5,014,321 of NW_004443989.1, read as the reverse complement.
AGCCAGGCAGTAGAGCCAGCATAGCAGTGGTCATGTCATGCCAGCCACGTTCTCCTGCCAGGTTTCTGACTGTGGGTGATGTGGGGCAACTGGGCAGAGAGCCATGCCTAGCTGGAGCCCAGGAGCAGATGTGGGGCCATTGTTGAGGGAGCCCCAACAAGTCTGGACTGCCCCCCAGGAACCAATCGCCACGGGAACAGAGAGGATAGGGTAGTCCCGGGGCTTCGCCAACATGTTCCCTCCTAGGAATGAACTAGATTGATGGTTAATCTTACGTGTCAACATGGCTTGGCTATAGCATTCAGTTATTTAATCAAACGCTCGTCTCGGTATTGCTGGGAAGGTGTTTTATAGATGTGGTTAACATCTAGTCAGTTGACTTTAGATAAAGGCAATCACCCTCAGTAATATGGGTGGGCCTCATCCAACCAGCTGAGGCCTTAAGAGCAAAAATGGAAGTTTCCAGGAGAAGAAGAAATTCTTCCTGGAGACTGTCGCATCAACTCCTGCCCAAGTTTCCTGTCTGCCTGCCGGGCCTACGGATTTCAGACTTGCCAGCCCCATTGTCACGTACGCCAACTCCTAAAAATAAATCACTCTCAATGGATAGTGGTGATGGTTGCACAACATTGTGAATGTAATTAATGTTAACTGAATTGTACACTTAAAAATGGTTGTCAAACTTTTTGTTATATATATATATATACACACATATATATATATATTTTACCACAATAAAATGTTTTTAAAAATCCAATACATCAGTCTCTCTCCCTCTCACTCTCTTCTCCCCCCATCACCATTCTCCCTCTCCTCTCTCTCTCTATGTATACATATATATATATGCCATCCCTGCGTGGTGCAAACAGTGAACAAGCTCGGCTGCTAACTGTAAGGTTGGATGTTCGAATTCACCCAGAGGTGCCTCAGAAGAAAGGCCTGGTGACCTACTTCTGAAAAATCAGCCATTGAAAACCCTGTGGAGCACAGTTCTACTCTGACACATACAAGGTTGCCATGAGTCAGAGGTGACTTGATGGCAACTACTCGGTCTCCTTCTCAGACTCCTTGTGCAGTGGATTAATTACTCTTGTGCGTGGCCTTTCTAGCCATGATCTTGTAACTTCCACCCAGGTGACTGTGTGACAGGGTAATTGTGGCTTACCAAGGGGACTGGTCAGTTTTGCCTTAAAAGACAGCCAATTCCAGAGCAAAGGGAAGAAACAGCCCACCACCATCAAGGAAGGAGAGACTCGACAGCAGGAAATGGCAAGGTGGGCTTCCTGGCCCATGCAAAGAGGAAGGTGAGTGTCTTTGGGCAAAGACTGAGGGCCAGGGAGAGGCGCGCCTGTGAGCACAGTTGGGAAGAGACTGTCGTGATGCAAGAACTGTATCCTGAGTGTTCTTGAGCCTTAACTGTAACTGTTACTTCCCTATAAAACCCCATAATTGTGAGTATGGTCTGTGAGTTCTGTGTGGCCATTGAATGAATTATCGAACCCAGTACAGAGTGCTGTGGGAGGGACGGTTGGTGTCAGGACTAGCAGAGATGGCCAAGAGAGGAGGTGTGTCTGACCTCTGCCTCACAGGAATCAGCCTTGGGCTGGTGATCTTGGTTCTCCTTCCCCCTTGTGGGGTGGGAGGAGGTTAGACACCTCCCCCAAGCCATTTTTACACCCTGGGTGGCTGGGAGGGAGACCAGTCACCTCCTTGGGGAACTTGGAGACAACACAAACTTGAATCGAATTCTGCTTGTGTATGTGGCTTGGTACAGGGCTACTGCTCAGAGGCAGTAAAGGAGAACAGCTTAAAAGGGTGGGGGGTGTGTGTTACCTCTGAGAGCAGTTTGGAGACTATTTCCAGTGGGGCCTGGTTGATGGAGTCATCCTGCAGAGGGGATGTCAGCGCCATGTCCACCAGAGTGCGGATCTCTTTCAAGACGACTTCCCAACGGCTCGGGTTGCTCAAGACTTTCTTGTATTTGTAAATCTTTTTCTGGTCAGGAGAGACAAGGAGACATGAACATGTTACTGAAATGCAAGGGTGGATGACACAAGATGATTAAAGAATCAGAGACGCTGGGGGGAAAGCCCTGGAAAATCGAAACTTGGCCCCGGGGCGAATTAATCAGAAATCAGTGCACACCGGCTTTCAGTAAGCAAGGTAAAAACGGCTTAATTGTGTTTATTTACTAATGTGTAGTGCACAATTTCACCTGTGAAATTGTGTATTACAGATTAGTAAGTACAAGTGACACCTGTGTACCTTACTTATTGTGTAATCTGTCCCTCCTCAGCCCACTCTCTCCCCACCAGCAAACGGGCACCGGCAGGAAGGAAGACTTGCCCAGAGCCATGCGGTGTGTTTGCAGCAGCTGGGCTTCCCGAGCACAACCACTCCCGAGAGGAGTACTTTTCCACACTGTTTCCAATGACTTAAAAAAGGAATTGAGAGATTTCTCTTTCAGATCACATCTTCTGCCAAACTTTTATTCTCCAAGTATTCAAAGAGTGCAAACATTCATGGGTCCACAAAGGGACTTTCTTTTAGTTGAAGACTCTTTTTCCGCTAATCCTGCTCCTAAGAGGTCACCCCAGACAGCGAGGTTCTGCTAAGACACATAACAGAACATGGCTGGGTGGCAATTAAACCCAGAAGGGCCCCCAGGAAATGCAGCGCAGCCCTCTGAATTCACCTGCAAAGAAGGGGGAGCATTCTCACCTCTGCTCTTGTGCCCCGCGCTTCCAAATCTAGAGAGAGGTTGGGGCAGGGGTGCTGCCTGGATGTGGGGCAGAGTTAGTTCCGCCTCTCTGACATCATGGAAACAGAAGCCCTCAGAAGGCCAGAAGGCGGAGGTCCCAGCCAAATGCTTCCTCCCGCCTGGCGCTGCCCCCGCCTGCCTGGGAGCCTCTCCTTCTAACTGGATGCACGTCTTCATTAAGTACTCCGCTCCTTGGGGAAAGCCTAATTTTAGTGTCACTGCACGAGCAGCTAGCTGGGGTGACATGTCACAATCTGTGAGCCGAAGTCTGAATGAGGGAAGGAGGAAGGGGGGTTGAGGATCCCTCACTGGCCCCCAAGGCTCAAATACAAGCTCACAGGATACGTGGGTCTCCATGACCACTTAGTTTCTGAGTTAAGAGTTATGAAGTGGTCTTTGGACCCAATGCCTAAAAAGAAGTATTTGGAGAAAGTAGTTCATATCAATGCTATGATCCTGGAAGCTATGCCACTGGTATTTCAAATACAAGTAGTGTCACCCGGGGTGGACATGTTTCAGCAGAGCTTCCAGACTAAGACAGACTAGGAGGAACAGACTGGTGATCTACTTCTGAAAATTACCCAATGAAAACCCTATGAATCACAACAGAATATTGTCTGATACAGTGCTGGAAGATGAGCCCCCTAGGTTGGAAGGCACCCAACAACGGACTCGAGCGTACCAGTAATCGTGAAGATGGTACAGGACCAGGGAACACTTTGTTCTGTTATACACAAGGTAGCCATGAGTTGGAGCCAATTCAAAGGCAACTAACAACAATAACAAGACCATATTGAACTGAATAGTTAACTGGGCTGAGTGAAGCAGTGTGGTGGAATGGAAAGTAGGATATGGAGTCAGACAGACCTAGTTCTTCCTAAGTCCTTCACCTAATGAGCCTTAGTTTCCTCTTCTATAAATCTGTGCGCAAAAATACCTTGTAGCTTATTTCAGTGTGTAACTCATAAATCTGGGACCCATGTGATCCACTATGTATGGAGTTAAACTGAAAAACACAGTCCAAATAGCCAAATCCAACAAAAGAGAAACTCTGATCCTAAACTTGTCTCTTTTTGAAAAACTATAAAGGAGATCAGATTTACAACCCACAGCAATAAAAGTGGTATCCCATTTCTTTCCTCTCCATTTTTTTCCACACCCCGAACTATTTTGGAGCCTTTTAGTCATGGATCATCCCCATCACCACCATCATCACACACAGTTAACACACACAAAAGGGCTTTTAAAAATTTCCCCTCATCATCCTAAATTTTTCTTATGTAAATCAATGTACAAGCTTCTCTTTTCCTCTTCCTTTTCTCCTTCCTCTTCCTCCTCCTTCTTCTTTTTCTTTCTCTGTCTCTTTCTCTCTCTCTCTCTTTCACCCACCCACCTACCTACTTAAGAAGGTCTTTCTCTCCTCACTTCATCTCCCTGGTCTTACTGCTCTCTGCCCATTCACCAATTCCAAATCAAGAATGAGACAAACTTTTCAGGGGACCAGTAGGACAAAGGAAACAGGCTGTAAACAAGCTGTTTAAGCAAAGATATCATACTTTTCACGAGCTACGGGAAGGGAAAAAGACGAGAAACATATACTTGTGAATCATTTTCAATCCTATAGGACTGGAAGAAATGCATGGCAAGCTGCATGCAGGGTGGATGTTCAGTGAAAGGTAAATCTACTGTTGGTGGCGATGATAGTGATAATGGGCACTTGCTGAACTCTGTGACTTTAATGACACAATGCACTCAGTCCGCTGAGGCTCCTTGGGAAGCATAACCAGCCTTCCTCCTAGTAACCATCAGCTGAAGCCTCCCTGCCGGATGCCGTGAGCCAGAGACACTGTCTTAGCCGAACAACCACATCTGTGAACAACACAAAACGTCCAGCAGTGAAGCCAGCCCCTCCCAGAAGATGAATTGCTTCTTTGATTCTTCAAGACTGTGGTTTTAGTCCATACCCAGAGAAATGCTTTAATTTTTTTTTTTTTTTTGTCAGTACACATATCGTTTTATGACATTGGTTAACAACCCCACGACATGTCAACACTCTCCCTTCTCAACCTTGGAGGACTTTCTTTTTGGTGAAAATATACATAGCCAAATTCACACCATTTCAAAAGTTTCTACATGTACAATTTAGTGACATTGATTATATTCTTCAAGTTGTGCTGCTATTCTCACTGTCCTTTTCCAAATTATTCCATTACCATTATCTTCAACTCACTGCCCCCTAGGCTTCCCATCAAACCTTTTGAGATGCTGTTGTCAATTTGATCTCACATAGATAATTCTTTTTTTCTTTTTGTACTTTAGATGAAAGTTTGCAGAACAAATAGTTTCTCATTAAACAGTTAGTACACATATTGCCCTATGACAATGGTTAACAAACCCATGACATGTTAACACTGTCCGTTCTCAACCTTGGGTTCCCTATCACCAGCTTTCTTGTCCCCTCTTGCCTTCTAGTCCTTGTCCGTGGACTGCTGTGCCTCATTAGCCCTGTTTTGTTTTGTGAGGCTGTCCAATCCCTGGCTGAATGGTGAACTCCAGTAGTGACTTCACCACTGAGCTAAAAAGGTGTCCGGGGGCCATACTCTCAGGGTTTCTCCAGTCTCTCAGGCCAGTAAATCTGGTCTTTTTTTGTGTGTTAGAATTTTGTTCTACATCCTTTTCCAGCTCTGCCCAGGACCCTCTATTGTGATCCCGGTCAGAGCAGTCAGTGGTGGCAGCCAGGCACCATCTAGCTGTACTGAACTCAGTCTGGTGGAGGCCGTGGTAGCTGTGGTCCATTAGTCTTTTGGACAAATCTTTTCCTTGTATCTTGTTCTCTTCAGTCTCCCTTGCTCCCGAAGGGGTGAGACCAGTGGAGTATCTTAGGTGGCTGCTCACAGGCTTTTAAGGCCCCAGATGCTCCTCACCAAGGTAGAACATAGAACATTGTCTTTAAAAACTGTGTTATGCCAATTGAGCTAGATGTTCCCTGAGACCATGGTCCCCACAGCCGTCTGCCCAGCAGAGAATTACTTGATTTTTAAATGAGCATGAAATGGTCACAAAAATCCACCATATATTAAGCCCCCAAGAGAACCACAGAGATCCATACCTATGTATTCCCACAGTAGATTCTAGATTTGAGTCTGTTCTGAGCTCTAAGTGCCCTCTCTTCTGATCAGCTGCAAGCTATTTACTTTTGAAAAAATAATGACTTCATTATTTTTGTGAGACTGATGCATGCTCATTATAAAAAATTTAAGCCATACTGAAGAGCACAAAGAAGGGCATAAATGAAAAAAAGGCCTCGAGAATCCCACAACCCAGAAATAACCAGTGCACATATCTGGAAAACATCATTCCAGTCAACCCTCATTTAAACTTTAAAAATATGACCAATGCGTTGGGGTGGTCAGTGGTAAGTACATGGTCTCCTGCTCTCCACATGAACACATCACTCGAAACGCAGAGGCAAAATGAGGCTCAGCTAAGCACTGTCACGCGGCCTCAAAGACAAGCCCCCTTCATCAGGGAACCAGCCTCAGCACTCACCAATACAGATGCCTCATTAGAGCGAGGCAGGAAATGGCTCTTCTGTGAGCACCCAAGTCCTTCCTTAAGAGGCATCCATGGGAGACTGTTTACAGAGGCTACATTCAAAACAAGAGAGCCCCAGTGGTTATAACAAGGGTGAACATTTAATGAGCACGTACTACCTGCTAGGCACTATGCTAAGCACCCGATAAGCATGTAATCCTCACAATAACTCTGAGCTGGGGACTTGTTACAGGTTATGGTCTGCCCAGAAGCAGACCCAAAGACAAGGAACCAAGTGCAAACGGTTTTATTTGAGAGGTGATGGTAGGAAACAGTAGACGGAAGTATGCCAGGGAAGAGAAGGCAGTCAGTAAATGCAGCATCATCAACCAATACGATGAGGGCAATAGCAATGCTAGCCACTGTGGGCAATTCAGTCCGTCTGGGGAACTCCAGGAGACACTGTAGACCTCACACTCAAGGGTGAGGGAGCTGGGGTATTTATCCACCAACTGCCTGTCTGTCATTGGTGGAGGACTATCTCTAGGGCATTAACCCTCCAGTAATTCTGGCCTGCCCTGTACCCAGGGCAAAGTGATCCCAGTGCCAGAAGGAACATGCCCTCGAGCAAAGCCACAGGTGCTGACAGTGAGCAACCTCCAGGTGTAGAAGTGATCCCCTGCAGCTTCTGCCATAGGTCTGTTGGTATCTTCTGTTCACACACAAGACCATCAAGGCTTGGAGAGGGTAGATGACTTGCCCAAAGTCAGGCAGCCAGAAAGGGACAATTCAGGATTCAAAACTGGCTCTGGTTGACTTCCAAAGCTCTCACCGTATCACACCAGTCAGGGCCAGTGGAGTGGGTGCAGAGGTGGGGATGGAAAGAAGGGGGGTACTCCAAGCCATACTGTGAAGAAGAAGTCAAGAAGGGCTTGGTGGTATAGGGTGAGGCTCTGAGATCCAGAGGCCAGGTCATGAGAAGGCGGAGGGCCATGGGGAGGACCAGTGAGCCTGAGAGAGGGTTGGTGGGTGGAGCAGCAGGTGAGACTGGCGCTGTCACGTTTCGGTGACAGGGGGTGGGCACCCCCCTGGCTCCCAAAGGAGGCGCTGAGCCCGGGAATAAGACAGCACAGGGGAAAGGAAAGCACGTCTAGTACCAACAGGGGCCTAGTCATTCCTCCTCATGACAAATCAGTGTGTTTCATCCCAGGAACTCCCATGAGCTCATCAGGCGATGAATCATGGTGGGACAGGGACAAGGGCACCTCTGGAATCCCGACTCCCAAGCTCCCAGGAACCTGGCTCTCAGCTTTAAAAAAGGGTCTTCCAGTTAATCCCATCCCACCAAGGGGAGTTGATGGCTTGTGGGCTGTCCAGCAGGGACCCCTCAGGCCACTGGATTCCTTGAGGCAGGGGGTAGACAGAGGCCTCGTGGGTTGGCAAGTATGACCTGGGTGTTTCGGAGAAAGGTTCTAGCTTAAAATAGGGGTCGTTCAGCAAACTACAGCATGTGGGCCAAAATCTGCCCAAGACTATTTTTGTATGATGCAGCCAAGAATGGTTTTCCATTTTTTAAAGGGCTGTGGTAACAAACAGAGAAGAATATGCGACAGAAACGGAATGTGTCCCGTAAAACCCAAAATATTTGCTATCTGGCCCTTTCCAGGAAAAGTGTGCCAACCTGATCCCGGGTTTAAAAGGTCAAATCCCAGCCTAGGAGTAAGCACACTAACAGATGCTCAACATCATTAGCCACCAGCGAAATACCAATCAAAATCACAATGAGATACCACTTCACACCCACTAGGATAGCTACAATCACAAAGACAATATCAAGGCGAGGGACCCTTGTGCAATGCAGATGGGAATGTAAAATGGTACAGCCAATTTGGAAAACAGTTCAGCAGTTTCTTAAAAAGTTAAACATAAATTTCTGCTCCTAGGAATCAACACAAGAGAAATGAACACATACAAAGACATATACGTGAATGTCCACAGCCACATTACTCCTAATAGCCCCAAACTGGAAATAATCCAAATGTCCACCAACTGATGAATGGATTAAAAAAAAAAAGTGGTATATCCATACAATGGAAGCGTATTCAGCAATAAAAAGGAAAGACTACTCACATGTGCTACAATATGGATGTATGTTATATGTTATATGATTCGTTTTATACAAAATATCTAGAAAAGACAAATTGATAGAGACAAAAAGTGGAACAGTCATTGCCTGGGACCAGGGGGAGGAAAGAGGGATTAACTGCAAACAGGCACAAGAGGACCTCTTGGGGTGATGGAACTGTTCTAAAACCAGACTGTGGTGACGGCTGCACAACTCAACAAATTTATTTAAGTAACTACTGTACACTTACAATGGGTGACTTTTATGGCATGTAAATTATACCTCAATTAAGTTGTTTTTTAAAAAAATCCCAATCTGGGAGGCAGAGGACGCCATCAAAGGCTTAAGTGGCTAAGAGTACAAGTTTTGCAATCAGCAGACTTCCATTCAAATCCAAGCTCTAATTCATCAGTCCAGTGGTCTATCCATCTCTCTATTCATCCATCCAACCCTCATCCATTTGTCTATCCATCTGCCTACCCATCTATCCATCTGTCTGTCTGTCCACCCACCCACCCACCCAACAAAGATTATTGAGAACCATCTACTATCATGTGCCAGGCATTGTGTTAAATACTAAATGGAGAGCAAACAGAGAGAGCCCCTAGCATATGGAGCTCACGGAGCTCACAGGCTATTCCTTGTGCCTTAGTTTTCTCATCTGTGAAGTGGGATAAGAATAACTACCATCCAAGGCTTGCTGTGACTATTCCATGAGATCATACATACATTTAGCCCCGTTCCTGGCTAAACAGCAGCTCTAAATATTATCACCTACCAAATCCTGGGGGCGAGTGGTCCAGAGCGGGCAGGATTTTGGAGGGCTCCCACCACCTGTGACTAAACCCCACCAGCTGCCAAAGCACAGAGCCACAGACGCCTGCTGCCCGTGTGGAAGAGCCAGTCACTCCACTGCAATCCTTGCCCTCTCTGCGTGTCAGGAAAGGAGTGTTACCTGGGCAACACCCGCCATCACTCTGGTAACTGCTCCCTTAGCAGAAGCAGCCACAGATGCTGGGTTCTCAGGCCTGGGAAAGCAGAGCCGCTCTGCTCCTCCACGGGAGACAAGCTGTCACCTAGTGTGTGCCCCTTACCAGGGGAGGCGTGACTCAGAATGTGCTGAAAAGACGCCTCCCGACGATGCTTGCCGCAGCCTCTGAGGCTCACACACTCACTCAAGCACGCATGCTCCCCATGACTTGTCATCCAAGCAAAGGCTGCTCAGCAGGCGGGAGGCGTGGAGCAGAGTGCCGGAAGACCCGCAGTGACAAAGGAGGCGGGGAGACTGGGCTAGTTTTTCCCATCTTTGCCAGTGAGGTCCTAAAGCTGTGCTGCCCGGTACGGAAGCCACCAGCCACATGTGACTATTTACACTTAACTTCACTAAAATTAAGTACAACTAAAAACTCAGTGCCTCAGTCACACTAGCCACAGTTCAAGGCTGCAGAGTGACATGTGGCTAATGGCCACCACATTAGACAGCACAGATAGAGAACATTTCCTTTGACAATGTTGCATTTCACCTGGACCCTGTGATCCAGGAAATTAGGAATGAAGTTAGGAATTCCCCCACCCTTTTGTGTTCTGGAAAACTGCTTATTGCAAAGAACCACCCTTCTCCGTGTCACTTAGATAAGACTCAGGGCTGCCTCTTGGTTACCTATGACAAAGCCAGACACAGACCCTCCATTCTTTGCTTCATAAATTATTAGCTGAACTGCTTGTCCCCACTGATCAATGGGGGGACTTTGGTTAAGCTTTGGTTAAGCTTCTCTTTTTCCCCCTGAACTCTGAGCTAGCCTGAGCCAGCACACTGCCCCTACTTAAGGGCCCTCCTGAGAATAGGTTGGGGTCAGTGTAAAACCTTCTCTGATTTACTATGGGATTATGTCACCCTTTCACCCCACTTCTCCACACCTGGTTCTTTCTAGCCTTGTTTACTGGTCTTTATAAAAGAAAAGCCCTTCTTGCCTAACTCTTGAAACGTTTGCTTATCCATGGTCAGAGAGTTTATCCCACTACAATAGATCCTTCCCCCTATTGGAATAGTTGCTTTCCCCTCCCGATAGTCTTTCTTTCTGAATACACCTCTCTCTCTCTTGTCCAGACTTGGTTTTGATTTGACACCATCATTGCAAAAAGTTTCAGTGGGCAGTGCTATCCTAAAGTCTTGGGGTCCCTCTGACACATGCTCCCAGAGGACTGAAGCATGCTCATCTGTCTCTCCCTGTCCCTCAGTCCATACTTCTGTGCTGAGAGCCAGCATGTCTGTAGCATTGTATTTGGCACAAGGAGGTGGCCCCTGCCCAACAAGGCTGACCCTCCTGCAGGAGTCCCTTCTCCATGCCTAAGCCCCCAGACTTTTCCTCTTAGGTCTACAGCACAGTCTCCCCGCACATACCTGGCACACCCAGGAAGACTGACCAGTTGTTTTTCTCTGGCTTCCCTGAATGCAAGACAGCAGCCCTCGGACCACCTAGATTCCTTCAAGACTCACTGTGGCTATGGGTGTTAACGTGCACCATGTAATTTGCTGTCTCTGCCAAGCCAGTGTGGTTCTGGGGGCCCTGGACACTAGGCGGGGCACTTCCAATCTTCTCTTTACACAATCCGCCAGAATGGCTTTTCTTGAATCCTTGTGGCCCCAAAAGACCATCATTTTGCCTTCAGATCCATCTGGGCCTTGTGAGTGGCCCATGTGTATCACCCTTGAACTATCCATGTGGCCCCAGGACTTGAGCACTGACCTAAGACCAGTTCATAATCTCTCAGCCCCCATCATGGACTCCGCACAGTGACCCCAAGGGTCAAACACAGCCCGAGTCTTATTCTTCATGCCAACTATTCCACGCCATTCATGTCACTAAATCAACCCCTGGGCTTTGGCCACAATTTACCAGAGAAGACAAGATCACCCCAACAACCTGCATACTTCCAGTGAAGCACGCAAGTCCTTCGCGCTAGGATAACTGGATGGCGTTCATTAATCTAAATAAAATTGGGCGTTAAAATATATAGAATATATTTAATTTGAAGTTGATGCCCAAAAAGATGATTTTTAAAGAAATTTATAAATCATATTCCAGTTTTTTTGTTATAGATCAGGCCTTTGAGGCCAGCAACTTCCTCTCCAACTGAGAGTCTTCCTATGCCCCAGGTGGGTAGGGGAGCCCTGAATGTCTTTAGGAATCATGGGGGCTTCACCCACAAGAGCCCAAAATGCTGGCCTGTGCAGGGCTCTGGGCCTGAGAACCAAGGCCTGGAAGGGATCAGGTGGTTGTCATTGCTTTTTTTTTTTTAAATATTTTATTGAGGTAAAATCCGTATAAAATTAGCCATTTTAACCATTTTAAAACGAACAATTCTGTGGCATTTAATACATTGACAATATAGTACACCTACCACCTCTATCTAGTTCCAAGATATTTTCATTACCTCAAAAAAGAAACCTTGTACCCATTAGCAGCCACTGCCCATTCCCTCTCGCCTCAGCCCCTGGCAACCACCAATCTACTTTCTGTCTCTATGGATTTGCTTATTCTGGACACTTCCTATTAATGAAATCATACATGTGGTCCTTTGTGTCTGGCTTCCCTCACGCAGGATAACGCGTTCCAGGCTCACCTGTGTTGTTGCATGAATCAGTACTTCATTCATTTTATGGCAAGATAATACCCCATTGTATGGATGGACCACACGTTGTTTATTCACTCATTGGGTGATGGAATTTGGGTTGTTTCACCTTTCAATTACTGTGAATAGTGCTGCTATGAACATTTGTCATCGCTTTTTTGTCAAATTTGTCCAAAGGACTTCATTGGGAAAACACTTTATTTAGAAGACTCAGTAATCGCTGACACTGTGGTCTTTTTTTTTTTTTTTTTTTTTTAAATAATAATACTTCATTGTGTCTTCTATGAAGGTTTACACATCAGTTTAGGTTCTCATTCAACAATTTCTACACAAACTGTTCAGTAACATTGGTTACATTCTTCATAATGTGTGAACATTCTCATTATTTCCATTCTGGTTGTTGTGTTTGCTTTTTGCTAATAACTTATTGTCCACCACCCTGCCCCAGCCCCTCAACTGAACTGGCCAGTGTAAGTTCCACCACAGGGTAGTAGAGGGTTTAATGGGCCCTGACAAGTCAAAATAGACTCGACGGCACACAACAACAACAAGGGGACCTCAGGAACCCTGGGTGGCACAAGCAGTTTACAATCAGCTGCTAACCTAAAGTCTGGCAGTTCAAACCCCACCCAGTGGCTCCGTGGGAGAAAGACCTGGTGATCAGCTTCTGTAAAGATTACAGCCAAGAAAACCCTACGGAGCTCAGTTCTACTCTGTAACATATGGGGTTGCCATGAGTAGGAATCAACTCAATGGCAACTAACAACAACAACAAAACAAAACAAATCCATTGCTGTTGAGTTGATTCCGACACATATGGACCCTATAGGATCACAGGGTTTCCAAGGAGTGGCTGGTGGATTCGAACGGCTGGCCTTTTGGTTAGCAGCCGAGTTCTCAACCACTGTACCACCAGGGCTCCTACAACAACAAAAGGAACTCAATTTAGCCAGTATAATTACTGAGTACTCTATTACTGGTCAAAAAATTGATGGATGAATTCATCAGTGATTATCTTCCAAGGACTCATTTTTTTCATGACGGTTTAGGGACATCTCCTCTGTATGGGGCAGGGAGTGAAAGAGCCCACACCAAAATGAGTGAGGCCCACAACAAAATGAGGGAGACCCACCCCAGCCCTTCCCAACTTCCCAGTCTAGCTGGAGGCACAAATCACTCTGATAAAGCTACTAATTACAGTAATAATGGCTATTGCTTATCGAGTACTTACTAGGTTCCGGGAACAATTACACTGCATAATGAGTTGTGACAAGTAACACAAGAGAATAATAGTTGTCACTTCTGGAGGGCTCTCCAGAGACCAGGTCCTGTGCTAAGCACTTCATATAAAAAAACTTTTAATCCTCACAAACATTCAATGAGGTGAGTGGTGTCATTACCCCCATTTTGCAGATGAGGAAACCGAAGCTACGAGAGACTAAGTCACACAAAGAGCCGGAGCCAAGTCTAGCTTTGGGTCAGAGCACCTGACCACCACGCCACTCTGAGGACCCAGAGGAGGCCAACATGGGTGGGCACTTTACAAGCGTGGACTGATGCTGCCACCTCCTGTGAAACACACAAGTCCTTTAACCTGGAGCTGAGTGTGCCTCCTGGCTGCCCAGTGATGGAGCCAGGCTGTCTGCAGCTGGGCATCCAGCTAGCTGACAGCTGCTTGAAACACTGGCTCCTGGGAAGATGGGCAATTTGTCTGAAAAGGGGGAGAGGCTGGGCACTCATACCCTAAGCGTCCACTGAAGGCGGCCTCCCAGAGTCATTACTGATTCCAAGGAAACAGCTAGGACTTGGGCACGATGTCCTGCTCGCTGGCTCCCAGGCACTGGCTGGTTGCCTGGGTAACCACGTGTCTGGCTGGCAAGGTGATTAACTGGCCTGGGTGCCAGTCTGTGAGCTGGGTACCAAGTCCTACGCACTCTTCACAAAATATAGTCATCACACTGAGGCCCTTTGACTGCACTTAAGACAACTGTATATGGCTGTTCCTCACCGGGCCACGGGCTTGTAGGGATTCGAGATTCTGCCCCTGGAAGGAGCCCCCAATATTTCCAAAAGGCAGGTGGAGTGGGGAGGAGAGTCGTGGTCAGAAATAGGGGCTATTATGTTTCAAGTGCTTCTGCTATGCCAGGCACTGAACTCCATCCTTTCATTTCACCCAGCCTTCTCAAACTTCTCACACTTTACCTCACAAGAATCACTTGGGGGGCGAGTTAAAATGCAGATTCAGACTCAGCAGGGCTGGGTGGAGCTGGGATCCTGCATTTTTAAGTAGCTGCCAGGTGCAGCTGATGCTCCTGAACCACTGAGTAAAACCTGTTGCCATAGAGTCGATTACGACTCATAACGACCCTATTGGACAGAGTAGAACTGCCCCATAGAGTTTCCAAGGAGCGCCTGGTGGATTTGAAATGCTGACCTTTTGTTTAGCAGCCATAGCATTTAACCACTATGCCACCAGGGTTTCCGAACCACTGAGTAGGGAGGTTCTAACCCTCTTTAATCCTCTCCTCGAGGTGGACAGTCTTATTCGGTCCCCTCCTTACAGAGAGTAACACCTTGACCAAGGTTACAGTGGTGGTGTGGGTTGAATTGCAATCCCCCTAAAAATAAGTCCCACTCCCACCCTTACCTGTGACTTATTTGGCAACAGGGTCTTTGCAGATGTAATTACTTAAGATGGGGCCCATTAGATTAGGGTGGGCCCTACTCCAATGGCTGGCATCCTTAGAATAATGCCGCACGAAGAGACACAGGAGGAAGAAGGCCACATGAAGATGGAGGCAGAGACTGGAGTGATGCTTCTACAAGGAACACAAAGGATTGCCCTAGGCCACCAAACACTGAAGAGACTAGGAAGGTCCTCCCCTCCAGCCCTCAGAGGGAGCACAGCCCTGCTGACACCTCGATTTCGGATTTCTGGCCTCCAGAATTGTGAGCAGATACATTTCTGTTGTTCCAAATCCCCCCAGTTTGTAGTAACTGGTTACAGCAGCCACGGGACGCTCAGGCAGCCGGGAAGCAGCAACGCAGTTACGGCCCCAGGGAGCCTGGCTCCTCGCCGTGCTGCCGTCCACGTCAGCATTCAGGCTGCCCTTCCCGACCCTCTTACTCTGCAAAGGTAGAAGCCGGGCCCTTTGAGGCCGTGGCTGTGAGAGCATCAGCACCCAGGGTGCCCACTCTCAGCAGCCTACCCAGCCTACCCTCGGTTTGGAGTTTGCTGGGTTTCCTCTCCCAGGGGGGAGGGAGGTCCTGTTTCCTCCTTGCTCCTGTAGGGGAGAGATGCTTGGGTTCACTCTCCACTTCAACACCCCCTCCTAACCCATTAGCCGATTGTATAAGCCCCTGGTCCTGCGCTGCACACTGGGCACCTGCATCATCAGTGATGTCAGGAGGAGCCACCTGGGGACCCAGGGAGCCTGCAGGGACCTTCCAGAGAAGTCTGGCAGGGACATCAGTACAGGGCTGGCATGGAGTCCCTGGCAAAGAGGAGTCATCAGTTGCCAGGGGGTGGGGGTCACACATCAGCTATCACAGCAGCCACCAAAGACCAGTGACAAACAGCCATTCAGTGGACCTCAGTCCTGGCTACACATCAGAATGACCTGGAGGGTGATTAACGTTGACTTTTATCTGAACCCAGGGATCCTGCAAAACAGCGATGGTTAAAGAAATCCCCCCACCTTTTGTGTTCAGGAAAACGGCTGACTGCAAAGAACACCCTTCCCCACAGGACTCAGGATGCTCCCTGCATCCTAGGACAAGGCCAGTTACAGACCCTCCAAAATCCATTCTCTGCCTCATAAATGAGTAACTGAACTGCTTATCCCCACTGAGCCATCAGAACAAAGTGTGTGTCAACCTTACTTTGTTAAGCTTCTCTTCCCCTAGGTCCCTGAACTCCAGCCCACCCCTCGGCCTGAGCCAACATGTTGTTGTTATTTTGTGCTGTTGAGTCAATTCTGACTCATAGTGACCCCGTGTGTCAGAGTAGAACTGCCCCAGAGGGCTTCCCAGGCTGTAAAATCTTTATGGGAGCAGATTACCAGGTCTTTTCTCCCAGGGAGTGGCTGGCGGGTTCAAATCGCTGACCTTTCAATTAGCAGCTGAGTGCTGAACTACTGTGCCACCAGGACTCCTTTGAGCCAACATACCGCTCTTTAAGGGCCCTTTCCAGGCTGCGTAAAACATTCTGATTTACTCTCTGATGTTGTCACCCTTTCATCTCACTTCCTCACACCTGGTTCTAGTCTTATTTACTCTCATTTCTTTTTTTTTTTTTTTTAAAAAAATGCCAATTCTTGAGATGCTTACAGGGCTTATGGTTGTTGTGTTCTCCCTATTGTAATAGTCACCTCCCCACTATTATAAGGCCCCTTCCCTCCTTTTCTTTCTGAATAATGCCTCTCCCCATCAAAACCTGGATTTGTTTTTCATTTGACAGAGACTTAAAAAATACTGAAACTGAAGGCCGGCCCCAGACCAACCACATCAGACTGCGGTGTGGGTGGAGGCTGGGCATCAGCATTTTTTTCAGCCACCGGTAGATTTCAAAGTTCCCCATGGGATTCCACTTGCAGCCAGGGGTCAAGCACTGAAGACTGAATCTCCAAGACCAACTTATGGGGCAGATGCGGTCCCATCTGTCAGCTGAGGAGCCCACAACAGAGAGGAGAACACATTGGCTCCAGGCCCGGCGGCTCCGCCTACTTCCAGGATCCTTGCTCAGGGCCACCGGCTGTCCTGCTGCGGGAGTCCAGGTCACCAGGAGTCACTCTGACTCCTGACTGAAGAGGCTTTGAAACACACACATACACACACACATTCTCACACATACACTTTGGCTTAAATATGTTGGAGAGGGAGGGATTTGGGTGGAGACGTGTTCATTAAGAGGAGAAAAAGAAACTTCTACCAGTTGCCCTTGTCAACCTGGTCCCATGGATTGAATGGGCCCCCCCAAAAAAGATACATCCACATCAAACCTGTGGAACCCATGAGTATGGCCTTAGTTGCAGACATGATTAAGAATCTTGAGATGGGGAGATCATCCTGGATTACCTGGATGGGTCTTCAATCCAGTGACAAGTGTCCTTATATGAGACACAACGGAGGAGAGAGAGACAGCCAGAAGAGGAGGCCACGTAAAGATGAGGAAAAGGGTGGAGTGATGCGGCCCCAAGCCAAGGAAGCTGGAAGAGGCAAGGACCTTCCGGAACCTCCCCAGAGCCTCTGAAGGGACAACTGATCTAGCATTTCTGGCTCCAGAACAGTGAGAGAACAAATTTCTGTTGCTTTAAGCCACCTGGCTTGTGGTCCTTTGTTTCGGCAGCCCCTGGAGCTGAC
This sequence comes from Trichechus manatus latirostris, assembly GCF_000243295.1. NCBI lineage: Eukaryota > Metazoa > Chordata > Mammalia > Sirenia > Trichechidae > Trichechus > Trichechus manatus. Next base: position 4,996,907 of record NW_004443989.1, on the reverse strand, counting down.
ATGGCTGGGAATAACCCCAACAGGGAAATTCCAGGCCTCCTATTTCCCCTCGTCTTTGCCAGCAGCAGGGGCCAGCCCAGGATGGATCGGCATAGCTGTATCAAGCACCATCAGCAGCACCACTCGGATGGGGGCCACATGGGGCACACCCAACACTTAATACCCTCCTGGCCCTCTGCTCTCTAAGATTCATGTGCTGGCTGCCTCCCCACCAGCCTGTAAACTCCTGGGCACTTAGAGGCTCAGGCAAGGCTCTCAGGTGAGTGCATTATAATGGACTGAGAGTAGGGCAGGCTAGGTCTGAATTTCCATTCTGCTACTTTTAAGCTGTGTGGCCTCAGGAAAACTACATTACCTCTCTGAAACTTAGATTCCTCAACTGTAAACTGGGGATAATAGTAGCACTGCCTCACGGAGCTACTGAGAAGCTTAAATGTGTTATTTCAGGCTGAACGTTCAGCACATTATACGTGCTCAACAAATGGTAGTTACTGAGTTCAGTAGGAGATTCATTAAAAGTCATTAACATTTGAGGAAAAAAAATAATGGTGACTAGGAGTCCCTAGATGGTAAAAATGGTTAATGCGCTTGGCTGCTAACTGAAAGGCTGGCAGTTTGAGTCTACCCGGAGGTGCCATGGAAGAAAGGCATGGCAATCTACTTCTGAAAAATCAACCACTGAAAACCTTATGAACACAGTTCTATTCTGACACATACGGGGTGGCCATGAGTCAGAGTCGACTCTACAGTAACTAGATTTAGAAACCCCGTCTTTAGTTTCTTAACGCTGCTATAACAGAAATACCACAAGTGGGTGGCTTTAACAAACAGAAATTTATTTTGACACAGTTTAGGAGGCTAGAAGTCTGAATGCAGGGCACCAGCTCTAGGGGAAGGCTCTTTTTGTCTGCTCTGGGAGAAAATCCGTGTCAATTTTAGCTTCTTTTCCTTGGTTCCTTGGTGATCTCCATGTGGCATCAATCTTTTTCCATTTGTGCTTTGGTCACCATGAGTCGGAATCAGTTTGACGGCAACAGGTTTGGTTTTTTTTTCCCTCTGTGCCTAACCTGCTCTTTTTATATCTCAAAGGTAACTGGTTTAAGATACACCCGACACTGATATGGTCTCTTCCACGTAACAAAGAAAGCTCTATTCCCAAATGGGATTACATTCACAGCTATATGGGTTTAGGATTTACAGCACATATTTTTGGGGTGCACGATTTATCCATAACGCCCTCTAAATGTCCATCAACAGAGAACTGCTTAAGTAAACTGTGGTCCACCCATCCAGTGGAACTAGACAGCAGTTAAAAAGAACGAAGCAGCAGAGCTAAAAGATCTGACCTTGATTCCACCTCCATGAGACACTGTTAAATGGAGAAGCAAACACACACACACACACAATTTTCATATGCACACATATATCGGTATAATACATGGGGTGGTGGGGTAGGGAGTAGCAGAGGAGGGGGTGAGTCCAGGAAGGACACATGTCAAGCTGATAACAGCTGTCTTCTTTGAAGAGGAAAATGGCATAGGATAGGACGAAGGAGACGCGCTCAGCTTTGTCTGCAATGTTTCACATTTTTGCAGGAAGCTATATCCATGCACTGTCCATTTCATTTAAAAAATAAAGAAAGAAAAAATGGGGAAAAAAATCTCCCAGGATTTCAGAAATTGGGACCATGGAGATGGGACTGTAGAATTCTTCAATTGGTCAAAATCCCATATTCTTAAGAGATATGGGAGGTATCTTAGCTACCCGAGCTACCCGTTGCCATCAAGTCAATTCCGATGCATAGTGACCTTATAGGACAGAGTAGAACTGCCCCACAGGGTTTCCAAGGAGCACCTGGTGGATCTGAACTGCTGACCTTTTGGTCAGCAGATGTAGCTCTTAACTACTATGCCACCAGGGGAAGTATCTTAGACTACATTATTTCTGACTTTCAGTGTTCCAGTAGACTGTCTAATTTTTGAAATAACGTACTATCACATAACCAGTATATGTTATAATAATAATAGAACCATTCAGAATAGCATTAGGGAAGAGAGTAAAAAGCACAAGAACCTGATTGTGTGGGGCTAACATCCTACACAGTTTTATTTTGGTGACTATCATTGCATGGATCCTCTTTCTGAATGCATGTTTGCACGCGTGCACACGCACGCACACACATGCACACGCACAGCCCAGTGTATTTAACTGTATCTAAATCTAGGTCGTATCATATGTTAGGTGGGTTTTTTTCTTTTAATTTTGTGTATCTTCTGTTTTTTTTTTTTTAAGACTCACCTCTGCCCTATTCCCACCCTCAGAATCCACACTAACCCCACGGTATAAATCAGGGGTTAGAAAACTCTGTAAAGGGCCAGACAGTAAATATTTCAGGCTTTGCAGGCCATATAGTCTTTGTCACAGTCACTCTGCTGTTGTAGCACAAATGGGCGTGGCTCTGTTCCAAAAAAATCCTTTCTTTGCAAAAACAGGCCAGATAGTTTGCTGATCCCTGATATATATCATTTCATGTCTTTCTCCACCATCATATATAATCAATTACAAATAAACGGAGAGGTTTTTGTGGTCCTTGTTTCTGTTGTTGCTTTGTTCCCCATTTCATTTTACAGAAATGGAACCACCTTAAACACAGGTCTTTGCATATTGCTTTTCTCTCTTAACAACACCTCGTTGAACTCATTCCAAAGCAATTAGTGTAGATTTTCCCACTCTGAATGTTTTTGTAAGCCACCTCAATATCACTGGGCAAAGGCAGGGCATAAGCCTTAAAACTTAAAACGAAGCAAATAGAAGCCCTCCTGCCTGACCTCAGCCCAGCGTCCAAATTCTATCCAGCCATTGTGATAGTGGCCTTGGCTACAGCTCCTATACCTCCAGGAACAGGGTGCTCCCCACCTGGCCAGGCAGCCCACCCACCATGATCAGGCCACTGGATTCTAGAGGAGTCTTCCCCAGCCAGGCACTGCCTGCCTCCCTCCAAGTCTCCAAGAACGCAGCCCACCCATTCTCCTCAGCTTTCAAATGTCCAAAGACTGTTAACTTTAAACACGACACAGTTCTCCATTCAAGGCATGGATGAGACCCTGCTTTTCAAAAGAGAACATTCTGTTTAAGGAGGGACTGGCTTTTCCAGTGACAACATGATGCTGGGAGCCCTGAGCAGAACTTGAACCCGATAATCAAGACTGCAGTAGGGACCTCTTAGATAAACCATCATTAATACAAGACGGCATTTTCTGAGAAAACATTCCTGATTTATAACAACCCACCAAATAAATTTAAAAATGCAAATACTGTACCCGAAGATGCTCTTCCTCTGCCATGTGGAAGGGGCTGGGCCCCAAGCGAGTCCCCCTGCCCTGAACGCCGGGGACAGAACGGGCTTCTGTTTCCTTCGAGGCTGATAAAGGCAATGCTCTCTATCCCTACACCAAATAAGGGTTTCCATGCTCAACCTCGAGTTGGTAGTATCTCAGCAGGGTCCACGTTGTTTATTTAACTAAGAACTTTATCTAGTGTGTGCAGTACTTCAAAGGGCATCCGATCTGTTCATCTCTGTGTTTGGGAACCTCCATCCCCTGTCAGACTGCCTCCTCTGGGCTTGAGCCACGGGCTCCTTCTACAGAAAGCCTTACTTTAGGAGGACCCTGGAACAAAAGCCAGGTCCCTAATAAATTAATTTGCAGTTGGTCTCTACTGCACATTTCCAGGCAGGTAGTGATGGTGCTCCTGAATACAGGGCAAGGCACACTCCTGCCTTCCCAGCTGGGGGATACAAGGGGAGAGGCAGATTTTAGAAAGAGGCTGAAGCTCGTCCTTCCTTGGGATAGGGTCCTCCTTAGACAGGTTTGCTGAGACTGCATTGTCCAAGGGGAGGTCCAGGAAGGATCCAAGGAGTGTGACTTCTATGGTCTTCATCTGTGGTGAGTCCTGAGTTCCCAGCACAGATGAAGGGACCCTGGCAGGGCAATCTTAAGCTACCGATGGATGGGTGGATGGATGGATGGATGACGGATGGGTGGGTAGGTGGATGGATAGAGAGACAGCTGCTGTAGAGTCTATTCTAACTCACGGTGACCTGTGTACAACAGTATAAAATGTTGCCAGTCCTGCATCATCCTCACGATCACCAGCATATTCAAGTCTATCATTGTAGCCACTGTGCCAATCCATCTCACCAAGGGTCTCCCTCACCCTTGCTGGCCCTCTACTTCATCAAACGTGATGTCCTCCCTCCAGCGACTAATCCCTCCTAATGATGTGTCTAAAGCAAGTGAGTTGGACAATGTTCTGTTGTGATCCAAAGGTTTTCACTGGCTAACTTTCAGAAGTACATCACCAGGTCCTTCTTACTAGTCTGTGTTAGGCTGGAAGCTTCGCTGAAACCTGTCCACCATGGGTGATCCTGCTGGTATTTGAAATACCAGTGGCATAGCTTCCAGCATCACAATAACATGCAATCCACCACAGTACCACAAACTGACAGACGGGTAGTGGAAGGTACGGATACACTCAGTTATTTGTTCTTGATCTCAAGCTGTGAGGGACCCAGCACCAGGACTCAACAGACACAGAAGGAGGCTTCAGACCTGGGTTAGAATTCCGGCTTGGGTTCATGGGAAAGTTATTTAGTCTTTCTGAGAGTCAGTTTCTCATCTGCAAAATGGGGATATTAATATCCACCACCCAGAAACACTGGAGGCCCAAATAAAATAACACTGATAAGGTGGATGGAAAACAGTTGTTGTTGTTAGGTACCGTCAAGTCAGTTTCGACTCATTGTGACCCTATGCATAACAGAATGGAACACTGCCCAGTCCTGTGCCATCCTCATAATCCTTGTTATGCTTGAGCTCACTGTTGCAGCCACTGTGTCAATCCATCTCGTTGAAGGCCTTCTTTTTTGCTGACCCTCCACATTACCAAGCATGATGCCCTTCTCCAGGGACTGGTCCCTCCTGATAACATGTCGAAAGCATGTGAGACAAAGTGTTACCACTCTCACTTCTAAGAAGCATTCTGGCTGTACTTCTTCCAAGACAGATTTGTTCATTCTTTTGGCAGTCCATGGTATATTCAATATTGTTCGCCAACACCATAATTCAGAGGCATCAATTCTTCTTTGATCTTCCTTATTCATTGTCCAGCTTTCACATGCATATGAGGCAACTGAAAACATCATGGCTTGGGTCAGGCACACCTTGGTCCTTAAAGTGACATCTTTGCTTCTGAACACTTTAAAAAGGTCTTTTGCAGGAGATTTGCCCAATGCAATATGTCATTGATTTCTGGACTGCTGCTTCCATGGGCATTAATTGTGGATCCAAGCAAAATGAAATTCTTGACAATTTCAATATTTTTTCTGTTTAGGCACTCAGTAAATATTAGTTCCTCTTTCCCCTTTCTTCAAGCTATGCAGTGGTTCTCACACTTTGGTGAGCATCAGAATCACTTGGAGGGTGTGTTAAAACAGATTGCTGCAGTCTCAGGGTGGGGCCTGAAGATTTGCAGCTCTAACAAGTTCCCAGGGAATGCAGGTACTGCTGGTCTGGGGACCACACTTTGAGAACCACTGGGCTATTGCTTCCAAATTCCTAGGTCCATAGAGGCCAGGAAGCCTAGGACAAGATAGTGGCCATCTTAGATGGGAAATTCAATGCAGACTTTGACAAAGGCCTCAAGAGTCAACACACACAGACAGTGTGCTTGAATCCGCCATGTTTGGCCAAAGTTGAGTTGATCCCTGACCTGTCTGGTGTGCTTTTAGAGTCCTCAAGCCCCTGGACACCCACTTCAGCCCAGAAGTCAGATTTGGTCCGCTTTTTCGAAGGATCTTGTCCAAGCATCTACCTGGCCACTTCTGTTTTCCCAACACCACTCAACATTCCGGCTAGACAAACTGCCCATGAGTCACCAGGTTCCAATACGGTCAGCTTCATGTCTCTCAAAAGGCTGTCTGTTCATTTCAGGGGGGTTTTGAAACTGTCTACAGGTTCTTAAGAGTGCACAGGGGTCTCCTAGGAGCAGAACACCAGAGATGGCCACAGGGCCTCTGGCCGCTCTGGAATCTTCTCCCGGTCAATTAGCCTCTCTCCCAAACAACTTTCCATCCTGAGAGTTGAGCTGGCTGCCCCATCTGGTATTTTCAGATCACCCTGGGGTGAGCTAAGGGCCTAATCTCTCTGTGGAGAGAGGCGCTGCTCTTTTCAATGTCTCTGTCTGGCATCGTCTCCAAGCCAATGGATGAGGAGGAGCCTCAGAGGCAAACAGAAGTACCGCACCCCACTTTCCCGCCTACACCTGACCACCCAGCTCGCCCTACCTGGAGCCCATCAGCAGCCCCCATCCCAGGGGACTCCGCTGCCCACCACCCAGCTCAGCTGTGAAAGGGGCTGACTGCAGACGGCTGTATAACAAAGGATCTTTCTAGTCAAGATATTATCTCCCATTTATTTTTTTAAAAAACTCTTCTTTATTAAGAGAGAGAAAGAAAAAAAAATTCTGCCTTAAAGGGTAGAAAACGAGTTCGCCCACAAACCGTTTACGTGAAAAAACCTCCTTTTATGGTTCAGTGACTCATCAGCTCTCATCAAAGCGTACACTGGATGACATACTGAAGTGCTGGTTCCCTCTCCCTTGCCTGAAAGAAAACCCACAAATGCCACTTCTTTCTGGACCATTCTGAGAGCCGGCTACATGAGCTACTCCTGGGCCAGGGAAGACCTTCACACAGAAGGTCCTGGGGGAGTGGAGGGTCCTAAATGCCCCAAACCCAAGGCTGCCCCTCTGCCGAGGGCTGGAGACACCCGGGGGGCCAGGAGGGTGCAGGGGAGAGGTCTGGGGTCAGATAGGCGAGCTTCAAATCCCAGCTCCTCCATTTTCTGGCTGTGTGGCCTTGAACAGATCATTCTACCTCCCACTTCCCACCCTGGGCTCCAGATTCTCCATCTATCAAACGGCGACGGTGACACAGGTCCACAGGAGTGGATAAGGTAGCCAGCACCTCACACTGCCCCCCGTATGTGCTCAACAAATGCTTTTCCCCTTCTTTCCTTTCCTCTCAGGAACTCAGTTCCTCTCACTCAGGAACTTTGGAAAATGGGAGTGTTTTATTGAATGATCTAGTTTGACCCTTCTTGGAACTGAATACTGTGAGACTGTAAAACGGAATGATATAGACCTGTATAAGCTACTACAGAAAGAGCACCATGGTACATAATTAAAAGGTAAAACAGAAAGGAACAAAACTGTGGATAATAAAAACTTTGTGGTGTTTAAAAAGGAAATACACAGGTACAGTCATAAAAACTTTCTGAAAGTCCACATAAAATTGCTAACGGTAACAGCATTTGGGAAAATGGACTTGGGGGAGGGGGAGACCCACTTTTATTTTATACCTTTCTATACTTTTAGAACTTACATATGCACGTACAACATTCATTTTTCTTTAATGTTAACAGCTTACCTGTTGGGGTGAAGGACTGACTGGAAAGGGACATGAGGGAATTTTCTGGGGTGACGGAAATGTGCTCTGTCTTGTGTCGGGGTAGTGGTTACTTACTCAGGTGAATACAACTGTCAACACTCATCACATGAGCCATGGAGATGTGGGCATTTTATTATGTAAACTAAGCTCAATTTTAAAAACTTAAAGTGTTAACGAAGGTTGTATGGGCAGTGGGATTTGTTGTTGTTGTTGTTCTCTTTGTCCTTTTCAGTATTAAAATAAATAATGCAATTTTTAAATGCCCCTGTCTTAGAACTTCCATACACTGCTGGTGGGAATATAAATTGATACAACTACTTTGGAAAATGGTTTGGCAGCATGGACTACAAACAGTGACCTAACAATTTAATTCCTAGGTATATACTCAGCAGGAATGCGGGCATATGTTCACCAAAAGGTATATACCACAATATTTATGATGTTTCTATCTGTAACAGTCCCAAACCAGAAACATCTATCCATAATCAAATGAATAGGTCAACCGAGTATCTTCATACAACACACCACCCGGCAAAGGTAATGAATAATTAGGACTACACACACCAACACACATGAATCTTATAATTGTAAGGGCTAAAGAAGCCAGTCACAAAAGAGTTCAGACTGTATGATTCCAGACTGTATATATAAAGTTTGAATATACGCAAAGCTAATCTATGCTGCTAGAAGTCAGAATAATGGTTACCTGTGGGGGTGGGTAGTGACTGGAAGGGCTCGAGGGGGGCTTCTAGGGGTGGTCACGCTCTGTTCCTTGATCTGGGTGCTGGTTACACGGGTGCATTCAATTTGTGAGAACTCATGGAGTGCTACTCTTTTGTTTTGTGCACTTTTCTATATGTATGTTATCCTTCAATGAAATGTTTATTTAACAAACACACAAAAATGTTTCACATCTACTCCAAAGACAGCTTGCTCTGGGAAATGTGGACATGGATTCCAAGGGTTCCAAGCTCTGTATGAGTCCGGGCTGACTCGACAGCAACTAACAGCAGCATGTTTCTAGCTGTGTGACCGTGGACAAGGCCCTTGCCCTCTCTGCTTCTCCTTCAAGATGGGGCTAATAAAATTTTGAGAGGATTTCATGAGATAATACACATGAAAGCCTCCAGCAGATCTCCTGGCGTTAGGAGGTGCCTAATAATTGTCTTTCTCTCCCTCTCTATAAAGCAAGTCCATTACAGCATGAACTCTCCTCTCCAAGGCTGCCCATTCCTCTGCCACTTGTTAGTTCCAATCCCTGAAGCTCCACTTGTTATTAGTTACAGGGTTCCTGATGGCCCACTGAAGGGAACAGGCTCTGAGTGGAAGGTGTTGGAGACCATGGCCCCCAGGGACCTGGAGCCTGGGCCCCACGCGGCCCCCCTCTGGGGCTCTGCTGGAGCACACAGCCGGAGAAGCAGCCAGCCGGACGCGGCTCTGTGAGCAACACTGCCCTCTTATCCCAGCTCTGGCCGCCAGCTGTGCCTCCCTGCTGAGACGCTCCCAGAGTTCTAGAGTATGAGGGGGCCCCCTGCCTCACGGGGAAAGCCTCTCCTTTCACAGTCTCAGCTGAGTCCCTTTGATCCCCTCCTAGGGGACACAAAGCCTTCTCTTATCGAGTGCCAGGAATTAATCCGGATGGAATTCCTGCCTCATACGACCTGGACGAAGTAGACATGTGGCTGGGCCCTGAGAGGACGAAGGCTACCTCCAGCCCTTCCTCCGCGTGTCCCTGTCTTACTTCCTGCACAGGGGGCAGGGCAGCCAACACTTGTTACCATCCCAGGCAGAACAGAGCTGGGCCCCGGAGTTGGCTGGAAGCTCTACAGAGGCTCCCGTGAGCAAGCCCCAAAGAGGCACAGGACTGGGTCAGCCCAAAGGATTGGGTCTAGACTTCCATAACAGTCGGGGTGGGGGAAAGTTTCTACTCCCTCTATCAATTCAGGTTGATAGGCAGTGGCTATGTTGAAGAGAGCTCCGCCTCAGGTGAAAAAATGTGCCGTGACTGATTAGTGATGCCTGCCATGGGCTTACTGAGGCTGGGTGGCACGCATGCCATGTACTCACCTTCCTTCTTCTAAAGCTCTGCCTTCTGGGATCCTTCTGCACAAAGGGAAGCAGGGCCCTTGTTTACTAAATAAAAATAAGAATTCCTATTCCTAGTATATGCCCAAAAGAATTAAAACCAGGAATACAAACAGAAACTTGTACACCAATATTCACTGCAGCACTATTGACAGTAGCCAAAAGGTGGAAATAGCCCAAGTGCCTATCAACTGATGAGTGGTTACACAAAATGTGGTATATACATACAATGGAATATGACTCAGCCATAAAGAGAAATGAAGTCCTGATACATGTTACAATATGGATGAAACTTGAAAACACTACACTGAGTAAGTCAGTCGCAAAAGGACAAATACTGTAGGATCCTACTTACACGAAATAGACAAATGTATAGCAACCAAAGTTTATTAGTGGTTACCAATAACCCAGGAGTGGGAGGGAGTGGGAAAGGCAGAGTCTTTGTTTAGAAGGCACTGAGCTTCTATTAACGGTGGTAGAATAATCTGGAAAAGGATTGTGGTCGTGGTTGCACAACGTGGTGAATGTAATCAATGTCAGTGAACTGTATCTATAAAAATGGTTGAATTGGAAAATGTTCTCTCATATATATTTTTGCCACAATTGAAAAAAAAGAAGACGAAGGATAATAATGAACTTTCACTGAGTGTGTATCAGGGGCTGGTGCTATTCTAAGGTCTTCACAGCTATTAGCCCATTTAATCCTCATGAGAACCTGATTTGCTTGGTCTTATTATAAGCCCCATTTTATTTAGGAGGAAAAGGAGGCCCAGAAAGAAAAGTAATCAATCCAGGGCCACACAGCTGGTAGGTGGTAGGACCAGGACTTGAACCCAGGCAGCCTGGTCCTGAGCCTCACCCTTAAGCATTGCAGAAATTATTCTTCTGGGAATAAACTGGCAATATGTGGCAAGAGCCACAAAAAAATGCCCTTACTCTCTAGTAACTCCTGTTCTGGAAAAAAGTAATTCAATGGAAGTAAAAGCCTATAGGGCTCCCCAGGCGGTGCAGATGGCTGCTAAGGAAAGGCTGGAGGTTCAAGTCTACCCAGAAGTGCCTGGAAGAAAGGTCTGGTGATCTACTTGTGAAAAATTGGACACTGAAAACCCTATGGAGCACAGTTCTACTCTGACACTCATGGGGTCGCCATGAGTTGGAGGCAACTTGACAGCAACTGGTTTTTTAAAAGCCCCTGTGTTGATAGTCATGACTGCATCATCTATAATCGAGAAAACAGGGACCAGTGAAGGTGCCCAACAACAGCAGAGTGCTTTGGTAAATTCTGCTACAACTTCTTCAGACTATTAGAAAGACTCTTCATGTAGACCGTGGGAATGTGGAAATGCTTAAGCTGGAATGTTATGCCGAAGCTAGCAACACCACTGCACACCTGGCTACGGCTGTTAAAATGTCCATGTAGAGACAGACAGAGTGGAAGGGGATTTGCAAGAGTGAAACCAGTCATGGGGTCAGAACTGGCAGGAGCTGAGGGCTTGTTCTGCAGCTCGGGAAATGCCCTTGGGGTGGTTATAAAGGTGTTTTCATGATTGTTGTAATAAGGAAGAAAAAGAGGCAGCGAGACAGACAGCAGGGTGGTAGGAGGCAGAGAGAGGGAGAAGGCAATGTGGAAGTGGTTAGGTGGGTAAAGAGGGCTAAGGGGGCTGAAGACGGGCGTACGGGGCCAGAGTGGGCGAGTCCAGCCAGAAGCCACAGACGAGGGTGCTGCCCAAAGCAAAGCACAGTGAGGAGACAGCCCTCTAGCAAGGCTAGCCCACCCTACAGCGCCTAGATGTTAGAACCAGGAGACACGAGTGATGCGGTGCACTGGGGGCAGATGCACAAGTGATGTCCTGGGGTGTGGGGAAAGGGTTCTGACAGGGGCGTCTGACATGAAGGCTGGGATAAGGCCATGGGCTCTTACGCATGAGAAACAAGGGTTTGCCAAGTCAGAGGTTAATTCACATAATCCATCTGGTGACGTCTGTGAGACTTAGAGAAAAATGTAAAGCTCTCATGGGACAAAAATGCCCAGGCCCTCCCTTAGACATGCAAGTCAGAGAACAGAGAGGCACTAAGCGCACCGCGAAGAAGTGCAAGCTCACAGGTGCGAGGAGCTGGCTGGTGTGTGCAGGCGTCTGTGCGTGCATATCTGTGTATGTACGTGTGCATGCCCAATAGAGGGCTGCCTCAGGATGGACTTCCCACCATGCACAGGACACAAGGACTGCGTGCGGGGTGGGGGCTGGTCTGAGATGGAGGGGTTGAGCCAGCCCCCTCCCACCAGTAATAGTGTGTGAGGTGCTCATACAGCCATCACTTCTGCCAGACTCCCTCCTACTGCTTCACACATACCCTATGAGCTGGGTGCTATTATTACTCCCATTTCACAGAAGAGACAACTGAGGCCAAAAAAAACATACTCTATACCCAACACACTCTTATATTCACCCCGTCATACAAGATACACACGTGCGCACGCACCTCTTTCTTTTCCACCCCACTGCCATCACCTTCCTCCACTGCATCAGACAGCCCTGGACACGGATGTCCAGGCTGTGGCTGCCCCAGGGGGTTGGGAAACCCTGCTTGGGGAGAAGGAGTGAGCGGTGGCCAGGGGAGACGAAACCTGGGCTGGGATTTGCCCTGGCTGCTTGGCCTCAGGCAGCCCTGGGACAGAAAAACAGGCCAGCTTTTTGTCTCACACACAGCCCAGCTCCTCCCACCCGAGCACTCGGGCTTGGCCCTGGAGCTGTTCTTAGTGAGCCAGCTTCTCCCAGAGATAGATCATCTTGATTTTCTGTGCAACAGCCTGAGGAACCCCTCTCCGGATGAGAAAAGGCCGTTTTCTCAGGGTTGGAGGCTCCAGAAACTCCAGCTACGCAAAGCAGGTGTACCTTGGCATCTTGGGGCCTCTTTACGGGCCTGCATGTCTGGGTGTATCTCCTCAACAGCCGGGTACTCAGGGCCTGTCGCCTGGGGCCTTGTTCAACCAGACAAGCCTGTCCCTCACAGGTGTGTACACTGGGGTCTCAAGCCTCGAAACACTGGACATAGAAAAGGCCAGTCCTTACAACTCTGTAAATACAACTGTCTTTCACAGCCCTGAAAACATTCTTGGCTTGTCTCCCCTCATGGCCTTTACACGCAGCAGGCCTGAGTCCCCTCGTGGCCTTTACACACAGACAAGCCTATGTCCCCTCAAAGACTTGTACACACAGACAGGCCTGTGTCCCCTCACGGCCTCGTACACACAGACAGGCCTGTGTCCCTCATGGACTTGTACACATAAACAGGCCCGTGTCCCCTCATGGCCTCACACACATTAACAGGCTTGTATCCCCTTGCAGCGTCGTACAGACGGACAGGTCTATCCACTCACAGCCTCATACACACAGGCCTATCTCCTCACAGACTTGTACACACAGACAGGCGTCTTCCCTCATAGTCTTGAATAAATAGGCAGGCCCATGTTCCCTCATGTCCTTGTACACACAGGTAGGCCTGTCCCCTCACAATCTTATACATGCAGGCAGGCCTGTGTCCTTTCATAGCCATGTATACACAGGCAGGCCTGTCTCCACAGAGCCTGGCCTCCAAGGGCAGGGCAGGAGCAAGGAGGTGCATCTCTGAGTCAGAAAAGTGGCCTCATTAACTCTGTACAACTGTTTATGCTTCCACACCTCCAGGAATTGGCCTCAGGGGCCGAACCACTCAAACCGAACAGGGCCAGCCACCCCTGGGAGTCCTCAGGACAGCCTGCTCTGCTCTAGTAGACCCCAGGAGGGCTGAGCTACCCAGTGCCTGCCGCCCAGAGTGGCCTCATCCCACCCTCCTTCCTGGGACAGGTGATCCCCCTGAGCCGACTTCTGTGGGGCTCCAGGCCTCCTCTGATCTCCTTGTGGCAGGGAAGGCTGGGAGGAAGAAGAAGAGAGCTTCCCAGAGAGGCAGGGAAAGGGCCCAGAGACCAGGACGCTGTGATCAAATCTCACTCTCCTTCTTGGTGACCTTGGGAGTTGGGCCAGTGACTTGTATTTTCTGAGCTCATACATCCTCATCTGCAAGCGGGGATAACAACATAACCTATCCAATCAGACAAGCTAAAACACAGAACACATCTGCACAGTGCCTGGCACTGAGCAAACTCCCCAAACAGGAAGCTGGGAACATCCTGAAATTCTGAGCTGTAGCCACTAAACAATGATATGATCATGATGGACCAGTGATAGAGAAGAATACTCTACAGGTATATTTATATCCTGTCTTGGTCCACAGAACGATTTGCAGTAGATTCTACAGCAGCATTTCTCAACCTTTTTTCATTATTGCTCCCCATCAAAGGAGCCTTTTACACTTTTTTCCCTGTTTGCCCTCTGCCCTAAGAAATTAAATACTAAAAATGAAATATTGTTGGATAAGGTTGAGCTTTGGAGGGCCACATATCACTGTAATATCTCAGATGTTTTAGCCCTCCCAAGAACCAATGTCCATCCCCTTGGGGGCAAGATCACCTCTGTTGAGAATGCATGCCCTAGAGATGCCAGTACAGCTGGGTAAAAATGAAGATAAGTGAAAACACAGGACTTAACAGGTAACATTCTTTACAAACAGAAGAATGTAGTAGAGATGTGCACTGTAGCTACAACCATGCAAATATATGTCCTGTGGAAGGCAAAACAACAAAAACAACATTTAATAAATTTAAAGACTCAGCTGAGTTGAGGAATTTTTAAATGTCCTTAATCTTGATGTTCTACAGATTTTTTTCAGTTAAAGGTTTTTAAGAGAAAAAGAGAAAAGACCCAAAAAGGTTGGTTGTAATTATAGAGGGGAGAGAGAGGATGTATTAGGAGAAGCAGAGAGTTAGCTCCTGAGTAGGTGGAGGAGGCCAGAGCTCAGAGTCAGGCATAGCTTGATCAAGCAGGAGGCAGGACAGCCCAATAGACCTGGATTCAAATTCACTCTACGAAGGTGGGCAAGTAATTAATTCTCTGGGGCTCGGTCTTCTCATTTGTGAAATGACAATGAACAGGAAAGCACCAAGCCATGCCTGGCCCATAGTAAGTACTGAGTAACTACATTTGAATTAAATGAATACTTGCTGAGAATCCATCCAGACCACAAGGCAAGTAAGTAAGCTACCGAATCAGAATTCGAATCCAGGTCTTCCTGCTCATTCTGCGAGCCAGTAGCACTTCCAAAATACCTATGTTTCTCTGACATTTTAAAAGGAGGGAGAGCATGTTTCCTTAAGTCTCACCAAAACTGGGGTAGCATACAGCCATAGGAATTAAATCAAATTGTAGACACTAAGATACACTGCCACCTGGTGGCAGCATACATGAATTATTGGGGGGCAATTAAAGGGGAAAACTGCAAACGCTTGTAATGCGAGAACAAATGTCTCCATCCATGTTGGGGGCAGGAAAAGGGCTACCACACTGCCAGGCATTTGCCAGTTCTGTGACACCCCTGATATGGGTATCCTCGGATACTTATTTAAAAAAAACCAAAAAACTGACTAAATTTAACAATCACAGACAAACCAAATGCCACCATTAGCACAACCAGGTCTTCATAAGGACTGCTCCCCCAACACTGTACCTGCTAATCAACTGCTTGAACCCCACATGCAATCCTTGACATCTGAATGGATACATTTTAAGCATGTAACTTTTAAATCATCTTTCTAGCCAAAATCTCCTGAAATTTGGTATTCTGTGTCCACCACCTTAATCATCTCTTGTAGCCATGTATTATTCACAAATTTCACAGGCACTGCCTTGTAGGTGTTCCTGTAAGTTACTGTTGAAGAAAACGTTGACAAGAACAAGGCAGAAAGCAGAGTTCTCCGTAGCACCACTAAAGATAGCATTCTCCATTGAGACTGATTTTGGCCATCTTTAAAAATGAGGCATTTTCTCATCCTATAGGGTAGGCAGGGCTTTGAACCAGTTTGATCCAGTTCAGTCATGGCCAACAAAGTGAAACAAGAAGAGCTGTGAATTTTCAAAACTTGGGTGATCTGGAATGATAAACTGCAATGGGAAAAATTACAGGTTAAAGCCCTGGAATAGGAGACTCGGAAGAGGCGAAGTGAGCCCTTTCAAGAGCCTGATGCATGAGACTGGATTATTGGCAGGACTGTGGAGAGCGACACACATTCAAAGTGGCATGGTTGGCCACCATCTCTGAGCTGGGCACCACTGTTTCAGGCTCTGCTCAAAATCCAAGGGCAAGAGCTTTGGTTGCTATGCAACGCATATGCTGCCTTTGTTTTCTAAGAGGCAGATTAAGCTTCCAGCAGGACTTCAACCCGTAATTATTCCGTTCCGGTTCACCCAATTTTGAAAATTTGGGTCTCTCTGGTTTTGCTTCCTTGGCCATGACTGAACTGGGAAGAACCAGTTTGAGGCCCTGAGGGTAGGCAGTGTGTGTCCAAATACATTTCTGCCCCGGCCCCTGGCTGAGGAGCTTCTCAGCACAGGGACCCTGGATCCAAAGGATGCACTATGCTCCTGGTGCTTCTTTCTTGGTGGTATGAGGTTCCCCTGTTTCTCTGCTCCCTTCTCTCTTTTATATCTCAAAAGAGAATGACTTAAGACAAAAGCCAATCTTGTAGATTGAATCCTGCCTCATCAACATAACTGCTTCTAATCCTGCCTCATTAAATCACAGAGGCAAGATTTACAACACATAGGAAAATCACATCAGATGACAAAATGATGGACAATCACACAATATGGGAACCATGGCCTAGCCAAGTTGACACATATTTTGGGGGGGACACAATTCAATCCGTGATAGCTCCTTCCTCTTGACTGCACTGGCATTTAACTCTCACAGGGCCAAGACTAGGTCCTGACGCATGCCCTACTGTCCTGGGACCCAACCTGTGCCTGGGCACACAGAGTGCCAGGCACTAGGGACGCGCTCCCTGTGGAAAAAGAACTCTCTACGGTACCTGTGGAGCTCGTGAACAGGCATGTAGGACCTTGCCTTCTTAGCTACCACCTGGGGCCTTTGGACTACACTCAGAAACCTCTAGGTATTGGAAAGATCTAATCTGAACCCTGCCTCAGCACTTTACTTGCTGTGGGCCCTTGGGCTCCAGTTTGAGCCTCATCTCTCCCCAGCGTATAACGGGAGCAACGATCATGATCAACCTTACGAAAGGCTGGAGTGAGGATGAAATGGACATGATGAGCCTAGTGTAGTTCCTAGCACACAGAAGAAGCTTAACAAATGCTAGTCTCTTCCCCTTTGTGCTCTAACTTGGAGACTCACGCTCAGCTTCTGAACCTCAGCCCTGCAGGCGCAAATCAAGGGGACCAGCAGCTGTTAGGTGGAAGAAGAAGCAGCCTCCTCGGGCATGAATAGGACCAGGAATGTAATTTCCAGTGGCTGTATTCCTGTCCTCTGCTGCACAGTGGGGAGAGTCCCTCCAGAGGCATGAGAGGAGTCCAGGGTGTTTCCTCGGCCACCCTGACACCACACCTGGCGTTAAACCCTGTACAGGGCAGTCGCTCATCCTCTGCAGCTCGTGAGCTTACTGTAAAGATGACAGCTCATGATATACACTGGTCAATCCAGCCATACTCCACTGGATCCGCAAGGCCACAGGCCTGACATGGCTCGTTTAGATAGGAAGGCAGGGAGAGTCAGAGAGGCGCACAGTTAAAAGGCTAACTGATCGCGTTCCATGCCCCTGGCCTCCAGTCAGGGTTTCTATCACCTAAGCCATGGAGCAGAACACAGACGTCCTTGGATGGCAAGGAGATTGGCCTTGGGACTTGCAAGTGGTCAGCAGAAAGCTCATTTCCCTTTATGTGCCTGAAGGCTCCAAATCATCCTAGGTAGAGGCAAAAACCGAAAAACCAAACCTGTTGCCATCGAATCGATTCCGACTCATAAGGACCCTACAGGACAGAGTAGAACTGCCCCACAGGGTTTCCAAGGAGTGCCTAGTGGATTCAAACTGCCAACCTTTTGGTTAGCAGCCGTAGCTCTTAACCACTACACCACCAGGGTTTCCAGGTAGAGTCAGACCTGGGGGATTAGGCCAAAGAACCAGATAACCTAGGGGAAGTGATGACCATGTAAATAGGGTTTGGGTTTTTAAATCTTGGGTAAATTTACACTTTGCCCAGTCTTTAGAAGTTACTAACAACCCATGCGGAGGTGGCCGCATCAAACAAGTAACCGAGTCAGGACTTACCTTCCACTGCAGAGAATGGAACCACTGGTCTCGCAGGTAGCTGTTGGCAGCCTGCAACGACAAGAAAAGACAGCAAGGTCCGGTCACCAGCTTGGAGCATGTCAGAGCATCTCACAGGCTTGCACGCAAGTCCAGCCTGCTCTGCCAGGCAGCGTCTACCTGCCAACCCAACCAGCCTTCCGTGGGATTTGCCAAGCTAAACCCACTCTGTGCAAAGCTAAAACAGAAGTAGTCCCAGGGGGACTTTTCTGGAAAGAAAATACCCTTGCCGTGGGGGGCTGATTTTGCTGGGTGACCGCAGTGACCACAGATACTGCTGGCCTAAAGAGCTTTAAACTATACAAGTTTCTTGATTTGCGTAGGATCACAGGAGGGGCCAGGTTGAGTTGGGAAGCCCTTTCCACACTCAGTGCACCCCCGCCAGGCAGTTGGCACAGCAGTGAGGGCCGTGGGAGCTGGCGGTGGCCGGGTGCTGCCTGTGTTCTAGATGCTGCTCTCATGGATTTTCTCATCAGTGCTCACAGCAGCCTCATGAGATGGGTTCAATCACTGTGCCCATTTCACACAGGAAAAAAACTGAGAGACCGAGATTTCATGTCAGCTAAGTATGTTCAAACTCGGGCAGTCTGGCTTCCAAGCCTGTGAATTTAACCACCCCACATTCTGCCCAACTACAGAAAGTCCTGGTAGAAAGTGCCCAGCCGTGAACTTAGGCAGACTAAGCTTACAAATCACAGATGGGGAGCAAACCCTTCCTTGATTCACACCTCACTAGTTCTGAGACCCTGGGCGACTCAGCCTCAATTCTCATCTGTAAGTTGGGGATAATAGCCCCGATCTTGCAGGGATGTTGGGAGGACTAGGAGAGATTCTTGTAAATCATCTGGAACTGTGCTTGGCACTTGGTAGGCAGTCCAACAAAAGGCAGTTATTAATTGTGATCATTATCACCTTCATCATTCATTCCCCTCAAATAAAATGTGGCCACGGAAAGCCCTGCTGACTCTGTGCAAGTCACTGCTCCCCCACCCATCAGCCCCAGCAGACTGGCTAACAGCAACAGCAACATTCACGGAGCACTTCAAGTAGGCCAGATGCATCCAGTCCTCGTGAGACAACCCTGTGAGGTCAGTACCATCATCACTGTCACCCTTATGGTACAGACAAGGGACTGAGTCTCAGGGAGGTTAAAAACTACTTCACAGATAACAGGTGTGGAGCCAGGAATTGAGCCAGGTAGGCCATACCATAAGCCAGTGTTATGGCATTCAAAGTCTTCCACTAACCTTCCCACCACCAAGGGCAGAAATACTAAATACTGCATCCATACCCCATCAGACCCCACAGCTCTCTGCTCCAAATGACCCTGACCCTGAAAATTGAAGAGCTCTCTGGCAAAGGCCTGCACCTCTATCCAAACATGAGTGTCCACCTTCTGCCCTCAATGCACACATATGCACATGTACATGCATACATATAAGCGTGCAAAACTTCCACTCACCTTCACTCAAGGAGATTCTTAAAATGCCTTCCAGGTCTTGTAGCAAATTGCAACCCCCACCCAACAAATCATCAGCCACTCTCCCAGGTCAGTTTTGAGATATCTCTGTGCTTAAATGAATTAACCAGTTTATTGGCAAGTGGTGAGCTCAGAGACTCATTTCAAACCTGAGCAGATTCATACCAGCCACACAGAGCAAGCTGAGTTGGAATCTGTCCTGAGGGCCAGGCAGGCTGGAGGGAGGCCTTTGGTGACATGGGGAAACTGGCAACGGCTTGAGTCTCAGACAGATGCAAGTTTAAGTTCCGGCTCCTCCATGGTCTAACAGACCTGGAACAAGTCACTTAAGGACACAAAGTCTGGGACATCTGAGTGGGGCTGTAAAGGCTGAAAAGGACTCTGCCACAGAAGAAACAGCCCTGGGGAGTCTGTTGCTGTGCTATCTCCTGTCAACACTGACTTAGCTCTTTGGTTTCATGACAATTCTCGTTCATTAGGATGACAAAATACAACCCGTGCTCAGGAAGAGATATACAAAGATCCCAAACATGTGAAGTGCTTATTCAGCATGGAGCCTGGCACACACAAAATGCTGTACAAACAGTAGCTACCAGTACCATCAGCAGCCACAGCCAGTGGTGTCATGATAAATGCTGAACAGATTCTCCCATAGAAAAGCCCTGTTCTGTAGCCTTTGCCAATTTCCGAGGTATGAACACTCTCACCAGGGCTGATTTCACATTACCAAAGTGACATCCCTGAACCAGAGTTGGGAAGAGAGGCTCACAATTGGCTCTCATGAACTGGTATGAGGTGGCTCCAGCATATCCATGGCCCATAACCATTTCTATGCTTAACATACCGAGGTGGCCAGGGAGATGGGGAGGGAAGACAGATACAATAGCAGCCCCCCTAAAGATGTCCATATCCTAATCCCCTGTGAAGATGTGACTTCACTCAGCAAAAGGGATTTTGCAGGTAAGATTAAGTTAAGAATCTTGAGACAGGAGAATATCCTGGATTATCCCATGGGCCCTAAATATAATGACAAGAGTCCTTATAAAAGAGAGGCAGGAGGGCTAGAGAGTCAGAAATAGAAGCAGAGGTTAGAATGATACAGCCATGAGCCAAGAAATGAGGGCGGTGTCTAGAAGCTGGAAATGGCAAGGAAATGGATTTTCCCTGGAGCCCCCAGAAAGGAATGCAGCCCTGTTGACATCATGATCTTAGCCCAGCGGGACCCATGCTAGACTTCCGACCTCCAGCACTGTAAGATAATAAATGAGCATTGTTTTAAGCCACTAAGTTTGTGGTCATTAGTCCCAGCAGCAAGAGGAAATGACACAGGAGGGGTGGACAGGTTGGTTTAGTGCTGAAGCAAGCAGTTCTAAAGCCTCTGAGGGTGCGCAGTGGGCCTGCTGTTAGGTGCCGTCAAGTCGGTTCCAACTTACAGCGACCCTAAGTACAACAGAACGCAACACTGCCTGGTCCTGAGCCATCCACACAATCATTGCTATGCTTGAGCCCATTGTTGCAGCCACTGTGCCAATCCATCTCGTTGAAGGTCTTCCTCTGTTTTTGCTGACCCTCTGCTTTACCAAGCATGATGTCCTTCTCCAGGGACTGGTCCCTCCTGATAACATATCCAAAGTATGTGAGCTGAAGTCTCGGCATCCTTGTTTCTAAAGAGCATTCTAGCTGTACTTCTTCCAAGACAGACCTGTTCATTCTTCTGACAGCCCATGGTGTATTCAATATTCTTCGCCAACAACATAATTCAAAGTAATCAATTCTTCTTCGGTCTTCTTTATTCATTGTCCAGCTTTTGCATGCATATGAGGTGACTGAAAATACCATGGCTTGGGTCAGGCGCACCTTAGTCCTCAAAGTGACATCTTTACTTTTCAACACTTTGAAGAGGTCTTTTGCAGCAGATTTGCCCAGTGCAATATGTCGTTTGATTTCTTGACTGCTGCTTCCATGGGTGTTGATTGTGGATCCAAGTAAAATGAAATCCTTAACTTCAATCTTTTCTTTATCATGATGTTGCTTACTGGTCCAGTTGTGTGGGCCTGGGTAACCTATAAGTGTCACTGGCTGGACCAAATGGCCTAGTGAAGACAACATGCAGGAGAGAAGAGAGAAGAGGGGAGAAGGAGATCTGCAGCCCACGGGCCCACAACACTGCTCTACAACGATATGACCGCGTAAGACCACAAAAGAAGGAACCACATATGTTCTGCCCACCTCTGTGCCCCCAAGGCCTGGGTCAGCTGACGGTAGATACTTGCTGAATAAATGAAGCAATAAATGAATGAGCTCACTGATGGGGTAGGGTCTTATTTCTAAATCCACATCATTGATTAGCAGTGTCTGGTATACAGTTGGAGTCCCTGGATGATGCAGTTAATGTGCTCGGCTGCTAACTTGAGAGGTTAGAGGTTTGAATCCACACAGAGGTGCCTCAGAAGAAAGATAATCAATCTACTTCTAAAAAATCAGCCAACTGAAAACCAACTCTACGGAGCACAGTTCTACCCTGATACACATGGGGTTGCCACAAGTCAGAATCAATTCAACGGCCACTGGTTACAGTCAGTATACAGTCAGGGTTGGGTGCGTGATTATGAGAATGAATGAACATGTATGAACATGTAAACAAAGGAAGCAACAAGAAAGCAACACAGTGGTCGAACATGGTAGACGGTACCAGCAAGAGACTCCTTCCCTGCAACCCAACCCCACACAGACCCTTCTTTGTTTGATGACTGAACCTAGCCCTTCCTATTCTAGGGGCTTCCCCACTTTGTGAGTCCCCTTTAGGATTTTTAAGGGGCCTTCCACACCCTCTCCCACCCCTAGAAGCCAGGGTGAGAGCAGGTGATGCAGGCTTGAAGCTCTAGCCCAGGACTCAGGATCCTGAGCAATGATGCAGAGATGCGGGTGGGGAAGAGTCACTATGGGGCAGGGGCTGTGTCCTGTCCAGATAGTCACTGGGCTGCCTAGGCCACATCCCCCAGCTGCTCCTACTCCAGTCCATTTTCTAAGCCTGGTCTCCAGGCTCCCATCCATTCTTCCAGCAAATTGTCTTCCTGCTTGAGATAGACCATGCTGGCTGCTGCATCCCAGAACCGGACAGAGAGCTGCAGGTCCTCGCTGGCCCCTTGGCATCTTCTTCCTTCTGGAAAGCAGATGCTTGATGCGTTCCCTCTTCCCACAGCTGTTCTTCCAGAGCCGGCTTTCCAGGAACAATACAAGCACCCCCAGCACCCCAGGCCTCCAGATCTCACTCACCAGGTGACAACTGAACAGCTCTCCTCCCCTTTCCCACAGGCACCGGTTCTGGCCTTGTCCCATGATTCCTCCCTGACCCAGCTGCACCGGTCGTAGGCCCAAAGTCCACCCTTCAGGAGACCCCAGGGTCTCCCAGAGGTTCATGGCATTGTTCTGTCTCTCACAGCAGCACTTGGTAGTGACATCAACATTGACCATGGATGTTGATAAATCCAGAGGTGCACGTCTTTCCTCATGTGGGAGTGTGTGAGCCCCCCTACCATCCACACCCAGTCCCCTGGTCATTTTGTTCCTCTCTGGATCTGCTCAACTCTAGGAGGTCAGCAGGGCATTCTGGAAAGAATGTGGATTTGGGTCCAACAGAGCAGAGTGAGGATCCCAGCTGTCAACAGCTGTGTGACCTTGAACTACCCCCTGTGTAACACGGAGGCTGAGAACGGCTGCCAATAGTAACAATAACCTAAAGCACTTACTGGGTATTAGCATCGAGCAAAATGCTTTACAAACCTCTTGTTTAATAGGAATTTCACCACGTACTCCCATTTTACAGATGAGGAAACTGAGGCTCAAAGCAGGCGGAAGGGCCTCGCTGCACACGCAGGTGTTCTGACCCAGTCCCTCGCCTTGGACCACACTATCGCCCTCACTGCCCCCTCACCTGGCAGGTGCCCCCCACACTCCTGGGACCAGTTTCCCTTTCTCAGGACCCCCCTTCCTGCCCCGGCTTCCTTGCCCCTTCTCCTTCCCGCTACTTCTTAGAGCCTGTACCTCACCGCCCCGTGGTCAGCTGGGTGTTTATTTGTCCCTCCCACAGACTGGGAGGGGAGGGAGGACCCACGCAGGATTAATCACTGTTGCCCGGCGAACCTGGCACTGAATGAATTAATTACACAACAGGCACAGCATGATGTCGGGCCGAGGAAAGGGTTCAGGCCGCTCAGCTCTCCTGTGCTCCCTTTTCAGGGAGGCAAGGTGGACAAATGCCTCCCAGGTGTGACTGAAAGGAGAGGGACCCAAGTCCTCCTGCCGCCACCTTCCCTCTAGGTGTGCACAGATGCCTCGGCTATGCTTGCCCACTGTAACGAATGAGGGGAAAGAATGAGGCTCTTGGTATCAGAGGCTCAGAAAATTTTAAGGATCACCTAGTCCAGGGGTTCTTAGTATTCGGGGGTGGGGTAGTTATGGGCCCCTTTGAGAACCTGAAAAATGCTTTGGATTCACACCCAGGAAATGTACACATTTGTGTGCCATGAGCCCACACAATGGGGCGGGCAGTTTCAGCACACAAAGGATATCACCGGGTTAAGGACCCAGATCTAACACCACCTTTTCTCTCCCGCCATTTTTCTGATGAGGAAATGAATGGCCAACCTTGTGGTGGTCATCTTTAGTGCTCCTCACCCATATTTCCAGCTCTTTCCCTTCTGGGTACAGGGTAGGCACACATGACCATGTGACTTGCTCTGGCCAATGAAATACAAGTTGAGGTGATGTGTCTCTTCCCCGATGGAGGCCTTTAAAAGCCAGTGTACAATTTACTACATTTTCTTCCCCTGCCATTGTAACCAAAAACATTCCAGATGGTCAGTGTCCCACCAGCAGAGCCTGCAGCTGACCTGGATGGGCATGCAGCATTAGAGAAATGAACCTTTGCCATTTTAAGCCACTAAGGATGTGGGGTTGCTTGTCATTGTAGCAAAACCTAGCTTGCCCTTACTGATACATTTGTTCAAGGTCAAATAGGATATTATGGCAGCTGATTTTTCTATTTCATTTGTGACCATCAATCCCAAAGTTTACTGAGCATCTATGGTGCCCAGACCCTCACCAAGCTGTGGGAGATAAAAGATACAAACTTAAGTCAGGTCCATGTCCAATAGACCCAGCTTCAAACCCTGTTGTAACCAGCATGTGCTGGAGCCGAGATGTATTCACTCACAAGAACCAACTGTTCTTATCTCTTCCAAACTCTACGTCCACAGACGTCATGTTGGTGCCTTGAAATTGGCCATGATGGGAATATTTACACCATAGAAACTGGCAGATGATACAAATCATTATTTCTTCACAGCAGGGTGCTGCTGATGAAGGAGGAGGAGGAAGAAGAACATGGCGCCCTTTTCCTAAGGAGGCCTCACCTCACAAGCAAGGGAGTGGGCCAGAACTTCCCTCCAGAAGAGGTGGAGGTGACCTGCAATGCCACTGGCCGTATTCTCAGGACTGCTGCCCTTCTTGCGCTGACAGAGGCAGAGAGGTTGTGAGAGGGTGCACCATAAACTCCTTACGTCAGCCTGTCCAGTTTAGGACAGAGGCTGCCAGTCACTTCCTGAACCCCAGTGGAGGCACATCGAAATGGCTTACAAGAAAGGGAAAGTTGCCCAAGTTGCACCCTGGGCCAGCGGAGGCCGTGTTTGTGCAAACTTCCCCAAACAGCCATATGGGAGCTGGGCCAGTTCAGCCCAGCAGGACCAGTGGACACCAGTGGATTCCTGAGGGTCACTCAGAGGAGAATCAGATCAAACCTGAGAAAGCTGCCCCCCCACCTTCCCAGACACACACCCAGTACCCTGGAAGCACGCAGGTCTGCCTAAGCCTTTCCGACTTCTCCTAGAAAGAACACTTTCGAATACTCAAAGGGCCTCGTTCCAGGCAAATTCTGCCTAATTTCCTCTTTGAAAGCTGCCAAGTTCTTTCTCATTGTTGTATTATTTGAAGAGTTGAGAAAAACAGCCAGGGGTGCACTATGGGTGACTGTTCCCAAGTCCCCCTCTCTGGCCCAACTTCTTAGGGAAAAAACACACCTGCTTTCCAAACCGGAAAGGTCTTTTGATCCAGCTTCCAGTAAGAAGGAAAGCCCACCCGCCTGGCCCTGTTGCCAGCGTTTGGGGTAAACAGCTGCCTGGCCTCCCTGGGAACATCAGTGAGAAGAGCCAGCTCGCGAAGACCATCCCAGGAAAAAACAGAAGCTTCAGAAAGCCTCTTTTCTTGCTCCTGGTCTTGCCCAAAACCTTGCTTTCCGAGCAGTGGATCCCTCCCTGCTTCTGTGATGGGTGGAAACCCAATTGTGAGGCAGGAGTCCCCGGAGGACGATCTGCTGCCACGTCACTCTTCAAAAGCCACCCACCCCACCCCGATGGCCAGCAAGGTGCGCCCCATGAAGTCTTCGTTATGCCATTTATGCGCTTATGCGGCTGGTCTCGCAATGGAATGCCAGCAGAAAGGGCATTAAGAGAGAAAAGAAGATAAATATGTCCTTTCTGCAACCAGGGAGTCTAATAACAAGGCCAATCTCATGCCAGAAAACACAAAGCATCCAGAAATACACCGATCAGGCCAAACCACAAGGCTGGTGCCGTTGTCTGGCCACTTGACCCTGCTGGCCAGCTCAGTGGCTCCAGGCTGGGGAGAAGGTTCACTGACCTAAAAGCATCTCTTTACCTTCCTTGAACAAAGACAGGCCATTCCCCAAGGTTTGGGTGAGGTGTTGATTTAAACTCTAACAACGTGGGGGCTTTGTAAGGACGTGCCTGGGAGAGACCCAGAGAACAAGATGGGGAGGTGAAGAGCTATGGAAAGAAGCCTGGAGGAAGACACCCAGAGACAAAGACAGAAAATCCAAGGGAGTCACAAAGAGAGAGACAGAGAGTAGAAGACAGCAAGGGATAAAGAGAGAGGAGAAAGGGGAAAGAGAGATGGAGAAAAATGTCAGAGAGAGACTGAGAGGCAAGGAGGGAGAGACAGGTAAGCTGGGCCCAGGAACAAACCCCTGGCCTGGCCTGAAGCAGGAACAGCTGTATGCAGGACAAGCAGCAGGATGGGGCCCTATCAGAGGTGTAGAGGTGCTGGAACACCAAAGAACCCTGTGGCTCTGTGGCTATTTCCCCTGCGAGGGGGTCCAGTGCCCAGAGCTTGAGGTCAAAATGAAGTTTCTAAGGTCCGGTGCTGCCCAGTGGAACTTCCTGCAGGGACGGAAGTGTTCTATACCTGCACTATCCAATATAGTCGCCGTGTGGCTACTGAGCCCTCGAAATGTGGCCCATGCAACTGATAAACTGAATTTTTAATTTGGTTTAATAAACTACATTTAAATGTAAACAACCACATGTGACTAATGGCGACTGCCTGGAACAGCACAGCTCAAGGCGTTTAATCCCTCTGTGGCCAGAAGCACTCAGCTAGAGCTCTTCACATTGGTCTTGAACATTAGCATACCTCTTTGTTCCTCGTCCCCTCTCCCACCCCAGAGCAGGGAGACTCTGTCCCCAGGGCCACAGAGGAGAATCTGTCCCCAGGGCCACGGGGGTTGTGCTCTGTGATGCCTCAGCTCTGAGTCCTGTTACAATATGTTCTACGTGAATCAGGACAAACCCAACATGAATCATCTGGACCGGCTCAATGATGAAGGAAGCCCTCCTCAGCACCTCCAGGTACCACCCTGGGAGTCTGAGGTGCCCCCGACCCCTCACAGCCATGCAGACCCCCCAGCCTGGAGCCCATCTCTGAGATGATGTGGAACCATTTACATAACGAGACAGTCACACAGGGCCCACGAATTACAGAGGGCCTTCTCCGGGGGGAAGAGGGGGAGAAGGGTGACAAAACGCAAGCAAGGTAGGAGATGATTGGGGCCTACCTGCCCTGGCCCAATGAAAACGAAGCAGGGGATAGTTGGGCGGTGGGCAGGGGCATGCAGCACCCACCTGGGCCTCCCAGGTAACAGGGTGGAGGGCCACACGCGTCTGCTTCCCCCGCCCTGGCTCTGAGTCCAGCTCTGGATCCGAGGAGCTGCTGGCCGCCTCCTCCTCCTCTCCAGTGGCTGGCTCCTGGAGTGTGCGGGTTGCACCATCCCTGGAGCACGGGGCAGCGAGTAGGAAGGATGCTGGAGCAGCCAGAGGCCCGCCCGCCGGCAGCTCGTCAGCACGGCAGGGGGAGCTCTGACGTGTGGCTGCTGCCAGGCGAGGCGGGCGGGTCACACAGCCGGGCCCTGGCCAAGGCCCGGTTAAAGGGATATTCCCAGCACTGCCTGGCTGACCTGCAACTCTCACAGCCTCGCTGCCTCTCTGTCCCCAGAACGAGGGGCAGGGAGAGGATGACCTGAGGGTGTGGCCTTCCTAGGGGTTAGGGACTGCCTGCTCCAGCCCCAGAAGCAAGGAGCCCCTGCTGGGGCAGAGCAGCTGGCTACCACACTTGGGAGATGAGGCTCAGGGCCCCACCTCCTCTTACTGGACTCTTTCAAGTGTTCCCCTCCTTCTTGCCTCCCTCTGCCTCTCAAAGATGCAGCCCCCCAGCCCTGCAACCAAGCTGAACCCTCTCGTGTACCCCCTACCCCTCAAGAGCTTGCAATCGCTCCCTAATGCCCTCAGGATACAGCCTGTGGCTTCTTCACTTGGCTAACAAGGCCTGCAGGATCCAGCTATGATGCAATAGCCCCAGATGCACCCCACAAAGTCCTGAACCCCACCTCACCCTCACTTCCAGCTGCAGCAAACACCTTATACAGACATTCATGCTTTACATCCACCATTCCCTCTGCCCAGGACGTGTGCCTCCTCGTCTCGTCCTGGCATACGCCTACTCATCCCGCTATGCTCAGCAATAATGTTGCCATCCCTCTCTGCCCCCAACCTCAGCCGATGAGTCACGCCCTCCACTGGGCCCCCCTCCCTCTGGGAAGGGCCTCTATCTCAGCAGTCACTTGTTTATGGCTCTGTCTCTCCTTGTTTATGGCTCTTTAAGGGTGGGGCCATGGGGCTATTCACCCTCCTCCCCAGCACAAGGAGGGGCTGGCTCAGAGCAGGAATGGCAGGAAGATCATCACAGTGAGGGATCCTCAGGCAGCAAGTCCTCAGGTGGTGTAAACAGTTAACACACTCAGCTGCGAACCAAAAGGCTGGAGGTTCGAGCCTACCCAGAGGTGCCTCGTTAGAAAGGCCTGGCCACCTACTTCCGAAAAGTCAGCCATTGGAAACCCTACGGAGCATGGTTCTACTCTGACACACGTGGGGTTGCCATGAATCAGAGTCAACTCGATAGCAACTGGTTTCGTTATCCTCGGGCTTCTTCCTCCTCTCCTCCTCTCCTCCTCATTGCCCACCCCATCTCCTGCCACCCCAAGGAGGCTCGTACTGGCCACTCCTTCCAGAGACTGGACTGTGATAGGTCATCAAACAGGCAAGGACTGGAACAGAGGCAGAGCCACAGGAGGGGGAGGGTCTGCCGAAAGAGGCAGAGTCAATCTCTACAATAAAGACAGAGAAATAAAGGAGAGAGAGAGAGTAGGAGCATGGCTGGCAGAGGTGAAGAGGGAAGTGGTGAGGGGTAGAAGCCAGACAGGAGAGGGTCGAGTGGGAGAGACGTAAGAAGAAAAAAGACTAGGACAGAGACGGGCTTTGGTGTCCTCCAAGAGATAACGTGAAGAACAGGATTTTTTCTACATGGTTTTTCGCTCTTACCCTCAGCCTGTTGAGCTCAGCATTCCCCAGAGGCTGAGCTGTGTGACTCTTGCTTCCAATGCAGTCATACAATTTAGTGGCTGCTTTTGAAAGAGGCTTTAGGGAACATCTCTTTGGGCTAAGGGGAGGTCTCCCTGAGTGGCAGGGTTAGAAAGAAAATGTGTGCAGGCTGCACCGTCCTCCCACTGATGAGAGAGCAAGTTTTCTCTAGATGAGGAGGTCCCTGCTGGGATTTGGTGGATCCCCGTGAAATGATGTACATACGTTTATGCATGTGGCCGTTTGTTTTTGCCTGCCACTCCTCCTTTCCTGGGGCATCCACCTGTCCCCCTCCACATGGTCCTGGTAGGAGTCTCAACCACAGGACACAGCTCCCTGTGGTCAAGAGTGGGCACATAATTCAGGGCAGTGCTTTCCCTAAGGGTGCAGGGGACCACAGCAGACCCAATCAGAATCTTCCAAGAGAGTTTATATAAAGACACTGGAAGAAAACGGGCTCTCACTTTGTAAAGGGTTATAAGCTCCAAGAACGTGCCTTGCGGTGCTAACAGCCCATCTTTCCTGCCACATGGGGAGGCCCTGCCTGACCATAAAGCCAATACACAGAAGGAGAACCAGGAGATGCAGAGGGACACTGAATATGAATGACATCATTAGGCCTCTGGATCCAGCCATGCCTGCAGTCCTCTCTTAGACTTCCTGGTACTTTCATACAGTTACAACATTCAATTCTCCTTTTGTCTCTGCTAGTTTGAATAGTGTTTTTGTTATTTCCAACCAAAAGTCCTGACTAGTACATATGAGCAAGTGTGTACATATTTCCAAGAAGAGAATTCATACTTTCATCAGAGTCTCAAAAATACCTAGATCAACAAGAAGTAAGAAAGCCCCTCCCTTGAAGTACAGCAAAAGGTAGCATCTGTTGCCCATTTGTTTTTTACAGCTTTCTAGGACCTAACAACTAACCTGAGTCCCTCGGTTTCCTCATCTGTTAACTGGAGATCATAAAACCGTTATTCTCAGGTTTTGTTAGAAGAACTACAAGTACAAAATGCAACACTCCTAGACTGTTCCTGGCATACAGCAGGAGCTCAGTGTATGCTCATTTCCTCTTGCTTCTCCCTAGTGAGCCCCTGTTTACACTTTATTATACTTGAAGAAAAAAAACCTATGTTAAACAACCTTTCCTCCTGATAGCTGGCTGTGTCTCTCTGAGGGACAGGAGGAGGACCAGAGAGCAGGGGTGAGGGAGCAGAAACTGCTTACTCATGTTTACTTATCCTACCTGCAGTAAGACAGTTCCCCCAGGAATGGTGAGCTGTAAACAGTACTTCGGGGCGTTCTCCCAGGACAGCAGCTGAACGTCTTCAATAGCACTGTAGGAAACTGAGTTTTCCATGTACCCAGTCGGCTGCAGCAAAAAAAGAAGGAAAAAAAAAAAAAAGACATGTATTGGTTACGAGATCAAGTATAACATCCGAGCCTCTGAAGAAGGTTCCTGAAAACATCCCCTCTCTGGTGACAAGCAAAGGGAGCTGGCACAGAAACTCGGCAACTCTGGGAACCAAAGGAAGCGATGTCTTTCCTAGCTAGTGGGGTGCAGCAGGGAAGGGAAGGGCCACAGCAGAAAGTCATTGGAGGAGCAGAGTCGTGACTCGACTAGGGGCACCTCGAGGGCAAGAACTGTGGCTTACTTATCTTGGAAGGTGGGGCAGGGAGCCCAGCACAGGGCGGAGCATGGGTCCCTCCATCCCTCGCCACCACCAAGCCACCATGATCTTCTGCCCTGAAGCCAGCGCAGCCTCCCTGCCAGCCTCCGCTCTCCCCCTTGGGGATCCATTCTCCACCCAGCATCCAGCACCAGGCCCCAGTGGACCACCCCACTCCCCTGTCCATTCTCCACCCAGCATCCAGTGCCATGCTCCATGGACCACCTCACTCTCCTGCCCATTCTCCACCCAGCATCCGGTGCCATGCTCCATGGACCACCCCACTCCCCTGCTCCACAGGCTCAAGGGCTCCCACAGCTACAACAAGGGCATCCCACCCTACTCATAATCCACAGGGCCCTGCGTGATCTGGTCCCACTCTCACCTCAGTCCCACCTCAAGTCTTCCCTCCTATAGACTGAATTGTGTCCTCACCCCACAAAGAGATAAAAATCCATTCCTAAAATCCCAAAAACCGTGAAGGCTTCCAGGGTGCCACAAAGGTGTATCACGACTATCAAGGAACAGACTTGATTCTCTAAACTAAGTGTCTGACCGTCCTCATTTCTTAAGAATTGCACCTTGGACACACAAGCAGAAAGCCCAGAGACCCTGCAATGGAAGGGGGCACTGCAGGCCCAATGTCCATGCCAAATGTAGCAACACACCCCACAAAACACACTCTGCTAACCTGCTAATGAGAAGCCCGGGTGGCACAATGGTTAAGGGCTCAGCTGCTAACCGCAAAGGTCGGCAGTTTGAACCCACCAGCTACTCCTCGGGAGAAAAGACCTGGAGATCTGCTCCCATAAGGATTACAGCCTAGAAAATCCTATGGGGCAGTTCTACTTTGTGCTATAGGGTCACTATGAATCAGAATTCAACTAGACTGCACCCAACAACAACGCCCTGCTAACAGTGACATGCAGGACTCGAGATGAGGGACAGCTCCTGTCTTCCTCTTTCCCAAGACCCTGGTTTTCGACCTGGTAGCTTTCTTAATGTGGTCTTTATCCTAAGTTTCAACAATGGCTTTTTGGGGAAGAGTTGGGTATAAATAAGTATACACTGTTTTTATAAAGCAGATGTATTGCTTTCCCACTGTCTGAAGCAGTACTGGCTAAAAGCAGAACCCACTGTCATCCGTTCCGACTCACAGTGACCCCGTAGGACAGAGTAGAACTGCCCCATAGAGTTAGTTTCCAAGGAGTGGCTGGTGGATTTGAACTGCAGACCTTTTGGTTAGCAGTCGAGCTCTTAAACACTACATCACCAGCAGTTTTTAGAATTACTGAGACCTGCGTTTGAGCCACTTACTGTGTGATCTTTCACAAGTTACTGTATGTCTCTGAGCCTATTTCCCCCAGTGGTAAAATAAGAAGTGAACAGATAGGATTATTGGGCGCTGAAGGAGATTATATTTTTCAGTGACTTAGCAATGCACCTGGAACATATGAACAGTTCGATAAAAATTAACTGTTATGAGAAACACGCTTTCTCTGTGGTCTTCCTCCCCAAAGCCCACGGCCCTAGTTTAATCACAAAAAAGACATCAGACAAATCTCAGTTGAAGGACATTCCACAAAACACCTGACCAGTACTCTTCAAAACTGTTGAGGCCATCAAAATAAGAAGCGCTTAAGAAACTGCCACAGCCAAGAGGAGTCTAAGGAGACATGTCGAGTAAACGCCATGTAGGATCCTGGATGGGATCCTTGGACAGAAAAAGGACATGAGGGGAAAACTGAGGATATCTGAATAAAGTGTAGACTTTATAATAACCTATCAATACTGGTTCATTAATTGTGACAAATGTACCATACTAATGTAAGATGTTAACAATAGCGGAAACTGGGTGTAGGATATATGGGAACTCTTTGTGCTATCTTTGCAACTCTTCTGTAAATCTAAAACTCTTCAAAAATAAAAAGTTTATTTAAAAAGATTAGCTGCTGCCATTTTTATTGTTACTGTCACCACGACCATCATCAATCATGGTCATCATCATCACCATCACCACCACCAGAGTCTACATAGAAAGCAGAAGGCCTGCAGGGAAATGGGCAGATCCAGACTGAACACCTCTCAACGCTGCACTTCAGCTTCAGAAGCAGCTAGGCCCTCCTTCATCCTTATCCTTTCCCACTGTTCAGATAATTCTACAGAGAACTGATGATTTTCTGGCAATGAGAACATGATGACTGGAGCTAAGAGTAGAAGAGACTCCTGCATGGGTGGTTGTTGTTGTTGTGTGCCGTCAAGTTGATTCTGACTCATAACAACCCTACAGCGCAGAGTAGAATTGCCCCATAGGGTTTCCTAGGCTGTAATCTTTACAGGAGCAGATCACCAGGTCTTTTCTTCCATGGAGCAGCTGGTGGGTTCTAACTGCCGACCTGTCAGTTAGCAGCCGAGTACTTCACCATTGTGCCACCAGGGCTCCTACAAGGGTAGGAGGTTGAATTAGATAAAAAGAAAAATCAAGTTCTCCTCCAAGTGAGGGAAGCTAGAAAATTCTGCCTTAAGAGGTATATCTAAGAGGATATTAAACAGGTTAAAGTGTTTTTTCTAAAGGTAAAAGCACCATATGACATACTGTATGGTTCCACTTATATGACACCCTATGATAAGCAAAACCATCAAGACAGAAATCAGGGGTTGCTAGGAGCTGGGGTGTGGGGAGGGGACTGATTACAAAAAGGTATGGGGAAACTGTTTTGGGTGACAGAAATGTCCTATGTCTTAACTGTGGTGGTGGTTACTCAACTGTATATGTTTGTCAAATCTCACCGACCTGTACACTAAAAAGGAGGAATTTTACTGTTTGTAAATTGTAACTCAATAAACCTGACTTAAAAAAAAAATCAATGCATAAACATTAAAGATAATTTGGAATAAAATCTTTCTGATAAAATCCTATCACCATTAGTACTTTAGTATACTTCTCTCCCGATTATTTTTAATATATATATATTTTTTTACAGAACCAAAATCAAACAGTGAATATACTTATGTAACCCTTGTTTTCATGTAATGTTCCATCATATGCATATCCCACATTCTGAACAATAATCTTCAAAACTATTATTTTAGAGGCTGTAAAATATTCTACCATCATTTATTTAATCACTACCCTCATCCCCTCCCCGAACGGACAGGGCCCTTGTTTCACTTTATGCTACTATAAACAACTCCGAAATGAACATCCTTGTGAAACATGTTTTTCTACCCTATATTTAGGATTATTTCCTTAGGCTAGATTCCCAGAAATGGAATTACTGGGTCAAAGGGTAAGAGCATATTTTATATCGTTTCCAAATTGCTCTCATTGAAGAGATATTAGAGAGAACAGAGGAGCCCTGGCTAAGACTAAAGGGCCTTGGTCCTTGGCCGCCAGCCTGACAGGGTCTTGCTAGAAGCAACGCTCTCACCCAGGTAAGTTCTGGGCGACTGCTCCATAGCCAAGCGCCTGCGATGTGACGACTCTGTGGGACCTAGGAGACGCACAAGTCCGCAAGTCGGGGTTCGGCTCTTGGGGATGCTACCTTTCCATGGGAGTTGGGAAAGGGTCAGTGAACCATTCCTTTGTCCTTAGCTTTCGGGGACAGATAGGGGCTAGTCTGGGGGTTTTT
The DNA here is from genome assembly GCF_000243295.1 of Trichechus manatus latirostris. Classification (NCBI taxonomy): domain Eukaryota; kingdom Metazoa; phylum Chordata; class Mammalia; order Sirenia; family Trichechidae; genus Trichechus; species Trichechus manatus. The sequence continues at coordinate 4,962,512 of NW_004443989.1, read as the reverse complement.
CACTTGCCAGGCCAGGAAGAGAACACTCCTGCTCTGCCTTTGTTTCTGAGCGGCACTTCTTCCCCGTAAGACCATCAATGCCTCATCTAGGCCAGAGAAAGTCGGGCCTTGAGGGATCCCAGGGGGCTCAGAGCCTACCTGCCATTCCTAAACAGGCACCTTCTCAGACCTCCCACCCAGTGAGGGTGGGTGGTTACTCAACTGTGTGTGTCAAATCTCACAGATCTGTACACTAAAAAGGATGAATTTTACTGAGAAAGCTCCACCAGGCACGAGACTGGAGTCTTTGCCTGCCTGATTTTCTGGGGAGTCAGCTCTGGTTCATGCCTGTACCCTAAAAGCAAGTAGGAACCACACTGCCCCAGCCTCCACAACAAGGCTCGAGACTCACTCACGGCACACTTCAGGAAGGCACCGGCACCGTTTCCGGGAAGCGGCAGAAGGCTCCCAGTCCCAAAGGCAGAGAGCTTGGTTTTGGAAAACCCTCCTGAGGGTGGAGAGCATGGGGGCCCGGAGGCACCTTGCCGAGGGACCGGGTTGAGAACAGCAGGCTATGTGTCACCGAGGCTAGCTGGTCTGCAACCTGCTGGGCTCACCACAGGGGCTGCGTCTCCCCTCTCCATGCGTGGAAGTCGCCTGGTCATCACACAGGGGACACATGCTGCACAGCCTGATTCCAAGCGGTCCACCCACTGGTATGAGGGAGCTGAAGAAGGATTTGCTCCCAGGCCCCCACAAACCCCAGCTCCAAAAGAGAAACATCAAGTGGGACGGTGGGGTGCCTTTCCAGCCCCGCTCTATACAGAGACGTGTGAAACAACAGTCAACAACTATGGCAATAATAATGATGATGCAGTTTCATCCATGGTGGGACTGTGGAGTGGCTTGGATTGGGGAGGGGGCTTCAGCCCTCACTGCCCCCTGCTGTATATTATTTTCAATGACAATTAAAGGATATACGGTATACACACCCTCTCCTCCTCAACAGGGAAATGCTGCTGGTGCCCTGGTTAACATTCATCGAGCAGTGACTATGTGCTTAAGGAGTTTACGTATATTATCTCGTTTAACTTTTGACAACTGTGGGGGGGGGGGGCTGTATTTAACCCTATGCTACAGAAGAAGAAACTGAGGCACACAGGGACCATGGCATGCCAAGCAACCCTACTTTTAAGAGACAGACACAGGATCTAGTCCCAAGACTGTGTCCTCCATTCCCATGCTATCCAAAACACATTCTGACCAGAGCCAAATTGCAGCCAGCACACCTGTAGGCATGCACGCAGGCACGCACGCACGCATGCCGCAAACGCATATTCCAGGGAAAGGAGCCCACCAAAGCTGAGGCTACAGTCCGAACCAGCACCGTGGGGTCTCAGAGCCTTACACCGTTAGAGCTACCACTGTCACTCGACATGGTAGGTCCCCATGACACCAACAGCTCGGCTTGGCCCCGAGGGCAGAAACCCATGGGTACTCATTTGGGAAAGGCCTGTCAGAATATTTTGATGTTCTCTTTAATCCCACAAAGGGAAAATTGAGCAGCAAAAGCAAAGCGACGGGTAACAGTTCACAGCTAGAGAGGCCAGTCTGGGCCCTAGTCCCAGAACAAATCTCCTCTGGTGCCTTTCACAGGCCCCCTCCCCCTACTTTCGTAAACCAAAGATAACGAGCAAAATTTAACCTATTCTCATTGCTCCAGGGCCATCATTATTACTGGTGAGTAAGGAGACCTGCTGGCACAATGGTTAAGTGCCTGGCTGCTAATCCAAAGCTTGGTGGTTCAAACCCACTTGGTGGCTCTGCAAGAGAAAGACCTGGCAATCTGCTTCCATAAAGCTTACATACAGCTAAGAAACCCCTATGGGGACAGTTCTACTCTAATACATGGGGTTGCTATGGGTCAGAATTGACTCAATGGCACCTGACAACAACAGCAACTGGCAACCTGAGCTGCAACCCAGTAGTGCTCTTGGAGTAGAGGTACCCACCCCTGTGATGTCACCACCCCTCCAGCAGAGTTGCTCTAATGGAAAAGACAAACAGCGTCTGCCTACTTACTGAGAGGGTTGGGGGAGTAAAACAACCACGTGTCCATCAGCTGATGAATGCATAAACAAAGTGTGGGTCTATCCATGCAATGGAACATTAAAAAGAAATAATCCATTGCCGTCAAGTTCATTCTGACTCATAGCAATCCTACAGGACAGAGTAGAACTGCCCCATAGGGTTTCCAAGGAACAGCTGGTGGATTTGAACTGCTGACCTTTTGGTTAGCAGCTGAGTTCTCAACCACTATGCCACCAGGACTCCAACAGAATATTGTTGTTGTTAGGTGCCGTCGAGTTGGTTCCAACTCATAGTGACCCTATGTACAACAGAAAGAAACACTGCCCAGTCCTGTGTCATCCTCACGATTGTTGGTATGCTTGAGCCCATTGTTGCAGCCACTGTGTCAATCCATCTTGTAGAGGGTCTTCCTCCTTTTTGCTGACCCTCTACTTTACCAAGCATTATGCCCTTCTCCAGGGACTGGTCCCTCCTGATAACATGTCCAAAGTATGTGAGACAAAGTCTTGCCATCCTTGCTTTTAAGGAGCATTCTGGCTGTACTTCTTCCAAGACAGATTTGTTCGTTCTTTGGGCAGCCCATGGAATATTCAACATTCTTCACCAATACCATAACTCAAAGGCATCAATTCTTCTTCAGTCTTCTTTATTCATTGTCCAGCTGGACAATGGAATATTACTAAGTCATAAAAAGGAATGAAGTACTGATGCATGCTATTAACAGGGATGAACCTTGAAAACATCATGCTGAGTGAAAGAAGCCAGACACAAAAGACCATAGACTGCATGGTTCCATTGATATGAAATGTCCAGAATAGGCAAATCCATAGAGACAGAAAGCAGATTAAGGGTTGCCAGGGTTTGGGAGGATGGGGAGTGACTGCTTAACAGGTACAGGGTTTACATCTGGGGTGATGAGAACGCTCTGGAATTAGCTCTAGAAATAGTGATGGTTGAAGAAGCTTGTGAATATACTAAACCTACTGAACTGTACACTTTAAAATGGTGACTACTATAGTCTGTGAATTATATCTCAATTTAAAAAAGGAAATAGTAGTACCTATGCTTGTGGAGAGAATTAAATGGGATTATGTTGTTGCCTCGAGAGGAAGGTGTTACCATGTGGCCGTGAGGAGGAAGGTCAGGAGTGAGGGTGGGGACAACAGACAGGGACAGAGTTAGGCAAGGCCTCATCCACATGTTTGTGGGAGCGTCACCAAGTTAGATGCCCAACCTGGTGTCTGGTGGATAGTAGTCACCAACACATGGAGGTCACCATTCCATGCCTCAACCAGAGAGAAGCAGAAGCTTTGCTCAAACGCTCTCCAAGTTCCTCCATTATCCACGGAGGACTCCAAAGAGATCCAACAGAGAGGAGGGCTGGCATTCAGGGGTGACCAACCAGCTCTGAGTGTCTGACGATAAGCAAGACAGTTATCATGATCTGAGGCCAGCCCCCAGATGGCCCCATATGAGTGTCTGGGCTGTACTTTGGCTAGGCCACTCCCTTCACGAGGTTTGCCTACCTCCTCTTGCCTGGTCTCAATGCTCCCCTGAGCCCACCCTCCTTGGGGGCCAGGAGGGGCTGCCTGGGGAGCCAAAGAACCATCACGAAGGGCAGGAAGATCTGCCAGCCCTTCTCGTCTGTGGCCCAGCCCTCGAAAAAGTGGCGCCCTGGGCTGGGCAGGAGGGCAGGACTGGTGCAGGGAGGCCAAGCTGTTTTCCATGGACCATACTCCAAGGCAGGTCAGGAGGCCTGTCCTGGGCTCATTAATCACTAATCTGGGTATGGCAGCTGCCCCCTTTTATGGCCAAATGGCTCAAGAGGTTTAATAATAGAGCAAAAGACTGGTATTTCCACATTTAGACCCTTCCAATAAGAGTCGTCATTGTGAGCTTGGGAAGATGGACAGAAATCTGGGTCCCGAGGGCATGATACTTGGCATCTGGGCCATAAGCATGTAGGACATAGAAGCCATAGATCGAGGATCTGGAGGGCTAGCACATGGATGCCTTAAAGCCAGCACCGTTTCTATCCACCAAGCCAGCAAACACTTCAAGGACAAGAGCAGCCAATGTAGGCAGCCTGTGGGCCATAGTTTGTCAACCTCTGATCTAAACCACTCAAGGAATATAAGCATGCGATGAACGAATGAATGAGAGAAAATGAGTGGAACGTGTTTTTTCTTTCTACTTTATTTCTAAGGCAACTTTACGCCAAAAGATGTTTCAGTGGGTGGACAGGTGAGGAGATGAACTTGCTACTTAGTGTGCCCAACAGGATGGGTCCTATTAGCAATCCCACAGAACTCTGTTCCCAGCAATGTCCCCTGTGAGGACTGACTTTAACCCTAACCCTGAATTATGCAAGAGCAACAGACAAATTCTGCAGAAATTTCCCAGAGGACACATTTGGGAAAAACCCCTTGAGCACATCCCTAAATGAAACCAAATGACAGGTAACCAGGAGACGTGGGTATTTGATCCTAGAGACACCCGCATCCACCGGGGAGAAGAGGCTGCTGGAGATGACCCCAGGGGATGAGCCACCAGGACTCCAGTGGCCCACATCCCTCTCTTGTCCCCAAAAGGATGGGATGGAATAGGTGTGACTGAAGTTTCATTCAGAGAACCTCTGAGAGTGTAAGGGAATGGTGGTAATAGCATCTGCTGTCAGTAGAGCCCTCTAGAAAATACTGGGAGCAGAGGGAGGGAGAGAATCCGAATGATATTTTGGTCCAACACACAAAAGGAAGCTAAGATTAAGAGAGGTGCGGTGACTCCCCAGGTCACCCAGCTGGAAGTGGCAGAGCTGAGACCAGACCCCAGAACCGTCAGACTGGCATGCTGGCAGAGACAAGGGCTTCCTAGTCCTTTGTTGCACGGAAAGCAAACGAGAGACTCAGAATTCTCCGCTCATTGCTCCCTCTGCTCCAAAGACACACCCTGCTACCTTTCCCCCAGCGTCCAACCCAAGAGCCACGGCTCAGGACACCTATCTTTGCCCTTCATCACCAAGTGAGATTGGGCCCTTTGTCCCCGAAATCATGGAAGACCCAGGGCAGATGCCTGCCATCACATGAGCCCTAATGTGTAGGAACTGTCTTTTTACTTGTATTTTTCACTAACCAGATTAACTCAGTGCCTGGAGTTTACCACACCTCCAGAACAAGTTGAGGGAGGAGGGCAGGAAGGAAAAATGGGAGGAAAGGAGGGAGGGAGGAAGGGAGGACTGCTTATAACCAAAGCCTGATTCTGTGCCAGGCAATAAGTGAAGGCTAATCATGCATCAAGGATCCATGGTGGTGGAACCGTTAAGCATCGGCTGCTAACTGAAAAATTGGCAGTTCAAATCCTCCCAGTGTCTCTGTGGGAGAAAGACCTGGCAATCTGCTTCTGTAAAGGTTCAAAACCGAAACCAAACCTGCTGCCATCAAGTCGACTCTGACTCACAGCAACCCTACAGGACACAGCAGAACTGCCCCATAGGTTCTCCAATGATATAATCTTCACGGAAGCAGATCGCAGGTATTTCTCCCACAGAGCGGCTGGTAAGTTCGAACCACCAACCTTTTGGTTCGTAGTTGAGCACTTAACCACTGCACCACCAGTTCTCCCTAAAGATTACAGCCAAGAAAACCCTATGAGGTAGTTCTACTCCGTCACATGGGGTCGCCATGAGTAGGAGTCAACTCAATGGCATCCTACAACAATCATGCATCAGCTAATCTTCATTCGAGCCCTGAGGTGGGTAGTATTATGTGTCCCATTTTACTGATGAGTTAACGAGGCACTGAGCGGCAAAGTCACTTGTAAGCAGTTGAGCCGAGACTTAAATCCTGACTTGTCTAAACTACCCTACTTCCTGCAAAGTCCTGTAACGATGATCATTATGCTGGCAACAATAAATAACCACTGGGCCCTCCTCACTCAGCACAGGAAAGGGAGAAAGAAGGGAAGGCAGAAGGGGAAACAAGAGGCCCTTGGGGAAGGAAATGTATAGGTGTCATGTGGTTTTCCTGTTCCTAACCCCAGCCTTGACTATCTCTGCCAGCCTAGGCCATGGGACAGTCTGGCCCAGAACCTGCTCGAGAACCTGCTGTGAGTTGATCAAGTGCACTGAGACAAAGAAAACTCTAACAACAAAAACTAGACGTAAGAAAAACATATGACTGCTGCCCTCCAACAAAGTGCAAGATTATGACCACAGCCAGTGCTGCCTCAGCAAGAAGCACATTCAACCTGGCATGGGCCTGGCTGGATACACCAAGGCCTAAGACCAGACACAGGTCCCACAGCACTGAGCCACCATCTCTGTCAACTCATTATTTCCAGAGGTGTCACCCTATGCTAATTACACCCAAATGGAAATGGTCATATTTGGTCAGTGTTTCAAGGGCTGGTCTTTAATACGCCAAAAGGTGAATTCACTGGCATCTTTACAGGGTGTTTTGACTTTTCAGGGCTGCTGGTGGGGCCCACACTGAGGTCATAGCTGTCAGCTGTTTCCACCCTGAATGTCTTTCAAGCTAAGGTCATCTCTTCTACTCTATAAGACACAGAATTTGGGGTTGGGATCAGTTACTGGCACAAGAACTTGGGAAGGTGAACGGGACTTTTCTGGGAAAGAAAGAGAAATATTGGCTCTTCCTGCAGCCATGGGGCTAAAGTGGGTCTGTCTTTTGTCAAGGCAAAGTTAGCTCTTAAGTCTCCACAATCCTAGGATGTCTCTGTCATCTTACCAATAACTGAATTCAACCCAACAAGCATGTACTGTGTGCTTACTGTGTGCCAGACACCTTACCACCAGCATCACAATCATTAAAAAATATACTGATCGAGAATAAAATAACCAATATTCAAGACAGACATTCAGGCAAATTCATTAAAAGCTCATTCTTCTGAATGTAAATTAAAACTACCATGCAATACCACTACACATCTACCCAAATGGTTTAAAAAAAAAAATACTATCAAGTGTTGGCTAGGATTTGGAGAAACTAGAATGCTCAGACATTGCTACTGAGAGTATCAATTAGTATAACAGCTTTGGAAAACGATTTGGCAGTATCTACTAAAGCTGAATAAACTCCCAGGATCTCCAATCCTAGATATGCCCAACAGAAACATGGACATATGTTCATCAAAAGACAAGTTTGAAGATTCACATCAACACTTTGCAGATGCCCATCAATAGTAAAATGATAAGTTATGGTATGTTTACCCAATGAAAACTATACCACAGTGAGACTGAACAAATTCCAACATTGCGCAGCATACAGGACATATATACCTTTTAACCACCAACAGGCCATTTTCCAATAGATCTTACCCCAGCCAGCTTAGGTATGGACCAATCAGAATGGACGTGAGCAACTGGTCCATCCAACCAGGTGCTTCCACTTGACCTTTGCCCTATGGCAATGAGGCACGCATGTTCCCTTTTTCACTAACAACAGACCTTCTATTCCTGTCCATCAGCCTTTCAGATCAACGCAACATAAACACAAGTATTAGAACTAGCATTATTAAAGCAAACTGAATATACTGTATGGAGAACCAAAACCAAAACCAAATAAACCACACAGATTTTATTTCATTCAACCTGTTCTTCACATTTTTTTCACATTTGGAAAAATTGCTCCTGGGTCCCATCCTGGCAAATGTGAATCCCTAGGATTCAGGAACCTCCCAGATTTGAAACCAGTAATCTCTCCTCTTTGAGATCTCTACCTTCTTATTTCCTTTACCCAACTTTAAGCACCCAGATACCTCTTCATTCATTTGGGCATTTGCTCCAAGAAAAAAAAAAAAGGCTAGAATCCCCACCCTTAAGGATTTTGCAGTTGAGTGGGGGAGTCAGACATGTCTGTAGATTATTAGGATTCTATGTGTATGATATGTGCAAATATGGAGGCATGGGAGCCCCAGGGAAGGTAGGACTAAGCAACTCTGCCGTGGGTCATTCAAGAAGCCTTCAGAGACCATGGGGCATTTGAGTGGGGTTTTAAAGAATGAGTAAGAGTTTATCAGGCAGAAACAGAGGTTGAGGAAAATGAGTAAGAAAAATTAGTTAGATCCAGACGGTGGAGAGCCTTGAAAGCCAGTCTGCAGTGCCTGGGTTTTCACAGGGTGACTGAGGAACACCGGGACGCAAAGAAACTCGATTCCCCTAGCGCATGACACATCAAGTAGGCTAATGTGTTTGAGCATGCCTTGTAGATAGTCACTCACTGGATGGTGCCCAAGGATCGCTGCTGCTACAAGTCTCTGCAAAGAAGTGAGCTTTGAATAGCCGTATCTTTCTATTATCAGTGCTGCTACCATAATAACAAGTCATCATCCTCTAATGAAGGAAGAGAATGCATCGCTTGTCTATTAGGTCTTTCCTCTCAGGGAAGAACATGGTGTGACTTTTTCCTCTTCTGTGAAAAGCCTTTCTAAACCTCATATTATCAAAATAGTGGTATAAAAGTTGTTTTACCCATTTCAGCAACTCATTGGCCTAATATGTTCCCAAGTCCCATCTCTGAAGGAGCCTGGATGAAGCCCTGAAGATGAAAGGCTTGGTAGGGGACCAACACTGCTCCCTACAAGCAGCTGTTTAGACCCAAGCACTCCTCAAATCCTTTTTGGAAAAAGACAACATGACAAATCACAGAAGCCAGCAAGAAAGAGCAATGATGCACGAGAATGTCATTTATTTATTTGTTCGATCATGCGTTCACTCAACAAACACTGGCACCTTCCCTAGACTCTGTTCCCCAGCAGCTTACAGGGAATGGCAACATGATTCGAACATGACAAGATGAGTGCTACACGAGGGGTATGGACTCTCCATTGGAGACAAAGATGAAAACCACTGATTCTGCTCAAAGTTCAGTCTTGAGAAATGAATAGGAGTTTGCTGGGTCAAGGAGATGAGAAGGCATCAGAGGCAAAAGAAACAACATGTTGGAGAATAGTGGGAATTTCACAGCTTAGAGTGCACGAGGGAGAGTGTTGGGGAATGAGACCGAGAGCTAAGCTGGGTTGGAAAGGGTTGTGAAGGCTAAGCTACAAGAGGGAGTTTTGTCCTGTGGCTTTCACCACGCCAACACAGCTGGCTGGAGATATGGTTGCAGGAGGACAGGCAGGGTCTCCTGCAGCCCATACCTGGTGGAGATGCAAAGGAACATCCAAGGCCCAGGGTAGAGGACTGATAGCAGAGGTGCTATGTCATGGACAGCTTCAAATTCTGGAGTTTGACATGAATTTCTCTGAAAAATGTAATAAATTCTAAGAGTTGTAAAATTTTGACGACAACGTAGTGGCTGGTTTGAAGCCTCTGTTCTTCCTTCACAGGGGCCTGGGCAATCAGAGAAGGTTCTAATGTGTGGCATATCCAGGCCCCACAGCTTTCACCCAGAGCCCCTAGGGCTCCATCCTCATAAAGCAGCATCCGTTGACTAGACAAGAGAGAGAGGTGAAGAACTAGGGTCTCAGGATTCCTTCAAGGGCCACTTCAAGAGCAGAAAATCATCTCCTGGCATCTACTCACGTGCTGATAATTCAGATGATGGAGGACACCAGGCTGGTCTGTACAGGATGAAATAGAGTTTATTTCCAAAAGCATCAGTCTCCCTGGATAAACCAAGGTATGTGCGACCGTGTGTTACTCTAATCAATCAATGTCGACACGCTCTTAATGCCAGATCAATTGCCTCATCAGTTTCCATGGAAAACTCTATGACAACTCTAGGTGAAAACAGGGTCATTCTTCTGACAGAAAGGATGGTATGCATATATATGTGTGTACACACACATGTATACATATACATTCATATATATGTGAAATAATATATATATACACACTGGCTTGTCACACAGCCTGAAATGAATCATCATCTAAAAATTACATTAAGAGTCTGTTTTCTGTGCTCCAAACTCACAGTTGATTGATTTGACAAATATTTATTGAGCTCTTCCTATGTGGCATGAAAGTGCTTTCAGTGTATTCTAGGTGTTGGGGACACGTCATTAAACAAAACGACAAAATTCCTCACCATCATAGAGTTTCCATTCTAGTAGCTGCCTGTTGGGCCCTGCCATCTTGATGACCTCCAGGCTCCTCAAGGTCACCACCCAAGCTGACCCACCACCTTATTCCAATAGGCTCTCCCTGCTGTCTGCCCAAGCCTGGTTTGTGACAACAGCATCTGCTTATTGTCTATACTCAAAACTTAACTTCAACACCCCTAAGGTTTGCAGTGAGTTAGCCATCAGCATCAAATCAAGCTACTCCTCGTCCCCTTAATTCACTCCCTCCTCTCTAAGCCTTTGGGAGCCATGGTGACACAGTGGTTAAGAAATCAGCTGCTAACCAAAAGGTCAGCAGTTTGAATCCACCAGCTGTCCTTGGAAACCCTATGGAGCAGTTCTACTCTGTCTTGTAGGGTTGCTATGAGTCAGAATCAACTCGACGGCAATAGGTTTGGTTTCTGGTTTTTCTGCGCCTTCTCGTCTAGTTCCGTCTTCTCTCATTTTTCTTCTGGAATACTGAAAAAGCCTGTCTGGATTTCCTGCCTCCAGTCTTACCCTCTATACCCCCTCTTTATCCAAAACATTGTCACCCAAGTTTTCTTCCTGAAACATCAATTGAAAGTTAACTGTGTTATCCCTCTGGACAATGACTTTTAACAACACGTTCTGTCTACAGAGAAAAATCCAGCCACCTTGTCCTTCGAATCAGTATCTTCTACAGGGTTCTTCAGAGGCTCTGGTGTTTCTCAGAAACCATTTGGGAAGGGTGTACCCTGAAGTGCCTCTGCAAAGACACAGATGAAAAAGCCGTTTGGGTTCAAAGAAGATAAAGGATATCCCTGATAAATCTCAAGTGTGAGATGTGAAAAGACAGGGACTTTCCATAGGACTTGGCCATTCCCCTCCACATCTTTAATCTAACCATAGGAAACTCTACCGACAATCTTCACTGCATGCTGGTCCTTCTCCTTCCCCAGGGACAAGTATTCCCAATGACTTATTTTTAAAGATGCAAACGTGGCCACTGGTTGAGAAAGAATTCTGATTCAGCCTAGGATAGTTGCTCAACAAACAAGAACAGATTGGTGGCTGACTGCATCTTGGGTCTAAGAACAGAGCCTCCTTTGCTGCCGTCTGGGACCACAGCTGTCTGAGAGGTCTAAAGCCCCGACCTCGGGGGGAGCACTAGTGACACGGGGGGATATTCACACAGACATGAGGTCCAGGACTTTCCCAACGCTGCCTACCATGAATAGGGAGACAAAGAGGCTACGCAGCCCGGATGTTGGCAGAAACCCGCTTGCAGCACCAGGAACAATTCCCTCTTTCACTGCCCAGCCAGACAGCCAAGGTCAGAAGCAACGGCAGCCAGGGCTTACCCTCCGAGTGCCAAAGATCTTTAGAAAAATTTAAATAATTTAAAATAGAAACACCCCCTCTTTCCTCGCTTTAAACAGACAATAGGGAAGATCTTTCGCCCTTTTCTTGATGACATAATCATCGTCCTGAGCATCCTTGATGCTCATATAGTGCCACCACCAGGAGCTCCAGAAGTAGTGGGGAGCTGTCAGCCGGCGTGCTAAATGCCCCCATGGCATTTTGCATTGTTTTTTCTTTTATCATCTCTCTCTTTTTTTCCCCAGACTTCAGGCTGTCAGGTGTTACTTCCCTCTGAGGATAGATGTCAGTCAATACAAGTGTCCCCACCTCCTAATTTGCTGCATCTAATGTCATGGGCTTGACAACCCAAGCAATACACTTAATCAGAGCTATGTTGGTTTGCGAGTGAGCGCCCTCCTGTGGCAGAAGCATGTGAATGCAGAAGAGGCAGCTACTGCCCCTTGAGGGCATTTCTTCCAAGGGTTCTGAGCTGTGCTTGGGATCGATGTGTTTGCTGGAAGGTGGCCTCGGAATAAGTGGGGTGTTCTCTGTTTACTGGCAGCAAGGCCCACTGCTGACTCAAAAATTAGCATTCCTTGCAACTGGGAAACATTCTCACTGAACACTAGGGAGTAATTAAAGGCCACTTACTGACTTTTAGGGCAGGATTTTGATTCTCAGAGGAGCTCTCTCTGCTCACCCCCTCCAGCCCCACCTACCCCACTCCAGTCTGATAAGTGACTTTTAAAAGCATCTCCTTGGCTTCTCAGGCTCAGAGATGGAGGCTGACCTGACAAGTTGGCAAACAAGCATTCTGGGAGGAATCCCAGGGCACTGGCTAAGCACTTCAGCGTTCCTTTATGTGGGAAGTGGCCCCCCTGGGGAAGATTTCCAGGCCCTTCAGAGAAGAGGCCAACAGCAAGAACAGAAGGACCGCTGTGACAGCATGTGGGCTCTGGGGGTCAAGCTCCCCAGGTTCAAACCCCAGCCCTACCACTTCAGAGCCGTCTGCCTTGAGCCAAGTTACTCCATTGCTTTGTGCCTGTTTCCCCATCTGTATCTATTCTAGGTAGTTATTGTAAGGATTAAAAAAAGATATTATTCCTAAAATACTAAGCAGTGCCACTCCTAGGTATACACCCATAAGAACTGACAGCAGGAACTCAAACAGATACTCGTACAACAATGTTCACAGCAGCGCTCTTCACCATCGCTAAAGGCAGCAACAACCCAAATGTTCGTCAGCAAGAGTGGATAAACACGTGGCATATCCACAGAATGGAATATTATTCAGCCACTGAAAGAAATGAAGTACTGATACATGCCATAATGTAGATAAACCTTGAAAACATTATGCTTAGTGAAAGGAGTCAGACACTAAAGGTCACATATTACATGATTCCATTGATCTGAAATGTTCAGAATAGGCAAATCACAGACAGAAAGTAGATGAGTGGTTGCCAGGGGCTGGGGGGAGGAGGGATGGGGAGTGACTGCTTAATGGGTAAGGGGTTTCCTTTTGGAGTGATGAGGTGTTCTGCAACTTGACAGAGGAGGCGGTTGCCCAACATTGTGAAGGCATTAAATACTACTGTTCACTTTAAAATGTTTCATTTTATGTTATGTGAATTTCACCTCCGTTAAAAAAAAAAAAAAAAAAAGCTCAGTGCCCAGCAGGTAGCTGTCTTGTAGCCCCAGATTCCCATCTGGCAAATGGGTCTGATCCGGATCCCACCTCATGGGGTTGTTGTGGCAATGAACTACGAAGATGTATGCAAAGTTTTCAACACAGTGCCTAGCCTATATGAAAAATATTCGATTCATGGTGGCAGCGGGAAATGAAAACAACCTGTGGCTCCCAAGCCCGGAGAGGTTGAAGGAGGTGAGGGGCGCCTCCAGTACAGGTCAAGTCGGGAGTGGGTGTGAAGCCAATGAGCAGGTGTGTCTGAAGGCAGATGAGGAGCCTTTCCTCTTCCTCCCTCCGCACCCCTTCTTACGTACAAAGACCCTAAGGGGAGAAGAACTCTGGAGCCCAAAGACACTAGTTTCTTCTACGGCAAGCACCTGTCCCTCAGAAGACAGCCTGTGCCTAATCTAGCCTAGCTCAGTATTCTGCAAACCTGTTGTATCGTTTTACAATTTTAAGCAGCAGGACGCTTTTTTAAACGAAGTCTTGGCCCAGAGCCCCAACATGTAAAACACAGGAGAGGTGCTTCTCAGAAGGAAGTGGGACCCCGGTCCTCCTGGCTTCTGCTCTTCGTCAGGAACAATCTCTCGAGGTCCACATTTCCTTCACCTTCCCAGTGAAACTCCGGGACTGGCCCAGCAGGTTTCTGCTGGTTTCCTTCAAGGAGGCCGAGGTGAACCATTTTCACTAAGCAGCAGAATTGCTTTCAAGTTAGAAGCTGCCTTCTGAGGTCTGGAGGTCTGGAGGGCTGTCATAGGGTGAGCTCGGAGGGATTGGATTGTGTGGGTGGCTCAAAAGAGCAGAGCTAGGACCAAAGGGTGCAAAGTACAGGGAAGGATTTTAGCACAGAATAAAGGCCTTCAGAAGCCCTAGGAGCTGCCTGAGGGTGGGCAAGGAGCCAGGAGGCCCAGACACTACTACCTAGTGTCTCAGGCTGACCTCCACCAACCCCTGATCCCCACCTTCCTCCTCATTTTAAGGGATGACCCCTTGTATCCTTGCAACAGCCCTATGAGGCAGGTGGTGCCATCCCCATTTCACCACAGAGGAAACTGAGGAACAAAGAGGTCAGGGTGCTCGCCCCAAAGTCAACTGGAATTCTTATTTGAACCCCAGAGTTTATGGAACAGGGACGTTGCTTTCCAGAATTGACCAGCTAAGCAGGTCTGGCATGGGTGTCTCCTGACTCTGAGCCACGTGCTCTTCACTCTACCTCACCGGCAGTGACAGCAGTGCAGAGACACAGCTGCAGGTGAACCAAGTCATGCCACACCTCGTGGCAGGCCTGGGCCAGAAATTTGGATGACTCTGCCCAAGCCAGGGCATCAGGTGGCTTGGGCTCTGTTATGGATTGAATTGTGTCACCAAAAAAGCTATGGTGAAGTCCTAACCCTTGTACCTGTGAATGTGACCCTGTATAGAAACAAGGTCTTTGAAGATGTTATCATTTAAGTTAATATGAAGTCATACTAGAGCAGGGTGGGTCCTAATCTCATCTGAGTAGTGTCCTTACAAAAAAGAAAGAACACAGAGACTGAGAGAGAGGAAGGACAGCCATGTGACACTGCAGCTGCAAGCCAAGGAATGCCTGGAGCCACCAGAAGCAGGAAGAGAGGCATGGAACAGCCTCGGAAGGAATCAACATGGCTGACACCCTGATGTTCTGATTTGGACTCCCAGCCTCTGGAGCTGTGAGACAATAAATTTCTGTTCTTGTAAGCCACCCAGGTTGTGGTATTTTGTTATGGCAGCCCTAGGAAACCAATGCAGGCTTTTCTCTGCCATTGTCCCTCCCCTGAGGACCAGTGGGGGTGGGGGGGACACGTCTGCTTATCTGCAATGACACCTCCCTGCAGCCAGTGTGGTGAGGTAGCAGGTGTTGGCTGCTTCCAGGTCATAGTCCCCAGAGAAGGCCACAGAAGATGTCTGCACACAGCCATGTGGAAAATCCCGAGGTGTTCTTATCCAACAGGTCTGGAAAACTGTCTCACACATCAGCCCTTCTCATGAAGATTTCATACTTTCTGGGGAGAAGGGACCAGGGGAAGGGATGGGGAAATTCACAAGGACAGCTCTCCCCAACATGAGGTCCACGGAACACCAGGCCCAGGAGATGTTTTCCAGACCAAAGAAAAGTGCACAGACAAATATATTTGGAGAACTGTCTCCATTATTTCCATCACAGAGGTTTACAATTCATCGCAGCATATTAAAGGCACTTGGGAAGTCCTACAGCCAAGAACTTGTCTACACTATTTCTACATCTGCACCACAGAACCTGTTTCTTATTTTGTTGTTGCTGTTGTTTCATCTGTGATGGTGATGACGGTAATAGTGATGGTGAGGGTGAGGGTGATGGTGATGATGATGATGATGATGATGACAGTGATGGTGACTGACAGTGGTGGCGATGATAATGATGAGGATGGTAATGTACAATGATGATGATGGTGACTGGTCCCTCCTGATAACACGTCCAAAGTACATGAGATGAAGTCTCACCATCCTAGCTTCTAAGAAGCGTTCTGGCTGTACTTCTTCCAAGAAAGATTTCCTCATTCTGCTGGCAGTCCATGGTATTATATTCAATATTCTTCGCCAACACCATAATTCAAAGGCATCGATGCTTCTTCTACCTTCCGTATTCATTGTCCAGCTTTTGCATGCATATGAGGCAATTAGAAATACCATGGTTTGGGTCAGGCACACCTTAGTCCTCAGAGTGACATGTTTGCTATTTAACACTTTAAAGCGGTCTTTTGCAGCAGATTTGCCCAATGCAATACATCGTTTGATTTCCTAACTGCTGCTTCCATGGGCATTGATTGTGGATTCAAGTGAAATGAAATCCTTGACAATGTCAATTATTTCTCCGTTTATCATGATGCTGCTTATTGGTCCAGTTTTGAGGATTTTTGTTTTATGTTGAGGTGTAATTCATACTGGAGGCTGTGGTCTTTGATCTTCATCAGTAAGTGTTTCAAGTCCTCTCTGCTTTCAGCAAACAAGGTTGTTATCATCTGCATATCGCAGGTTGTTAATGAGTCTTCCTCCAATCCTGATGCCCTGTTCTTCATACAGGCCAGCTTTTTGGATTATCTGCTCAACATACAGACTGAATAAGTACGGTGAAAGGATACAACCCTGCCACACACCTTTCCTGATTTTAAACCACGCAGTATCCCCTTGTTCGGTTTGAATAACTGCCTCCTGGTCTATGTACAGGTTCTGCATTAGCAGAATCAAGTGTTCTGGAATTCTCATTCTTCACAATGTTATCCATAATTTATTATGATCCACACGGTCGAACATCTTTGCATAGTCAATAAAAACACAGGTAAACATCTTTCTGGTATTCTCTGCTGTCAGCCAAGATCCATCTGACATCAGCAATAATATCCCTCGTTCCATGTCCTCTTCTGAATCTGGCTTGAATTTCTGGCAGTTCCCTGCTGATGTACTGCCGCCACCATTTTTGAATGATCTTCAGAAAAATTTTACTTGCGTGTGATATTAATGATATCGTTTGATAATTTCCACATTCTGTTGGATCACCTTTCCTCATCTGTACAACAGACATAATAATACTGCATTTTATCAATTCAAAGAGGCACAGTTGAACATCCCTGAAATTGAAGTGATAATAAAGCTCTGGCTGTATTCTTTTCTTTCTTAGAGGTACATAAATAATGGGGTGTCTTACAAGCAATGAAGTCTTAGATCTGAGGAAAAATGGTAGTGCCTACCTCATACGGTTGTTATGGGGATTAAATGAGATAATATATAGACTGCTAAGAACAGCACCAGGCACAAAGTAAGTATTTATAAGCACTTGCTCTTATTTTGAAATGTTTTAGAATTCAGCTATTCTATAAAATTTATTCAAGCGCCATTAAAAGGATCAAAATGGTCAGACCCTGTGCATGTAACATATTCCCTCCCGAGAGACGGTCACTGACTTCTACCCACACACCACCACCGGACCCCAAGCTCACACAGCGAGGAAGGGCCCGAGGCAGGACTTGAACTCAGGACTCCTAACAGCTCACCACACACAGCCCAAAGCTCCACGCCCTTTGCACAGCGGCATCTGGGGCTCGAGCCTCCACTGTTGTCACATTAGCAGTAATTCAAGCATCCCTGGGGGAACCAAGGAAATGAGGAGAGGTGCGGAGAAAAGCTGTCCCCAGGCCCAGCTGGAGCCTCAGCGGCCTGTGCCGTGTTTACTCTGTGCTGATGGATGAAGGCAATCTCCAGGGAATCTTCCTTCCTGGGGGCCCAGATCAACGCTCTGGGGAACCACCAGCTTGACTTGAGGGAAATGCCTTCTGTTCACTGCAGCCACACATCACCCTCGCTCCCAGTCTTTCCAGAAAAGCTGGGCCAGCAGCAACTTTGGAATGAGACTGCCGTCCCCACTGGCAGCGTGAGGGGAAGGGGGTCAGTGCCAAGGTCAGTTCCATCCAAATTGGCTACTCAGGAATGCCCTGAGACGGGCAAGGCTTCAGAGGAGGCCACGAGGAGTCCTGTGCCACCACTGCATGACTCTGGCTCAATTGTCTAAGTTCTCTGTGCCTCAACTTCTTCCTCTGTAAATGGCAACAACAATAACAGGTACCTTGTGCATTTGCTGTGGAGGTTAATTGACATAATCTGGGTAAAGGGCTTAGCACATGCCCAGAAAGTAGTAAGTGCTCAGTTAATCTTAGTTATACTATTACTGTAAAACCTGTGAAAACTGGAACCTGTGTAAGGTGGAAAACTGTCGGAGAAGGAAAACTCAGGTATTTTCCACTAATAGAGAGCGATAGAAAAGTGGTTAAAACTGCACCTTGTTAAAGGCGGAAAACTTGCGAGATCTGGAAAAACAACGCAGTCCCATCGAGTTCTGGCTCTCACAGGTTTCACTGTATAGGCCAACTCTTCCTAGAGAACATTCCGGAAGTGGCGGGGAATGCTTTACCTCCTCTGTGAAAGGGGAGCTTCAAGGAAGAAATGAGATAGGGATGTGAGATCTCGGTACACGACAAAGCCTCACACAATGTTCCTCCAGCAACCATTCAATGAGCATCAGCTGTGGGGGCCCTGGGACCACGGCAGGGGACAGTGCAGTCCTTGTCCACACAAACTTAGGATTAGTCCATCCTAAAAGTCAGTGTCAGCACTGGCCGAGCTGAAGTGTAAACTATTTATGTGTCTATCTCCTCCCCCGACCTGTTAACTCCCCGGGACAGAGTCCCCACAGTCCCCATGCATCCCCAGCACCTAGCCCAGAGAACGTCTGGCGCGTCGAACTTGCTCACAGATGGGTGAAAAAATAAGCAAAGGCAAGGGGGGCTTTATTTCAGGCCAAAATCAAAGCTCCTTTCTTATAAAGCCACAATCTTTCCTTCCCTCTTGTTTCTTGTTTTAAATAACTGAGTTTCACAATTTGGCCAATAGTAAAGCCTCCAACAACTGCCCAGTTTTTGCCAAACCACCCCTTTTCCCAATGGATTAGGCAGACACCAGGAGCCCAGGGCAGGCATCCCGCTGAGCCAACAGTATGAGTTGCCAAGCCTGGCACCCCCGCCAAGTCCTCCTGCCTGCCAGGGGGGCCTCCTGGGGCTGGGAAGGCTGTCGGTGCCAGGCTGTCAGCCCAGGCAGACAGGAAGGTGGGGAGGGTCACCGAGGTCAGGGGGAGCGGGGCTGGCAGCCGGGACAGAGGGGCTAGGGGTCAGTAGAAGACCTGCAGAGGAGACAATTCACAGTCGAGAGCAGGATGCTGAAGGTGGGGGAGTCAGTGAGGGGGGCAGCGCTGACCCTCTAGACCGTGCTGTGTAACAGAACTTTCTGCGACGGAAATGTTCTTAGGCCAGTGCTGTCCAATACAGTAGCCACATGTAAGTGCTTGAACAGTGGGTAGTATGACTGAGGAACTGGATTTTTTAGTACTTCATTTTAACTAATTTTTATTTAAGCAGCCACATGTGGCTACTTACTACTGTACTGGACAACACAGGTTTAGACTCTAGAGGTCAAGCTTTGGATATGAGGGCTAAGCTGCACTCCAGAAAATCAGCAGAGAAGACGGCAGATGAAGGAAAGTATCTCAGAGGCCTGCTCTCAGACACGCGGCCTCCTCCCTCTGTTCAAGAGGGCTACAAATGCGAACTGCTCGCGCCCACACACCACAAACAAGGCCAAGCACTGCATCGAGCCTTTACCTGTACTAACTCACTTGACTGGCACCAGAACCCAGGGAGGAAGGTATGGTCACCACCCCCATTTTACAGATGAGGAGACTGAGGTTTGGAAAGCTCCAGTCCCTCACCTGAGGGACACAGGATGCGAACTCGGGTCCGAGCGATTCCAGACTTCAACCACAAGCCCATCTTGCCCCATCCTCTCCTACCTCCACCATCTCAACACACTCCCATTCACAGGCTGACTACTGGGCAGGGCTGCCTGCCTCTCTCCTGCAGCAAGGGGGTGGTGGGCTGTTCCCCAGTTTCTGCATCTGGAAAATGGGATGCTGAGCAATGTGAAAAGGGCAAGTGGCTGGGTGGTGAAGCCTCCAGTACCCTCAGCTCCTCGAGAAGCACTTCCGCACAGATGGCCAATTCGCTCTGTTCAGCAGCAGGAAAAAGGCTTTGCCAAAACCAGACAAGAGCTGACAAGCCATTCGCATCCTTAAATTAACCCAAGGAAATTTCTGACTCCTCACCTGCCTTCTAACTCCTCACCCACCTTCTACCTCCTCACCCAGCTGGGCCACCCTCGGCCAGGTGCTCCGGCTTGGGAGAGGAAAGCCTCAGTTTCCCCGTTAGGTGTGGGTGGTAGGTTTCACTCTTCTCTGACTTCCAGATACTCAACTACACGGTGTTTTAGGTGTTGCCCTGCTGGCACCATGCTGAGCCTCCCTCCTCCCCTCCCTGGAGCCCCCAACCCACAGAGCCCTTTTCAATAAAATTAATATACTGCACATATTAAACACATACACACACACAGCCTCTTTTTTATGAAATCGTGTCTTGGTTTCATCAATCTTCACCCCCAGCCAACAGTCAAATTCATCACTACTTCGTCCCTAAACCCTGGATGACAAGGAGGAGGGTGTGTCTTTCTATTTTAAAACCAATTTCTCACCCTATGGCTTCATCTAAAATTCTGGCTGTTCTACAGAGTGAAAAGCTACAGTTTTTACTTCACTATTATGTGGGAGAAGGATGTAGTAGTCTGCTTCCATAGAGATTTACAGCCTTGGAAACCCTATGGGGTCACTATGAGTCGGAATCAACTTGACAGCAGTGGGTTTGTTCGTTTTGGGGGCGGGAGGCGGTAATTACGGTTGGTGGCACAATGGTTAAGCACTCAGCCACTTGCTGAAAGGTCAGTGGTTTGAACCCACCAGCAGCCCCGTGGGAGAAAAGTCTTGGTAATCTACTCCCGTAAAGATTATAGCCTAGGAAACCCTATGGGGCAGTCCTACTCTGTCATATGGAGTCACTATGAGTCGGAAATGACTCAACAACCCTCAACAACAATTATAACTTAGATACCAGGGGCTAGAGGTCATTTTATTATATTCATATTTCTCTCTCAATCTGAAACTTGTTGTTAATCAAAGAAACTTGGGTGTGAGGGAGGGTCACCAACCATGTCAGTTTGTCGGGGTCCCTGGGTGGTACAAATGGTTAATGTGCTCAGCTGCTGACTGAAAGGTTGGAGGTTCAAGTCCACCCAGAGGTGCCTCGGAAGAAAGGCCTGGTGATCTACTTCTGAAAACTCAGCCATTGAAAACCCTGTGGAGCACAATTCTCCTCTGACACACATGGGGTCACCATGAGTCAGAGTTGACTAGATGGCAAATAGTTTTCTTAAGGGGCTTCTGGGGAAGTAGGGCTTTAATGCTCAAACTGGGGCCATCCCAGGCAAGCCTGGACTATTGGTCACCCTGATATGCCAGTGGCATGTCACTTCCTACAAGAAGCATTAGGTTGGTTTCACAACTGTCACCAGGGACACTGTATCCTCGACCTTGGCCATCAATGACTCTGAGATTGTGGGCCACCAGGCAGGCAGGACGCACCAGGAAAGGGGCCTGGGATTTGAAACAAGACTAAAAGCCCCCACTACCTGCATGCTGGGCACCCTTGAACAAGTAGCTTCTTAGAGCCTTGGTTTTCCCATCTGTAAAAGGATAGTAAAGCCTACGTTGCATGGCTATTGTGGAGAGAACAAAGAAATAAGTGTCTGCACACATTAGGTGCTTAAAGAACATTGGTTCCTCCCCACTTTGTTGTCCTATTAAAGACACAGAAGAGAAAGTACAGCCTCTGCATTCTTGCAAAAGAGAACACAAAATGTCTTATATAATATTCCTACATCCCACCCCACCCCATGAAATCCGGAAGAGAGGAGGGGTCTCCTTCCATGATCAGCCCGAGAGCCCCGCCTTGGAATGGAGGAATCATTCTGTGGTCCACTGTCATGGAAGGAGCCTAAAGAGGGTCAATCGCTGTCCCCGGCTGGCTCAGGGCACACTCGCTGCCAAGGCAGGGGCTGCTTTTGTGGGCAGAAATGGGCACTGAGTCTGGGGCCGCTGGCAGAAATCACAACTTGGGAGGTCCAGGAGAGAGATGACCTCTCGGTAGGGTATGCTCAAGGTTTTGGAAGCCTTGGGAAGAGCAAGCAAAATAGTCCCAGGCATGAGAAGCAGGGAACATGGCCCAAGGACCAGCCAGGGCAATACATCAAAGTGGCGGGGCTGGTGCCCAGTGGGGGCCAAGGACTTCTGGAAAGGGAGTCTAGTCAAGGGTCTGAGGGTGCAACTCTTTCCAAAAGCCCTCCCTCCAGCCAGACTGAAGACTGAAGGGGATTGGGATGGGGGGCTGCGGTGGGGTGGCTGGAATAGGACTGGAGGGAATCAGAGAAGAAGTTATGTAAGCACAGGCCCACCCCAGGTAGTCGCAAGAAGGGACTGTGACTTTCCTGGGTCCGCCTGGGCATCTCAGGAAGGGCTCAGGCTTGGGAAGCTCTTCTGGCTTGGGGGATCAAGCCACCATGGATGGGCATGAACCAGCCAAGGGGGTGAATGGCGGTGGTCCAGACCCCGCTGTGCTCACCAGGTAGTGGGCTGGCTCATGAGGAAGGGGCCTTGGCTGCCGTGTGAGCTGGCACCTCTCTGGGTGACCTTCTCAGGTATGACCAATGCTATTCCTACCTCTTTACCACACCAAATTGCTACAAGGCTTTGTCAGCAGTAGCGTGGGAGGGTGGGAAAAGCTCAGCTTCTCAAGTGAGACAAATCAGGCTGCAAATCCAAGTTCAAGCACGTCCTGGCCATTGTGTGAGCAGGCAAGTGACGTCAGTATGCTGACCCCAGTGTCCTCACTCGTCAAAGGGAATTGTAAGAACCGCCCCGCAGGATGGCAGCAAGGACAACAAGTTCCCGTGGAAAGCGCCTGGTACACAGTGGGGCTCAATAAATGGTGGCTGTGATTACTGGAAAGAGCCAAATTGGGGGCCATGGTGAAGAATGATGACCTCAAGGCGGGACAGACAGGGGAACGGGAACCAAGGACCTCCAGAAATGGAGAGAGGCTGGCTTCTTGCATCCCCACGTTCAGAGAAACCCTGTTCAAACAGGACAGGAATGTTTCACCAGGAAAAACCGTTGTCCTCCTCTCTCCCTTGTCTCTCCTCCCACTGTCCCTGCTGCAGCCTAAAGAGGAAGGGGGTCAATGTCCCTGATGGGGTGGGTCTGTGGTAGGACCTTATGCAAGTCACTTTACCATTCTGAGCCTCAGGTTTCTTATCTGTGAAATGGAGCAATAAGACACCCCACATACATTGCCCAAAATGACACAATATATATAAAATGTCTGGTACATAGTAGGTGCTCATGTGTGGTAAAAACCAAACCAAACCCATTGCTAGTGAGTGGATTCCAACTCATAGTGACCCTATAGGATACAGCAGAACTGCCCCATAGGGTTTTCAAGGCTGTAATCTTTACAGGAGCAGATCCCCAAGTCTTTTCTCCCAAGAAGTGGTTAACTGCTTTAACCACTACACCACCAGGGCTCATAGTGGTAGCTACCTCTATTCTCAGAGGATACAGTATAAAGGACAGAGAGAACAAGATCAGGGTACCCAGAAAGAAACCAATTTAGAGTAGGGGGATTACATACCCAGAAGAGAAGGGTGGACAACAGTGCTGCAGCCGTCCCTCTTCCTTGCAAAATAAATATACGATCATATTTAAATCCTGGCTAGCTAATCTGTCTCAGGAACTTCTTGGGAAGTTGATTTTTTTCTTTCACATATCTTTTGGCCATTGCATATCTCCTTTTGTGTCCTTGCCAATTTTTCCCTTGAGGTGTTCCCAATTTCTTTGATTCATACGTACTTTTTACGTATTAAGGTTATTTAACCCTTTGTCATATATGTTGCAACTGCATTTTCCCAGTTCATCCACTGCCTTTCAGATTGGTGTATGGTGAGGCTAGCTGGCTTGTCTATTTTTCCATGCCCAAGGGCCACTTTCTTACGTAGCCAAATCCATCCCTCCTTTGTGGTTTCTGTCTCCTTCTGGAACAGAAAGAACCAAATATTCGGGGCTGTTGTTGATCTGTGAGGTTGAGCTCGGGTAATTGGCTTGAAAGCAAGAAACAATGTAAAAGTTTCCGCTCTCCTCCCTCCTCCCCAGGCAGGCTGGCTGAGCCTGGGCCTCCTCCTGGCCATGCCTACACTCCGAGGGTCACTCCCCATCCCCTGGAGCTCCTGCCTGGCACGGAGAGACGGTGACTCACTCCTGAGGCCTGGTGCCCTCACCCTGGGCCCCAGCCGTGCAGAGACGGGAAACACTCAGCCCACAGGCCACAGGGCTTTCTCCAGTCTGCTTCGCTCGCTGGGAATGGGCTACAGCTCCCTCCTGATCCTCACGTCCAGCGGCAGAGAGCAGGCGTGTGGTCAGAGGCAGTGGGGGAAAGGAGCCGGAAGTCCACAGGAAAGGCAGGCACTACTGACCATGCCACAGCCCCGCAGTTGGAACCCACGGATGATTCCAGAGGTCTCCCTCCCCAGAACTGCAAGGAAAAGGCAGAAAGACAACCCAAAGGACCTCAACTTCAAGCCTGGGGATCCTCCCATCAAAGCTGCCCTAAAAGGCAAGTGTCTGCCCCTTCTGGGCCTCAGTCTCCATATCTGCAAAACCAGCCTCTTCTCTGTACAGTTACTTTAGCTTACAAAACATCTAATCCAAGACTGAACAACTCATAGTCATTTAGCATACACCTCCTAGCTCCCCTAGGGTGAGTATCTTGAGGTTTTCTGGCCTCAATTCCACTCAAAAGAAAGCCTGGAGAATGTTAGGAGAACCTTCTAACAGCTGCTAACAAGTCAGTGCCAAAGCAAGCCAACAACTATTTGTGTTTTAAACAAAAATTTATTAAGCACCTACTATGTGCCAGTGCTGGGGCTATGGCAGTGAACAGGGAAGCAGGTAAAACACCAATCAATAACTAAAGCACGCACACTTGCAGATGGCGATCAATTCTACGGAGAAAACAAAGCCAGGAAGTGGGAGGTGTGGAGAGGGAGAGAAGGAAGGTCTAGATGGCAAGGCAGCATTGGAGTGAGGAACGGAGAAGGAAAGAGGGAATTTCAACACTGCTCCAAGCAGGAAAGGGCCTCCTGGGAGATCTGCACAGCAGCCCTCAGTCCCCTCATTTCTACAGATGTGGAAACTGAGGCCCAGAGTGGTGATGCCCCTTGTCCAAAGTTGCACAGCAAGGGCCTTTCCAATGCAAGTCTGTTTCTTTCCCCAACCACAGGGCTACAACATCAGGGTAATAAGTAAATACTCCTGGGGCCATACTGTTTCCTGAGGCCCAAATAATGCCTAACTGGCCTCCTAGGCCTGGAAAAGACAAGCATGTGCGGCCAGACCCACCACCCGCCAGCGATGAATGCCATATCCAAGGATGGAAAGAAGTGAAGTGGAGTCTACCCTGCAGCAACAGTGCCCCCACCACCGGTCAGCAACATGCTCCAAGAATGAGAAGTCTCTCAAGGGTTTCTGCAGCTGCAGTGAGGGGAGCTCAAGATTGTAGAAGCTTCTTGGTGGTTTCTCCCACTAGGCAGTAGAGCCCTGGAATTTTATTTTGGGATTCCTCCCAGCCTGGCGCAGGGCTCTGAGGACCCACTGAACACTACAGAACAGCTATGAGCAGATATGGCCGAAGGACCCTTCTCTCTGGCAGCAGGAGGGTGGGTTGCACCTATATGCACTCATGTGACCACACCCCACACCCCAGAGGGCTCCCTCATGCCCCCTCCTGGTCAATACCCCCCAAGAAGTAACTTTATTCCGCCCTCTGCCACCACAAGTTTGTTTCTCCTGTTCTCAAACTTTGTATCAGTGGAATCATTCAACATATACTCATTTGCGTCTGGCCTATTTTGCTTAGGAGGAGCCCTGGTGGTACAGTGGTTAAGCACTCTGCTGCCAACCGAAAGGTCGGCGGTTCAAACCCACCAGCCGCTCCACAGGAGAATGATGTGGCAGTCTGCTTCCATAAAGATTTACAGCCTTGAAAACTTATGGGGCAGTTCTACTGTGTCCTACAGGACTGCTGTGAGTTGGAACTGACTACATGGCAATGAGTTTTTGCTTTTTTATTTTGCTCAATATAAAGTCTGTGAGATTCATCAATGGTGCTGGTTATTTTTCATTGCTGTAGAGTATTCCACTGTGTGACTATAACACAATTTGTTTATCCATTCTACTGCTGATAAATACTTGGAGTGTTCCCAGGTTTAGGCTGTTACTACTAAAGTGGATCTGAACATTCTTGCTCACGTTTTACTGAACAGAAGCACTCAATTCTCTTGGGAATATACTCAGAAGGGAACTGCTGGGTCTTAGCATAGGCAGGGATGAATTCATTTCACCCTTGCGAAGACCTGGCTGTCAGGCAATATGAGCCTTGTTTTACAGACAAGGAATCAGAGAGGTGAAGTAACAGGACCAGGGCCACACAGCTAGAGGGAGCAGAGCTAGGACTTGAACCCAGCTCTGCACAGCTCCAGCTCCCATGGCCTCCTCTCTCAGGCTTGCACAGGTCTTCATGATGAGCGGGACCTGCCTGAGATGAAGACGGAGAACGCAGGGGAGGATGATGCTGCTTCCCTCCCTGGAAGAGCAGCGAGGCCCCGCTCTGTTCCCAGGAGGCTGGGAGACCAGGTATGGGGCCTGGCAGGCTGAGCAAACAGCCCCATGAATGGGGCCTAAGTCCACCCAAACCCCAAGCACATAATTTTATCTGAAACCAGACGCGTCTAGCCACACCGGCGCGCCGTCCTTCTCCAGAGAGGGAGCCTCCGCTCTGAGGCGCCTTTGTCTCCCCGGGGTATCCGAGGCACAGTGGCAGAAGCCTCACTGTGCAAACAAATGACAGTCACGGTCCCCACGTCCTCATTGCTTGATCTCGGCCTCAGAGAGCCAGCTACATCCCCGGCCTCGAGCTTCTCGCCTAAAGCTTTCTGATTGGCTGTGAGCAGTCGGAGAGAACAGTCTCTGGTCTTAGTCCTGAAACCTGGAGCAAGGGGCAGGGGGCAGGTCCACTCCTGAGACATCTGTGATTGCTCACAGACGCCAACCCTGACACAGGCCAGGGAAGGGTGGATGAGAAGCAGCCATATTCTGGAGAAGCCCCCATTCCAGAGGGAGATAAACATGAAAGGGACACTGTGTGCTGATGTCACCTTCCCAGAGGCGGGAAGACTGAACTCTCCCTGGACTAGGGACATCTTCATGTCACACCCCCACTTTAAAAGACTGTCCTGAATTTCCCCTGCCCACTGGCTGTGGGGTTACCATGGCCACCACAGGAGGCCTCCTCTTAGTACAGCAGGACCCTCCCTAGAGACCCACTGATGCTGAAGGCCATGTTCTAGCAAGAAGGAAGTAGAAGAAGGAAGCAGAAAGGCAGAGAGAAGTGGGCATGCAAGAGGGATCAGATACCAAGCTACACCTGGAATTGGGAAGGTGATCTGGAATGGGCGCCCCTCAGTGGGTCTTGGAGGATGAATAGGAGTTTACACAGTAAAGGGAAGGGAGAAAGGCACCTCTTTTCTAAGTAAGCCCCACTTGGAAGTTCAGCTGTGTTGCTCAAAGGCATCCCTCCATGCCCACCTGGAGTCCATACGGCAGCTAAGGTTCACAGCACTGCCCTTCCCTCGGGGGTGGGGCGAGGCTTGGGCCCAGAAGGGCCCATTCTATAGACTCTATGGTGCCCATCGTCAGCCAGAATGTCTTGAGTTCCCTCCTGGAGCATCCCGGTCCTTCGAAAGGCACACCAGAGCACCAATCCTTCGTTTAACCCACTCGAGGCCCCTGCTCTACCCACTTCTGCCCTGGAATACCAGATCCCCTTCCATCATTCTTTCATTCATCCTGCAGCATGCCTGCATGCGTTGATTCACTGTCTCAAGGGTGTTTCCTTTGGGCAGAGCCTCACCCATGAGCTCACTCTCTGTACATGCATCCATTAGCCAGCATGTTTTGTTCATCCCACGACCTGCCTCTGCTCATGAAACATTTACCAGGCACCGCTTAAGTGCCTGCCTTGATCATCCTTCCCCCAGTACCCGCTGCCTAAAAGTGTGGTTTGCAGGACCAACAGCATCAGAATCATTGGGCTTGCTTGTTCAAGATACAGAGCAGCTAGCTCACTGTCACCAACACTGCACAGCGCCACGCTCCTTGGAATGGGCCCCCGGTTCTGTTGGTGTGCGCTTGAGTTCAACAACCGGCTTCCGAACACTGACCTGGGCCAGCTTTGCTCTTTCTCCTCATTTGCATTATTCTGGGCCCTCCATGGACCTTTGGGGATCCCAGGGAGGCTCTCAGAGCCACAGAGAGAGAGAGGGAGAGACAGAGAGAGAGACAGATAGAGAGAGAGAGAGAGGGAGACCTGTACTTTCAAATCAAGTCTCCGGAGGCCTTCGTGAACACATCTTAGGGAAGCCAGCCCCAAGGAAAGCTACTTAAGGCGTAGGCAATGCTAACAAAGGCCCAGGCAAGGACCCCGGCACAAAATCCGTCTGTTTGTAGCGCCTGCGAGGCTGCCCCCCTCCCTGGCCCATGAGCACTGTATTCTTTCTCTTGAGAGATCGACTGGATCAGTTAAGAGTCTGATGGAGGGAGCAGCACCCACTTCTGTCCTCCCCACTGCAGGGGCTTTCTCAGACTGCACACATGGATCTGCCCTGAAGCTGCACAGCCAGAAGAGGAGGGGGCAGGAGGCCACCTGGTGCCTGGGTGCTGGCTTCGCAGCTCCGTGTGCCACAGGACAACTGGCTATGAGGCCATGCTGGGCACCGTCGCAAGAAGGCTGAGCTGCAGCCACGGGACTGTTCTCGAGTTTGTGGTTTCAATGGAGTCTGGCTTTCCCAAGGGATGGTGGGGCCTATCTGAAGGGGCGAGGTGGGTGGCATAAGCTTTCTTAGGTCTTGATCTGTTTGCCAGAGCACCACATCTCTGCACCACTAAGCCTCACTCAGAGCTGAGAGGTGAGAGAAGTTCGGCTTCCCAGGATTACACAGCTAACACTAGCAGGAGAGGCCAAGTAGAGTCTGTGGCGTGCTATGTGGCAGTGCCTTGCTCAATGCGGCACCTGAGTAACCACGTCTAGTCTCACTGGAGCTACCCACCCTTGGTGTGAATACGAACAAACAAACAAAAACCCACTGCCATCGTGTTGATCTGTCTCACAGTGACCATACAGGACAGAGTAGAACCGGCCTGTAGGATTTCCGAAGGAGCAGACTGCCACATCTTTCTTCCACAGAGCGGTTGGTGGGTTCGAACCACTGACCTTTCATTTAGCAGCCGAGTGCTTAACCACTGTGTCACTAGGGCTCCTTGCATACAAACCACCTAGGGTATTTGGTGAAAATCTGATTATAATGTACTGGCTGTGGGTGGGGCCTAAGAGTCTGCATTTCTAACAAGCTGCCTGGGAACAATGACGCTGCTAGTCCAGGGGTCAAATGCTGAATGGCAAAGGGTACCCCAGGAGACAGAGGGAGTTATTATAATCATGGTTCCCATTTTAATGAGAAGGAATCCGCAGTTCCTTGACATTGTGACTTGTATGGGGTCATAGTACAAGAAAAGGCAGAGCTGGGATTTGAACCCAGGCCTGCTGGCTCCAAGGCTCCAGCTCACAACCACTAAACCAAGACGCCTCCCTACAGCCAAGCTGGAGGCTTTGCTACATTCCAGCTGTTTCTCTGACACAGGTGGCCAGCATGGCTGAGTGTAGCCTGTAGGTTCCTTTCAGGAATTACAGAATGAGGCCCCCTCTTAGCTGACATAGGCCATGACCTGGCAAGCTGAGGGAATCTTTGTGCAGAGAACAAGCTGCCTTTCCCTCCAGCCGACTCAGCACCAAGGCACAGGCAAATCCAGGCCACTCGACCCTTGGCCAGGCTGGGTAAAAACAGCAAAGCTCTCCATGGAGCCCTGCTCCCAGGCCTGTGTCCTGCTCAGTTCCAGGGGTGGGGGGTCTGCTGGTAAAGAGCAGCGGCTTTGAGTTCAGATGCCCTGAGTTCAAATCCTGACTCCACTACTTATCTGCCATGTGACTCTGAGCAGGTGGCTGCACCTGAGCCTCAATTTCCACATCTGGAAAATGGGGGCAAACCTACCTCCCTCGTAGGACAGTTGTGAAACATGAACTCAGAGCCCTTGACTGGCTGACGCCCCGTCAGCACTCAGCAATTGATTGCGTCCAGGCAGTGCTGAGCAAGGTTCCCGGGAAAAGTGCTGAATGAGACCAGCTGGGGCCATCTGCCTGGGACGGGGGTGCAGGGGACATGCCGGCAGCCTTGCTTTGCCATGTGACCCACTCTGAGAGGCCACAACCCAGGCAGTCTCGCCCTCAGCCAGGAGGCCAGCGGCTGGGTGTCTGCCAAGCCTAGCCAGCACTACTGGCCGCTCCCAAATGGCTTTGCTCGGGGGCAGGAGGCTCCAGCACCTCACAGGTGGAGGATGGGATGAGAGGCTGCCAATGAGGCATCCCCTGTGGACAGAGCCAAGGTCTCTTAACTGGAGCTGGTGGCCTGAGGCAGGCCATACCCACCTCGGAGCCTCGGCTTGCTCGACTATAAAATGGAGCTGTGTGAGGGTTTGAGACCCGGCATGTGTGGTGTCTGCTGGGCGCCCGGCCCAGGCCCAGTGCTCAGCACAGGCGAGTTAGTTATCACGTGCGTCCTCATCTCACACGGCCCCTCAGCCTCCCATCGGCTCAGCCACCAGCCACGGGGCCACTCATCCCTCTCACATTCTACATCCAATCCACCATCTGCAGATAGGTCCTGAACTGGCTGCTTCTCACCACTTCCTCCACATGACCACACCTTTCCCCTGGATTACTACAGCAGCACCCCAAGGCACCTGCTACCACCCACGCCCCCTTCAGACTGCGCTGCCCAGAGTGCGCCCTATAGTGGCAGTAATGTCCTCTGTCAGCACCAGCTAGCAAACTCTTGAAATGTAACTACTGTGATGAAGGAAATTAATTTTCCTTAACTTTTTATTTTTAAATAATTATAGATTCACAGGAAGTTGCAAAAAATAGTATGAAGAGGTTCCATGTAACCTTTGCCCAGTTTCCCCCAAAGGTAATGTCTTGCAAAACTACAGTACAGCCTCACAACCGAGAAGCTGACACAGGCACCATCCACAGAGAGCAAGTTACTTTCGCATGCACTCAGGTGTGTGTTTCGTTTCTGTGCAATTTTATCACATGTGTAGCTTTGTGTAACCACTGCCACAGTCAAAATACAGAAATAGGAACTGAATTTTTAACTTTATTTTATTTGAATTAATTTAAATTTAAATAGCCACATATGGCTAGTGGCTACCATACTGGAGAGCACAGGTTTACACTACTCTCCACTCAGCAGATGAGGAATCTTTCTAAACCCAAAGTCAGGTGGCATCCCTCCTCTGCTCGAAAGGCTCCAAAAGCTCCCTCTCAGAAGAAAACCCAAAGCCCTGGAAATAGCCTGCGAGGCCCTATGGACCCACCCACCCTTACTCTCTCTGTCCTCAGTGCCTACCTGTCTTTGCCATCCTTACTCTGTTCCAGCCCCACTGGCTTCCTTGTGGTTCCCTAAACTGGCCAAGCCCACTCCTGCCCTAGGACCTTTGTATGTGCTGTTTCCTCACCTGGCGCACACCTTCCCAAAATATCTGCATAGCTGGTTCCCTTAATTTAGGGCTCTGCTCAAATATCTTCCTTGGCCCTGTGAAATGACACCCTAAGTTTCCTACACCTTATCCTGCCTTGTTTCTTTGAAGCTCCTATAACAACCTGAAATATTACATATTTATTTGTTTACATAGGTTTTCTCTCTCTTCCCTACTAGTGTAAGAATCATGACAAGAGACTGCCTATCTTGCTTGCTGCTGTATCCCCTGTGCCTAGCACAGCACCAGGCACGTAGTAGACCCTCAACAAAAAGAACCAAAAAATTGTTAAGTAAAACACCTGGTATACAGTAGGTACTCAATAACTGACCTCTGCTGCTGCTGTAGTGATAATTTTTGTCATTATTCCTGCCCCAGTCCCATCAGACCAAGTTCCAGGTCTGAGGTCAAAATCACCTGGTGAACTTAGCCCTGGCATTCTCCTTTAAATAACAAACAAAGCAGTGACAACCCCCCCACCCCCCACCCCTTCTCTAACCTGAGTACCAAGAAACTGGAAACCCCACACAGGAGGAGGAAGTCCTGGTAGCGCTGGATGGCAGACAGGACTTGTGGGCCCGGTTGCTGGGTAACCCCTGATCATTCACAAACACAGGGTAATGCAGGTTTCCACGGGGGAGGGAATGTGTATTTGCACAGCCGCCTTATCTCCTGGGCTCGGCGGCCAGTATTTGCGCCTCTCTCAGAGGAGGACAAAGTACTTCAGGCTGGGAACAAAAGCTGAAGGCAATCCAAGTCAGGACCCACCAGGCCCCAGGTCTGGAGGCAAGAGGGGAAGGGAGCTCACATTTCTGGGGCCTACTGTGCGCAGGGACCACTTTCACACACTCCCACCTCACAAGCGTGGAGTTTAAATGAGATAACGCAAAAAAGGTGCTTCCCGTGGGGCCTGGCACATTCAGAAGTGCTCAGTAAATATTAACTGTGCTACTGTTATTATTTTTATTCTTCTGGAACGTTCTCGCGACAATCTTCACAGCACGCTGCTGGCTGGGCTCCCTCCACCTCTGCAGCCTCACCCCATGTCTCACCCCTGCCCCCCTTCACTAACCCTAATTCAGGTTTCTCCACCTCTACACAATGGACATTTGGGGCAGGGTCAATCTTGGGGGGTGGGGGTTGTCCTGTGCATTACAGGGTGTTGAGCAGCATTCCTGGTTTCAACTCACTAGGTTCCAGTAGTACCTCCACAACTGTAACCACCAAAACTGTCCCCAGAGATTGCTAACTGTGCCCAGGGTGGGGGTGGGGGGAGCCTGAGCTGCCCCCACCAGAGTACCACTCTCTGAGCTGACCCCAGCACGTGCTCCCTGGCCAGCCGTTGACCTATGCCCTTTATCACCCACCCCACCCTCCTTCTCATCAAGTCCCAACTCAAAAGTTAAATTCCAGGGGGCACTGCTCACCCTAGTTTGAAAAGCACAGCCCATATAATCCATACCCCAAAGAGCTCCCTGGACTTCAGCACAATGCGGGTTATACAGAAAAATGCATGGTATCTTCAAAGGGAAAAAAGAAAGGTTAAAGAGAAGAGCCTGGAAGGATAGACCCCAAATCTGAACAGTTTCTCTCTGGGTGGTGGGGCTGCAAGTCATTATTACTTATTGTTTTCTCTCCTATAAGCAAGTATTCTGATTGCTTGTTTTTTACTGTAAATTTACATTCAAAAAAATGAATAAAGCCATCTCACTCACAAAGATAAAAGTTAAATTACATTCAAGGTACTATTTTTAAGAGCGGAGAAGTAACTAATACTTCTTTTTTTGAGAGTATAATGCATTCTAGAAATATTTGATTTCAACTGTTTTGATCGAAAAGGGTGTTGGCACTTAAAAAAACAAGCTCCATGTACCAGGAATACTCTCTTGGGTGGAGCAACAAGGATTCAGTTCTTTCAGGATGTTAAACGTGCCAAGGCCGTACTGAACTCTGAGCCTTCACATATGCTGTTCCTCCTGCCCAGAACACTCTTCCCTCCGTACTTCACTCAGCAGAGTCCTGCCATTTCTCAAGTCTCTGATGAACCATCACTTACTCCTGGAAGTCCTCCCTGACCATGGCAACCCAGACCAACCAGACATACCCCTTCCCTTTTCAAAATCAACTTAATTTTAGAATAGTTTTAGATTTACAGGAAAGTTGCAGAGATTGTACAGAGAATGCCAGTGTGCCATTAGAACTCTATTGTTAACATTTTATGTAATATGGAACATTTGTCACAACTAAGAAACCAACACTGGCACATTATTATTAATTACACTGGACACTTACATGGACTTCACTGGGATTTTCTCCCATATTCTTTTTCTGTTCCAGCACCCCCTCCAGGATCCCATGTTACGCTGAGTCATCATGTCTCCCTAGTGTCCCCTGGTCTATGACAGTTTCTCATACTTTCCTTGTCCCTGACAGCTTTGAGAAGCACTACTCAGGTTTTTCTGCAGAATGTTCCTCTATTTAGGTGTCTCCGACATGACACTCCCTTCTAAAACAGGCACCCCTGAAGTGCAATGGTTAATGCCTGGCTGCTAACCAAAAGGTTGGAGGGTCAAGTCCACTCAGAGGTGCCCTGGAAGAAAGGCCCAGTGATGTACTTCCAAAAAAATCAGCCACTGAAAACCCTATGGAGCACAGTTCTACTCTGTCACACATAGGGTCACTGTGAGTCAGAACTGGTTTGATGGCAACTAACAGCAACAATCCTGTTATAGTAACTAGTTCAACTCATCTCCCTGACTGACCTGCCACCCCCTTGGTGCAGCGTCGGCCTTGCTCACTGAGGCATCCCCACCCCGGCAGCGTCCAGCCTGGTAAATTGGCACCAAGATGGAGCTGACCTATGGGGACCTGCAGCCAGGTAAGCAGCCTGCTCGACTCTTTTTTTCTTAATTATGGTAAAAAATACATGCAACAAATCATTTGCCATTTCAACCATTTTTACGTGTATACTTCAGTGACATCAACTGTGTTCATCATGTTGTGCAACCATCTCCACTATCCATTTCCAAATTTTTTCATCATCCTTAACAGGGTGGCCGTGGAAGCACGCAGAGCAATGCCAAGTACATGTAGCTAAGCAGAAAGTTGGGGAGGAATCAGAACCTGTGGGAAAATATGGAAGGAAAGGATTCATGCCCTCGGCAGGGGTGGGGAGGAGGAAGCACGCCTGCTCAACTGCCAGGGATGACAAGCTGCTGAACCAGCAGGAGTCACAGGGAGCCGAGAGCCTGCTCAGCCTCTGCTCTGACCATTCCCATCCACAGGTGCTTCCATCTGGGGCCTGCAGCATCCCCTCAGGTCTGCCTGGGACCCACTTTCCCGGGAACTCTGGCAATGATGTCACGTCCATGGGGACACCTGGCTCGGTAGAGTCACCGTCTCCATGTTCCCCTCCACCAAGTGCAGTTCTGCTCCCGAAGCTAAATCAGGAAGGAGAAAACGTTCCCACCTGAGCCCAGGGGAGCTTCGTTTTCCCAGGGCCTTGGCGGCCCACGCTGGGAAAAGAAACAAGGGGATATTTTCTGCACTGCTTTGTCACGTTTCTGCTCCCTGGATGACGCTGGTGCTTATTAAAACTATGACAACATCGGAAATATTTTTTGTGGGTTTCCGCAACAGGGGAAATGGCAGGTCTTCTTCCCCTCTGGCTCTTCACTGGATGCTGCAGACCTGAGTGTGAGGTCTGTCATGTGTGGGATGGTTCTCTGTGGCTGGGATGAGGGGACTTCCAGGCGCGAGGCACCAAGGGGAGAGTGGGATGCCCTTCCCATTGTAGGCAGGCTTGCTAGGGACCAGGGGACGCCCCTGCCTCTTGGAAGAGCTGAGCATTCCTGGGGTGCTTCTGGCCACGAGCCTGCCTGCTGCCAGGGCTCCAATTTGTTGAGGATTTAAAACACCAGTGGCCGCTGAGTCAATTCTAACTCATGGCGACCCCATGTGTGTCAAAGTACAACTATGTTCCATAGGGTTTTCAACGGTGGATTTTTTCAGAAGCAGATAGCTAGGCCTTTCTCCCAAGGCACTTCTGGCTGGGTTCGAACCCCTACCCTTTCAGTTAGCGGCCAAGCACATTAACCGTTTGCACCACCCAGGGGAAGATAAATATACTTGAAATTGCTATAATTTGTTGAGTGCCTACTATGTGCCAGCAGGCACTATGCTAAGTGCTTTGCAGTTTGGTTGGTCCCACAGCAGCCTTGCAGGACGTTATGATGATCTCCATGCTACAGACAAGGAACTGAGGCTAGAGAAGAATGAAGGGACCTGCCTAGGGTCCCACAGCTGGTGAGGTAGTCACAAGAAGAAGGGCAATTGCTGACACTGGTGATGGAAGAAAATGAGAAAGCGAACTGTTAGTCCTGAACCAGAAAGCAGAAAATCGGAGGTAAATTAAAGTATGAGATGAGGTCAATTGTGCAGAGATATTCATCAGTTTGGGGTTCTGCAAACATCTCAAGCACCTGACAGTGGCCTCCTGCATTACTGTGTTGTAAAGAATTCTGTAGCAGCATCTTGGCTGTCATGGAGTGAATTGTATCCTCCAAAAATATCTGTCAACTTGGCTAGGTCACGATTCCCAGTACTGTATGATTTTCTACCATTTTATCATCTGATGTGATTTCCCTATGTGTTGTAAACTCTATCACTATGATGTAATAAGATGGATTAGCGACAGTTACATTGATGAGGTCTACAAGATTAGGTAGTGTCTTAAACCAATCTCTTTTGAGATATAAAAGAGAGAAGCAAGCAGAGAGACAGGGGAACCTCATACCACCAAGAAAGCAGTGCCATGAGCAGAGCACATCCTTCGGACCTGAGGTTCCTGCGCTGAGATGCTCCCAGACCAAAGGAACACTGATGCATCACACGGACCTTCCTCCAGAGCTGACAGAGAAAGCGCTCCCCTGGAGCTGATGCCCTGAATTTGGACTTGTAGCCTACTGGACTGTGAGAGAATAAACCTCTCTTTGTTAAAGCCATCTACTTGCGGTATTTCTGTTACAGCAGCACTAGATGACTAAGACATTGGTGACTGACTATTGACATCTGCATTAGGCACTGACATGGGAATGGTGGCACGGGTGCCAACTTTATCACTGCTAGTCTCCTGCCCTGCCCCTTAACTTCTCCTTACATAAAAGAGCTCAGACAGAAAATGACAGGTAGAAATACCTTCTGAAGAGCAGAATATTTTCCCTGAATGTTAAGCTATACAGCTGGCATTTGGGAATTCAGAGGTAAAATTCAATTCTTACAGGAAAGGTAGGTTCCAATCAATATACACTTATTAGGCACCAACTGGATACTAGGGTCTCTGTTCTTATTGAGCTTAGCAACGAAGACAGACATTAGACAGTTAACTTACTGATTATTTAATACAGTTGTCTTAAATGCCCTGACAGGAAAGTATAGGGGCCACATCACTTCCACCATCAGGGCAGCCTCCTCCTCCCTGTCACGGATTTGATTCTGACGTGCTAAATTACTTTTCTGCCCACAACCCACTGGAAACACTTGCACGCTGGCTTCAGTGCCTAGAAGGGTGTCAGGACACTGAGGAATGTGGGCAGGCGGCACAAAGGGGGCCGCAGGAGGCTGCAGCGTCAGACCACCCTTCTCCCAACACACGACGCAGAGGGTGGTCCCCCAGCCAGTGATTTGTCTATCTTTGCTAATTAAAAGCTTATGCCTCTTTCTTTGATTTTTCCACCCAAAAGAGGAATCTTGGCCATGCTGCCTATAGCTTTTGGCAAGGGACGAGGGGACAGAAAAGAGTAGACACAAACGGCATCTCGAAGGGTTGAGAGGAAAGGTGTGTTTGCGGCTAGTGGAGTGCGCCTGGCTTTTACCTCTAGGCTGTAGTTAGAGGTCTCTCTCCCCTCTTGGCCTGGGCAATCTCAGCCACCGCCAGGCGGGGGGGCAACAGCGGGTCACAGTTGCCACCCCTGTTCGAAGCTGGCACCAGGACAGGCAGCAGGGTCTGTTTGGAATACATGTTCCCCAACAAGCAGCCTGAGACAATGCCCCTTTCTGGCCCAAGGAGGCTGAAGGCATCTACGCAGGCCAGCGCTCCCCCAGTGCAAACAGCTGAGCCCAGCCTGCCCAGCCCAGCTTTCAACTTTGTTTCTTCTGCAAATATGCCCCGCGTCCTTTTTCCCACAGCCCTCCAGCCAAGTCCAGCCAGTGTCCTGGAGGGGTGGCCTGCTCCAGTGCCAAGACCAGGAAAGGAGGAAACCAATGCAGCCCAACAAGAACGCCAGGGCGGAGGGGCCAGGAAGACAGGGCCTCCATCAGGATGAGAGGATGAGGAGAGGCCTTCAGAAACAGAAAGTGGGAGCTAAAGCTGGAGGGTGGAGTGGGGAGCGGGGGTGGGGGAGGACTAAGACCTGCGTGCCAGACTCAAGGGGTGAGTTGAGCACTTATCTTTATAACTTTGCTTTATAACTCTGCCCAGTGAGAGTTATAAACCCAACTCACTTCCCCAACAGTTCCTCGTTCCTCTTAAGGGAAGCCTTTTCTGTCCCCCTGCACGAGACCAGGACAAAATGCTCCCATAAGTCCTACCTTGAGATCCTTTGTTGAACACCAGTCTTCCCCTCTGGCATGGGACAGTGGCCCCAGGAGTGCAGGGTCCTTGTCTAAACTCCTGTTTACTACTCCATCCCAGCCCCAGCAGGAAACCAAGATCAGCGAGGAACAGAGGAGGAAAGGGAGGGAGGGAGGCTGCTTGGCCCACTGTGGCAGGCTGAATAATGGCACCCCAAAGACATTCTGGAGCTTTGGTAATGCAGAGGTTAAAAGCTCGGCTGCTAACCAAAAGGTTGGCAGTTCGAATCCCCCAGTCACTCCTTGGAAACTCTATGGGGCGGCTCTACTCTGTCCTATAGGGTCACTGTCTTAGGCTGGGTTCTCTAGAGAACCAAAACCAGTAAACCATATAAATATCTCTACAGAAAGACTTATATCAAGGAAATGGCTCACGCAGTGTAGAGGCTAGAAGATCCCAAGTACGTGGGTCAGGCTGGAGGCTCCTCCTCATTCACGTAGCCACAGCGGTGGGCAAACCCAAGATCTGCAGGTCAGACAGCAGAGCTCTTGCTCACAGGCTGTGAAGACCACCAAATCCCAAGATTGGCAGGCAACAGGGCAGGTAAGCTGCAAGCTCAAGTCCCAAGAACCAGAGATCAGATGAATAGGCGCTAGCTGTAGGATCCAGAACGAGCAAAAGCCCACAAGCCTTTCCAGAAAGTCCACTTATATTCGATGAAGGCCACACCCCCAAGGAAACGCCCTTTCAACTGATTGGCTATTCACAGTAGATCCCATCATGGAGGTGATCACATTATATCAAATCTCATCATAGAAGTAATCGTATCATCATATAACTGCCAAACTACATCATAACTGCCAAATGACTGCGAATCACGGCCCAGCCAAGCTGACACAGAACCTTAACGATCATAATCACTGTGAGTT
Source organism: Trichechus manatus latirostris (assembly GCF_000243295.1). Lineage (NCBI taxonomy): Eukaryota > Metazoa > Chordata > Mammalia > Sirenia > Trichechidae > Trichechus > Trichechus manatus. The sequence continues at coordinate 4,923,606 of NW_004443989.1, read as the reverse complement.
GGAATTGACTCAATGGCAACAGGTTTTTGGTTTAAAGAGATCCGAGTGGTGCAATGGTTGACCACTCAAGTGCCAGGCTGCTAACTGAAAGGTCGGCGGTTCAAACCCACCAGCATCTTCACAGGAGGAAAGAGTTGGCAATCTGCACCCCAAGAGGACAGCCTAGGAAACCCTATGGAGCAGTTCTACCCTGTCATATAGGGTTGTTAGGAATCAGAATTGACAGCACACAACAAAGACATCCACATCCTAATCTCTGGAACCTGTGAATGTGTGATCTCACATGGCAAAAGGGACTTTGCAGATGTGATTAAGAAGCTTGAGATGGGAGAGGAGTCTAGACTACCCAGGTGGGCCCAATGTACTCACAAGCATCCTTATAAAAGAGAGGCAGGAGGGTCAGAGTCAGAGGAGGCAGTAAGACAACAAAATCAGAGGTTAGAGTGATATGGGGCCACCAGGCAAACAACATGGGCAGCCTCCAGAAGCTAGAAAAGACAAGGAAACGGATTCTCCCCTAGAGCCTCCAGAAGGAACACAATCCTGCAGACATCTTGATGTTAGCCCAGTGAGACCCATTTTGGACTTAAATTTATGTTGTTTTAAGCCACTAAGTTCGTGGTCATTTGTTACAGCAGCAGTAGGAAACTCATATACCCATTACAAGCTGGACACTCTTGGGACCTCCAGCCAGTAATGATCAGCCAATGGAACTTGTGTTCCTGACTCAATAGACATTACTAACACGCACTGAGACCTGGTTTCTTTTACTTCTGGGTACATGAAAGATGAAAGTTCCATGCCCCCATGATGCCCGGCCACGGCTACATGACTGGTTTGGGCCAATCCAGTGTGAGAGGAAGTGACATGAGTCACTTCAGAGGCCGGAGGATTAACTTGCTAGTGCTGGACACTCCCCACCCCCATCATCTCTGTCCCTGCCGCAGAGAACTCGGAAATCTCACGTTGAGATGGCAGCATCACAGCATGGACCCTGCATGATGGCCCTCGACAGACTATGTTGAATGGGCAAGAAGAACTCTTCAGTTTAAGGCACTGGGCCTTGGGAGTCACTTGTTCCAGCAGCATAGCTTCACCCATCCTGAGGGTACACTGGGACCTATCTACGGAAGCCGCAACAGTCTCCTGCACATATCTGGCAGAGCTGCTCACTGGAGGGGTTGTAGCCACCTTGGGAAGCAGACCCACCTATGCTGCAGCCCTTACAGTACCCCAGGGTCCCCTTGACAATGTCCTCCTTGGATGGGGGAAGTTGACCTGAGTCACTGAATGACTATGAAATGAAATCATTTCTTCCAGAGAGCATGGCAGGAAAAGGGAAGAGGGAGCTGGTCCCAGCACCAGGCAGTTTCTGGCACTTCCTCCCGCAGGCACACACCCAGCCACACACACTCACACGCCCTGTGCCACTTGGTCCCTTTGCACTTCCTTTCTCAGGACCTGCAGATGTGTTTCCATCTCTGCTTCTCTGTGGGCCCCCTATGCCACATCAGTGGCCAAAATTCTAGGGAGACAACAGGCATTTTCAGGGCTTTATTGTCCCATTTGTCACTTGCCAATTAGCTAGGAGTGACTCATCAGAGAACAGTGTTGAGGCACATGAGATACTCCATCTTCTTGATTTTTGGTGTCTATGGCTACTCAGAACCCTCTGAATGACTTGGTGGAGGCAGTGGGGGTGGGAGAGGTACAAACTGGGTTATGGTTGTCTTTGCCCTCTCCTGGGCACATATGGAGAACTTTAGGGGTTGTCACCATAGAAAAGGGCAGGAGTTCCACTGAAGAGTCAGTCTTATGGTCACCAGTGGGCAAATGCCAGGGTCTAATAGGTAGTGAGACTTTGTCTCACGTACTTTGGACATATTATCAGGAAGGACCAGTCCATGGAGAAGGACATCATGCTTGGTAAGGTAGACAGTCAGTGAAAAAGAGGAAGACCTTCAATGAGATGGACTGACACAATGGCTGCAACAACAGGCTCAAGCATAACAATGATCATGAGGATGGTGCAGGATAGGGCAGTGTTTCATTCTGTTCTACAGAGAGTCGCTATGAGTCAGAACCGACTTGACAGCACCTAACAACAACAGTTCCCACCTCTGACCAGGTGAGCACAGAAGCACATATAGCCCCAACTGAGTTCTGTCCGCTCTGGGCAATTGAGGCCAGTGATTCTGGGCCACACCAAGGCATGGAGGGTGGAGGCTACATATATGTTTACCGTGGCACGAGGCATGTCTGCACAGTCCTGCCAGTTCTGCTAAGGTTTCAGACCCAAGCGGGGGGCGGGCAACAGAAGGAAACTGCCCTTCTCGTACCCCCAGTGGACAAGGTCACATCTTCTCAAAGTCGGTAGCAGATGCCACTTAGGACAGCCCTCTCTGAGCCAGACCCCCAGCCACGCCACACCCAAGATCCATGATCCTCAACACCTCACAACTGATGCCTTTTACACTCCCATCTTGTAGATGAGAATACAGAAGCCCAGAGAATGTGCATAACTAGCCTCCCACACACAACGAGTAAGTGCAAAGCTAGGTGACAAACTCAGATCTCTCTGCACCCAAGTATGAGAATAAGGACTTATATGAGCACGTTTGCTAGGTAGTCCGGGTATACTGTCTCAGTCCTACAACCAAGGGGTGGGTGGAATCATATCACACATGTATACACATGCACTCGCATAAATGCACACATGCTTCCGCAACATGGAGAGGGAAGAGGACACACAGTCGCTCCATGAGGGGCACAGCTAGCACCTTGTCCCCTACCTGGCCTGCCCTGCTCCAGCCACTATCCTGTCCACCCAAAGGAGCTCCAGCAAAGGCCAGTCCTTGCTGCCTCTGCCCTTCAAGAGTGACTGCATCACCGATGGTGCAATTTCCAAAGACAAACAAATAATTAAGGGGGCCTCAGCCTTTCCTCTCAGGCCCACTGAGATGTCACCCAGGGCTGCTTCACCACATACCAGCCATGGGTGAGCCTGCATGTAGGACATTTCCTGGGGGCTGTGCAGGAAAAATGGGAGGAGCTGCTCCAGGAGAATTTCCCAACAGCTCTCAGCATGGGCCCTGACCTCGATGTCCCTGGAAGCCTGATGAGGAAAGAGCAGATGTGAAACAAAGGGCACAGCATCCACAAGGCTGGCAAGCTCCAGGGTAAAGTTCCCACTTGGAGGGGTTGCCAGCTCAGCCAGTTAATCATTGCTCAAGATGTCCACATGGCTCCTTGTCGCCCTGGTGCTCCTGCCAGTCAAATGGCAGGAAGCCAGGCACCAGCTGGGGACAGGGACCAGCTCAACGTCAAAAACCATTTCGGGTTCAGGGACCAGCTCAGGAACAGGGACTGTGCCTTCCTCATCCCTGCATTTCTAGCACGCAGGGTCTGGCTTGTTGGTAGAACACGGGCCCCTTTCACTACCCACCTAACATGTGCTCTTTCCATCCTGGCAGAGAGTAAAGTAGAGTTAGTGCCTGAGAGTACAGGCCCAAGCCAGGCAGACCTGAGTTAAAATCCCAGTGCCGACGGCTCTGAAGGCAGCCAGCTCCTTATCTGTAACCTGGTTGCTGCGAGAATGAACCGGGACAATGTGTGTAAAGAGGGGATGAGTGTGTCCCCAAGGGGGGCATTTGCCAATCTTTGGGGACATGTTGGGTTGTCACATGGGGTGGGGGGGTTGCTCCTGGCATCAAGTGGGCCAAGGTCAGGGATGCTGCTAAACACCTACATCACAGGACAGCCCCCACCACAAAGAATGATCTGGCCCCACATGTCATCAGTGCTAAGGTTGAGAAACCTTGGATGTAGGTAGCATGTGGCATAATACCTGGCTCAAGGTAAGCCGAAGATAAATGTCAGCTGGCATTATTATCTCAAAATAGCCCTGCAACATGCCTCCACACTGCACAGAAGAAACTGGGCTCAGAGAGGCTGTGATGTACTCAAGTGACGGCTGGGAGAGAGCAGAGCTGAAGTGGCCTGCCTGACTCCAAGGGGCACCGTGTTTCCCCATGGCACCTGGCCAGGGTCCCTACTGCCTGCTGGAGACAGACTTCCCACCTGCTGCCCCAAAACTGCAAGCAACCCTCTCAAAGTTCTCCTATATTTTGTAAGTCTGCAAAGGAAAGAGGGGCCATTTCCTGAATTGATTTCTGCATCGCATCGAATGGTCACCTGTGTCTGGACCCTCCAGACAGCTCTGGCAGATCACTTCCTTCTCTCCCTTCCCCTGCCTGCCACCTCAGCTTGTGCCTAAATGGGTAGTCTGCCTCCAGGGCCCAGCTTCCCCTTCTGAGCAAGAGGCCCACCCCCTCCTCCAAGCTGGCTGTCCCTAGCTGCAGGACCCTCCACCTGGCACACCCAGGGTTAGAGACATTCTGGAAAGACCATCTGACCATCAGGGAGTCTGGGGAGGGATCTGTCTGCGGACAGGGCAAAGGAACTGCTGGTCTCTGTCCACTTCCACCCTCAACTCTCTATACTGTCCCTGTACTATAACGGAACCTGTGCTGGTCTTGTCCAGTACCACATGCCTGTGAACTCACTACAGGCAGGGAGCCTCTCCCAGCGCCTCGCCTTTACAGCCCAGTGTCCACACCAGCACTATTCAATAGAACTTTCTGTGATGAGGTAACTACATCGGCGCTATCCAATACAATAGCCACACGAGGCTATAGTTTTCAAAATGTGATTTGTATACCTGAAAACCCAATTTTTTATTTTTACATTCCTGTAATTTTATTATAAATATACTTAAGGACTTAAAGAGAATAATATACTGCACAAAGCAAATGAATACTAAATGAGTGTTGTTCCACCACCACCACCCCCATTCCTTGGTAATCACTGATCTATTTTCTGTCTCTGTTGTTATTCTTCTTGTGTCACTGAGTCGATTCCAACTCATAGTGATCCTATAGGACAGAGCAGAACTGCCCCATAGGGTTTCCTAGGCTGTAATCATTATGGAAGTAGATTACTACATCTTTCTCCCACGGAACGACAGGTGGGTTCGAACCACCAACATTTTGGTTAACAGCCACGTGCTTTAACCACTGCGCCATCAGGGCTCCTGTTCTATATCTATAGATTTGCCTATTGTGGATATTAACATAAATGGGATCATACAATATTTGTCCTTTTTTGTTTTTTATTGTACTTTAGATGAAGGATTACAGAACAAGCAGCTTCTCATTTAACAGTACACATAGTGTTTTATGACATTGGTTAACAACCCCACAACATGTCAACACTCTCCCTTCTTGACCTTGGGTTCCCTATTACCAGCTTTCCTGTCCCCTTCAGCCTTCTAGTCCTTGTCCCTGGGCTATGTGCCCCATTAGTCTTGTTTTGTTTTATGGGTCTATCTAAACTTTGGCTGAAGGGTGAACCTCGCGAGTGACTTCATTACTGAGATAGAAGGGTGTCCAGAGGCCATGCTCTCAGGGTTTCGCCAGTCTCTGTCAGGCCAGTAACTCTGGTATTTTTTTGTGAGTTAGAGTTTTGTTCTGCGTTTTTCTTCAGCTCTGTCTGGGACCCTCTATTTTGATCCCGGTCAGAGCAGTCAGTGGTGGTAGCCAGGCACCATCCAGTGTACTAGACTCAGTCTAGTGGGGGCCATGGTAGTTGTGGTCCATTAGTCCTTGGGACTAATCTTTCCCTTGTATCTGTTTTCTTCATTCTCCCTTGCTCCCAAAGGGGTGAGACCAGTGGAATATCTTAGATGGCTGCTCACAGGCTTTTAAGACCCCAGACACTACTCACCAAGGTAGAATGTAGAACATTTTCTTAATAAACTGTGCTATGCCACTGAGCTAGATGTTCCCCGAGACCATGGTCCCCACAGCCCTCCGCCCAGAAATTCAGTCCTTCAGGGAGTTTGGATGTGTCTATGGAGTTTCCATGACCTTTCCTTGTACAAGTTGTGCTAGCTTCCCCAGTATTGTGTACTGCCTTGCCCTTCACCAAAGTTATCGCTTATCTATTGTCTATTTAGTATTCCCCCACCCACCTCTCCCATCCCTTGTAACCATCAAAGATTGTTTCTTTTTGCGTGTAAACCTTTTCAAGAGTTTTTACAATAGTGGTCTCATACAATATTTGTCCTTTTGTGATTGACTTATTTCACTCAGCATAATGTCCTCCAGTTTCATCCATGTTATGAGATGCTTCACAGATTCATCATTGTTCTTTATTGTTGTGTAATACTCCATTGTGTGTATGTACCATAGTTTGTTTATCCATTCATCTGTTGATGGGCATCTAGGTTGTTTCCATCTTTTTGCTATTGTGAACAATGCTGCAATGAACATGGGTATATGCATATGTCTATTCGTGTGACGGCTCTTATTTCTCTAGGATCTATTCCTAGGAGTGGGATTGCTGGATTGTATGGTCTATTTCTAGGTTTCTAAGGAAGCGCCATATCATTTTCCAAAATGGTTGTATCATTTTGCATTCCCACCAGCAGTGCATAACAGGTCCGATCTCCCCGTAGCCTCTCCAGCATTTGTTATTTCCAGTTTTTTTCATTCATGCCAGTAATGCCAGGGTGAGATGGTATCTCATTATAGTTTTGATTTGCATTTTTCTAATGGCTAGTGATCTCGAGCATTTCCTCATGTGTCTGTTGGCCGCCTGAATGTCTTCTTTGGTGAAGTGTCTGTTCATTTCCTTTGCCCATTGTTTAATAGGATTATTTGTCTTTTTGTTGTAGAGGTGTTGGATTTTCTTGTAGATCTTAGAGATTAGACCTTTGTCTGACTTGCAAATGTCCAAAACTTTTTTCTCAGTCTGTATGTTCTCTTTTTACTCTTTTGGTAAAGTCTTTTGATGAGCATAAGTGTTTAATTTTTAGAAGATCCCCCAGTTATCTAGCTTATCTTCTGCAGTTTGTGTGTTGTGGGTTACGCTTTGTATCCTGTTAATGCCACGTATTAGGGCCTCTAGCATTGATCCCCTTTTTTCTTCTATGAACTTTATAGTTTTTGGCTTTATATTCAGGTCTTCGATCCATTTTGAATTAGTTTTTGTATACAGTGTGAGGTATGGGTCCTGATTCATTTTTTTACAGATAGGACATCCAGTTTTGCCAGCACCATTAGTTAAAAAGACTGTCTGTTCCCCACTTGATGGACTTTGGGCCCTTGTCGAAGATCAGGTGACTGTAGGTGGATGGTTTTACATCTGGCTTCTCAATTCTGTTGCATTGGTCAATGTATCTGTCGTTGTACCAGCACCAGGCTGTTTTGACTACCGTAGCCGTACAGTAGGTTCTGAGGTCAGGCAGTGTGAGTCCTCCAACTTTATTCTTTTTCTTCAATAGTGCTTTACTTATCCGGGGCTTCTTCCCTTTCCATATAAAGTTAATGATTAGTTTTTCCATCCCTGTAAAGAATGTTGTTGGTATTTGAATCGGGATTGCATTGTATTTGTAAATTGCTTTGGGTAGAATTGTCATTTTCACTATGTTGAGTCTACCTCTCCAGAAGCATGGTATGTTTTTCCATTTATGTAGATTCCCTTGGGTTTCTTACAGTAGTGTTTTGTAGCTTTCTTTGTATAGGTCTTTTACATCCCTGGTTAGATTTATTCCTAAGTATTTTATTTTTTTAGGGGCTATTATAAATGGTATTGTTTTCCTGATTTCCTTTTCATCATTCTCTTTATTGGAGTACAGGAATCCAACTGATTTTGTATGTTTATCCTGTATCCTGCTACTCTGCTGAATCTTTCTATTAGTTCCGGTAGTTCTCTCGTGGAGTCTTAAGGGTTTTCTATGTATAGTATCATAGCATCTGCAAATAGGGATAGTTTAACTTCTTCATTACCAATTTGTATGCCCTTTATTTCTTTTTCTTGCCTTATTGCTCTAGCTAGGACTTCCAGTACAGTGTTAAATAGGAGTGGTGATAAAGGGCATCCTTGTCTTGTGCCTGTTCTCAAGGAGAATGTTTTTAGCCTCTCTCCATTAAGAATGATGTTGGCCGTTGGTTTTGCATAGATGCCCTTTATTATGTTGAGAAATTTCCCTTCTGTGCCTATTTTATTTTCTGTGCCTATTTTTATCAGGAACGGGTGTTGGACTTTGTGGAATGCCCTTTCTGCCTCAGTTGAGATGATCACGTGATTATTTTCTTTCCTTTTATTTATGTGGTGGATTACATTGAACCATCCTTGCATAGCTGGTATGAAATCTACTTGGTTATGTTGTATTATCTTTTTGATATGATGCTGAATTCTACTGGCTAGAATCTTGTTGAGAATTTTTGCATCTATATTCATGAGAGATATTGGTCTGTAATTTTCTTTTTTGGTGGTGTCTTTGCCTGGTTTTGGTATCAGGGTTATTCTGGCTTCATAGAATGAATTCAGAACTGTTGCTTCCTCTTCTATATTCTGAAATAGTTTGAGTAGTACTGGCATAAGCTCGTCTCTGAATGTTTGGTAGAATTCCCCAGTGAATCCATCTGGGCCAGGGTTTTTTTTGTTGGGAGTTTTTTAATTACCTTTTCGATCTCTTCTCTTGTCATGGGTCTGTTCAGGTTTTCAACATCACTCTGTGTTAGTTCGGGTAGGTAGTGTGTTTCTAGAAATTTATCCATTAAATTTTCAGATTTGTTGGAGTATAGTTTTTCACAGTATTTTGTTACGATCCTTTTTTTTGCAGTTGGGTCTGCTGTAATGTCCTCCATTTCAGTTCTTATTTGGGTTATTTGCATCCTCTTCTGTTTTTCTTTGTCAGTTTGGCCAGTAGTTTGTCGATTTTGTTGATTCTTTCAAAGAACCAACTTTTGGTTTTGTTGATTCCTTCTGTTTTTCTATTCTCTATTTCATTTATTTCTGCTCAGATCTTTATTATTTCCTTTCTTCTAGTGGCTGTGGGCTTTTATTTATTTATTTTGGCTGTTCTCTTTCCATTTGTTTGAGTTGTACAGTTAATGTTTTGATTTTGTCCCTTTCTTCTTTTTTGATGTGTGCATCTATTGCTATAAATTGTCCTCTGAGGACCGCCTTTGCTGTGTCCCAAAGGTTTGGGTGTGACGTGTTTTCGTTCGTGTTTGATTCTAAGAATTTTTTTATTCCATCTCTGATTTCTTCTATTAACCAGTGGTTTGTAAGCACGGTGTTTCCACATAATTGATTTTCTTTCCCTGCTCTTCCTGTTAATTTCTACCTTGGTGGCATTGTGGTCGAAGTAGATACTTTGTATTATTTCATTGTTTTGGGTTTTGTTGAGGGTTGCTCTGTGGCCTAAGATGTGGTCTCTTCTGGAGAATGTTCCATGTTCATTGGAAAAGAATGTGTACTTTGCAGCTGTTGGGTAGAGTGTTCTATGTATGTCTCTGAGGTCAAGTTGGCTGACTGTGCCCTTTAGGTCTTCTGTATCTTTGCTGAGTTTCTTTCTAGATGTTCCATCCTTTACCGAGAGTGGTGAGTTGAAGTCTCCTACTATTGTTGTGAAACTGCGAATTTCTCTTTTCAGTGCTGTTAGAGTTTATGTATTTTGGAGCCCTGTTGTTGCGTGTATATATATTTATTATGGTTATGTCTTCATGATGGATCATCCCTTTAATCACTATAAAATGTCCTTGTCTTTTATGGTGAATTTTGTTTTAAAGTCTATTTTATCTGAGATTAGTATTACCACTCCTGCTCTTTTTTGGTAGCTGTTGATATATTTTTTTCCATCCTTTGATTTTTAATATATTTACTTCCTTCTTTCTAAGGTGTGTCTCTTGCAGACAGTATATTGATGGATCATGTTTTTTTATCCATTCTTTTACTCCCTGTCTCCTTATGGGTGCATTTAAGCCATTTACATTCAGTGTAATTATTGATAGATGTGAGTTTATTGAGGTTATTTTGTAGTGCTTTTTTTGTGGTGCGGACGTTTTCTTTGTTCCTCTTACTCTGCTGTGCTGAATTCCTTTTGTTTGTGGATTCTTTTTTCATTTCTTTTGTTTTTGTAGGTTTTGTATCTTTACATTTTTCTTCGTTATTTTGATGAGTAGGTTTGTTTTCTTTCTTTGTGGTTACCTTGAAATTTGGCCTTATCTTCCTAGGTTTTGTCCTTTCTTTGACTGACTTACTTTACTCAGTATTATGTTTTCAGGGTTCATCCACGCCATAGCATGTATCAGGACTTCATTTCTCTTTATGGATGAGCAACATTCCATTGTATGGGTAGACTGATTACATTTTGTTTAACCATTCATCTGTTGGTGGGCACTTAGGTTGTTTACTCCTTTTGACTATTGTAAATAATGTTGCAATAAACATAGGCGTACATTTGTCTGGAATTGCTGTTTTCAATTCTGTCAGATATATACTAGGAGTAGAATTGTGGGTCATATGGTAGTTCTAACTTTTTTAGGAACAGCTGCAAACTGTTTTCCACAGCGGTTACATCATTTTACAATCCCACCAGCAACTTATGAGTATTCCAATTTCTCCACACCCTTGCCAACCCACTTATTATTTTCGTTATTTTATAATAGCCATCCTAGTCGGTGTGAAGTGGTATCTAGCTGTGGTCTGCATTTCCCTAATGACTAAAGGAACTCAATTTTTAATTTTGCTCAATTTTAATTAAATTTAAAAAGCCACATGTGGTTAGTGGCTACCATATTGGCCAGCATGGGTCTAGAGCAATGCTTAGCACATAGTAAGTATTCAATACCCACTGGTTCAATGAATGAATGAATGACAAATAAATAGCACTCTGTCCTTACCATACTTTATGACCCATATTAAAATCATCTGATACTCTATCAACAGAACCCTGGGTGGTACAAATGGTTAAGCACTCAACTACTAACCAAAAGATTGGTGGTTTGAATCTACCCAGTGGCTCCGTGGAAGAAAGGCTGAAAAGTCAGTCACTGAAAATCCTATGGAGCACAGTTCTACTCTGACACACATGGGTGGCCATGAGTCGGAATCGACTTGATGGCAATGGGTTTGGTATTTTTGGCTTGATACTCTATCAATCTTCTTCACTAGGATATCAGCTTCATGAGGGCAGGACACCATTTTTGCTCGCCACTATATCCCCAGTGTTTGCACAGTTCCTGGGATGTACACACATATAAAAAAAACCAAACCCATTGCTGTTGAGTCGATTCCAACCACGGCGCTGAATAAATATTTGTTGGATGAATGATCTGCAACTCTGCCCTCTTTCCCCACTCCGCTAATCCAAAGAAAAACTTTGATGAGGAGAAAACCAATCCTACTGGGCCGATTTCTGAGTGCATCTCCAGCCCAGTCCTTCCTTCAGGCATCACCGTCCGTCTGCACCTGCATCTGCTGCTAGACCACTCCGGGTCAGTGTGTGAGCCAGGCGCCCTCTCTCACATGCTCTTCCCTCTCCTAGCACACCCCTGAGAGATGTGGGGCTAGCCTGTTTGCTCCTGACTCAGAGGGATGGGTTAGGGCTCCTCCTCTCCTTGGGGCTGCTCCCTGCCTCCATGCTTAGGCAGCAGGGTCACCTCAGGAGGGTTCAAAAAAAATGAGAACTCATAAAAATGAGGTTGGATGTGGGATTCTATTATAAATCAGCTGCCTTTCATCCCGACCGTTGGCTGGGATGTTCTCAAACGCCGTTATTCTCAGCGAGCATCACCCACGTTCCTCCCCACCACCGCCCTGTTCCACTTCCTTCAGAAGTAGGTCACGGTGGATTTTCCCTGCGTTCACTAGGTAGGCCTCCAGTGAGGGGGGGTGGCACCATTTGAAGCAAATTTAGCAATTCTCTTATGGGCACCAAGGGGCGTCATGTAAGGTTCCTGTCTCTCATTCAGCTGGGACCCAGATTTGTCAACCATGCATGGAAATCCTGTGCAAAGGTCATGGGGCACGTGGGAGGACAGGCAGGGTTGTTCCAGCACCCAAGAAAGATGAGCATTTGGACCTCCAAAGCCACTGTCACATGGAAACAATGCCAAGAAGGGTTTGGTATCCAGAATAAAAGATCAGTTTAGTAGGAAGGATGAGCATCCTGGACTCATTATAAGCACCGTGTAACCATAAGCAGGTCACGCGTTCCCTCCAAGCCTCATGGTCCATCTGCAAAATGGGGACAGAGCTGGTGCCCACTCACAGACGTGTATAGATCAAAGGCATTTATACAGGTAAAGCACTTATTATCACAGGACCCAGCATGGAGTTCTTGTTGTTGTTGTTGTTGGGTGCTGTTGAGTCAATTCTGACTCATGGTGACCCCATATGACAGAGTAGAACTGCCCCATAAGGTTTTCTTGGCTGTAATCTTTATGGAAACAGATTGCCAGGTCTTTCTTCTGCAGAGCAGCTGGGTTGGTTCAAAACACCAATCTTTCTGTTAGCAGAGTAAGGACTCAATAAACAAGAGCTATTATTATTAGGGTTGGCATTGCTGTTTGCAAGAGTCTCTTTTAGCTACACGATATAGGTCTCTTACTAGAGAACCTAAACTTGCACTCCTTCTTTCTGACAAGCCCTGGGTGTCTACTCTCTGCCAGGTACTGTGCTTGGCACTGGTGATGTAAAGAGGAGCCAGACCCTGTATCTGCTCTTGAGAAGCATGACATGTGCTGAGATGACAAATGCATTAAATCAAAGACAATGGCAGAGTGTGATAAGTGTGTCTCGTAAGGATGGGAAAGGCTGAGGGCGCTCACAGAGGGAAGACTCCTGGGCAGGTCTGGGAGGGTTCCACATCCACTGGGGCCAGGCCATGAAAAAGGAAAGATAGGGGGTCCCTGGCCATGGGCATCTTCAGAGGTCTGGAAGTGCCCACAGTCATGGACTCTTAGGGCAACAGTAAAAAGCTGTTTGTGGCTGGAGCACAGGGTGGCTGGTAAGGAACTGGCAGGAGATGAAAACACAAAGATTGAGTGTGGGCCAAATTCAGTCTTGTCTGCCAAGAAAATAAGGAGTTGAACTTTGTCCTGTGGATGACAGACGGTTTTAAGTACAACTCACAAAGTTACTCGACTCTGGAGACAGGGAGCACACCCCCACCACACACACACACGCGCGCACACGCGTGCTGCACATACACATGCACACACATATGCAGGGTAGGCCTGGCACCCTGTACTGGACCCAGAGCAGAAATGGGAGCCCCCAGACTCCAACATAGAGCAAAAAGGACGTGTTCTGAGAGCCACGTAGAGGACTGCGAGGCCAGTTCCAGGCTGTTTGGAGTAGGCAATGTTTATAAACAAGAAGCTTCCTGCACACACACATGCACACACGCACACATGCACGCACACACATACTTACCCACTGAGGATGGGATAGCCCTGCGGGTTAATTCTTTCATACTAACGCCCTCAGCACATCGGGTCTACCTCTGCAAAAAGACTTTACAATAAAAATCCAACATTTTTATAACTTTCTGGCCTCAGCCACATTTTAGAGCTAAACTTCCTCCCTCTTTGTTGCCCACACTGAAAACGGAAGTGTAAGCAGGGACCACCGGCTGTTACGGGTGTCAGCGATGAATTCAGACACACTGTGCAGAGGTACTTCTTGCTCTCTTGCATCCTTCCTCTCCGGAGCTAACTGGCTGTTTTCTGTGTTCTAAAGAGAACGGCTGCCCAAGGAGGCTCACTCACGATGAAGCCTGGACACAATACAAATGCTCTCAAGTTCCTTACAATGGTGGCCTTCTCCCAAGTAGGATAAACCTCTTTTCCTGCAATAATATTCATACTAGTAATCAGCTCAGCAACCCCTTTTCTTTAGAGATAAAGTAGAAGTTGGAAAGGGAAGGGACTTCAGAGGTCACTGCTGGACCAGAGGGAATGGAGTTTTAAACAACGAAGTTGAACTTAGGTATTTTTTCTCAGAAGGACAGACTGCCTGAGCCAGATAAAAAAACTTCTCTTGATCCCAGAGAACTGAACTCTGCCTTTATTAGAGCTGATCTAGACAGCAGACATTGTTCTAAGCACTTTACATATAGTAGCTTATTCTATACTCACCATAACCCTAGATGGGAAACTGAGGCACCGGAGGTGGTGGCGGGGGGAGTGACTTGCCCCAAGGTCACACAGCAAAGGCCAGGATTGGAACCTGGGCCATCCGGCCCCAAGGGTCACACGTCTCAGCATGTCCAGTCCCAACACTGGACAAGGGAGGGCAGGGCCACACAAATCCTCAGCAGGGCCCAGTAGGACAGCAGCAAAGTCCTGGGCATCAGTGAACTTTCAACAAGGGACAGCTGGCCAATGAAATGTCTTAGGAATAAGCAGCAATCTATGGGTGTGGATGTGACTGTTTCCAAACGTTCTCAGGAGGCTAACAGAGAGGGCCCTCGGCTGTCGTATGGCTACTGGCTGGGGCGGTGGAGGGGTCACCATTCTGCTCAGGGCAGAGATGGCCAAAAGCTAGGATACAGGTTGCCACCCATACCATCTCTGCCCCTCTATTTTCAGATTCCCCAAACCAAGCCCAGCCCACCTATCTATCAGATGGGCACACGGAGGTCCAGAGATGAAGTAACTTCTCTAAGGCTACACAGCAGGTGTAAGCCATGACCCATGACTGCCAGACCTGCATCCTCACCACCTAACAGACTCCATCCACACCAGCAGGGGCCAGATGGACACTCTTTGGAACATACACCTAAATTTACCTTTTTCTAGGCCTGGGGCAAGAACTCACAACCTCCCAATAGTGGAGCCACAATTCAATCTACATACATTCTGCCCCACTGTAAAAAGTTCCTTCTCTCTGCTCTTCTATGCTGGGGGTGGAGAATACTACCATCCAACTAAGGCCCAGAGAGCTACACTCCTGCTGTCTCCTCTTTCTAACTACAGAGATCAGGCACCACATGCTATTTAATCAACATACAATTACTCACACACATGCATGCACGCACACACACTCATACATACACACACCAATGCCTGGCATAAAATTGGGGCTTATGAAATGCTTACTGAACGAAAGAGAACTAAGCACTGAGTGAATATCTGAATGTTTAATACCTGGCCTCTATTTTAACCCTCATTCATAGGTAAATGCTACGGATTGAACTGTATGCCCCAAAAACATATGCTGAAGGACCTGTGAACATGATCATGTTTGGAAATAGGATCTCCTATCTTTTGTAGTTGGGACAAGGCCTTTTCTTTGAAGATGGCCCCCACCCTCAAAGTTCCCACAGTCTTTGTCACATAAACCACACACCTAATGCCTTACTGACAATATGCAACTTCAGCTTCTTTAAAGGTGTTCACAAGGCAGTCTGTTATGACAGCTTTTTCCTGTCCTTTTACAGTTCTCTCCCGACAACAGCTATTGTTTTTTAGCAACCTCTCTGAGTTTTTCCTAAGCATTCCATTCAGTTTTCATAAAAACCACCACTCTCTTTTCATGCTCATATTTCATAAGTTTATGTAAGCTTCAAATAAACTGTGTCATTATAGTAACGTGTGTAACCAGCATAATCAGGTTTGGAAGCAAATGCAACAGACTCTTGGTAAACATACAGCTTGTGTAGTGGAAGTAGTGGAGAGTGTTGGTTGTTCTGGCCGGTGTATGAAATGGGAGTCTTCTGCCAAATAAAGTTGGAGTAGTAGTAAGTACAGTTACACAACTTGTACCATTCTACTGTACTAATAGGAGTGCTAGTGGTACAGTGGTTAAACACTTGTCTGCTAACCGAAAGGTTGGCAGTTTGAACCTGTCGGGGAAAGATGTGGTAGTCTGCTTCCATAAAGACTACAGCCTTGGAAACTCTATGGGGTAGTTCTACTCTGTCCTATAGGGTCACTGTGAGTCGGAACTGACTCGACAGCAACAGGACTGTACTAATATGACCACCTATCCATAACATCTTACTGAGTGAAAAAGCAAATTGCAGAAAGACACTCAATAATATTTTTAATGTTTAAATAAACTCTGATATATAATATACTATGTGTTTTCCACAAAGCCATCTGAATATGAATATATAGAAGACTGGAAAGATGGGGTGTGGGGTAGAAATGAAACTTGGTGTTGAAGGAAGGGGAAATTTACACTTTTCTGTAAGGCATCCTTTCTCACAAGGATGTATTCACATATTACATAGGTAAACCAAAACCAACCAACCAACCAACCAACCTGCTGCCGTCGAGTCGATTCCGACTCATAGCGACCCTATAGGACAGAGTAGAACTGCCCTGTAGAGTTTCCAAGGAGTGCCTGGTGGATTTGAACTGCTGACCTTTTGGTTAGCAGCCACAGCTCTTAACCACTACACCACCAGGGTTTCCATTACACAGGTAGTTCAGTTTTATTTTTTTTATACAATAAGATCTAACAGAGGAGTTCAGCACCCAAAACAAACCAGCCCAGAGCCTGTAAGCACACAGCTTAAAAAAAAAGTCAAAATAAGAAACATTTAACTGGCTTTGAAGAAAAGCTGTCCACCCTCCTCTAAACCAGAGTGAGCAAGTGAATGGGTGGGCCAAGGCCTTCATGCAGCAGAGCTCCTCAGCGGGCAGGACTGAAACCCACCACTGGATTCGCCAGTGTGTCTGAACAGATACGATGATCAGTGGACTCACGAGGCTGCCGCAGGAACCATACTTTTGGCTCTTGGTTCGCTTCTCCGTTTAGCCAGATACACTGCCCGTCTAACACATTCTCCAAGAAGTAAACCTCAAAGGAACCTTTCAAAGTGGCTGAGATTATTCTGCCAATTAGAGAGTGACTTTCAGTTTCATCCACTGCAAACATTTGTTTTTGTCATCCATCCCCCAGTGACTTAAAACGCCCCTACTATGTGCTCTGCAATTGATCATGGGGATGGCGCAGGACCAGGCAGCACGTCATTCCACTGTACATGGGGTCCCCATGAGTCAGAGCCGACTCAACACAACTAGCAACAACACTAAGTGCTAGACACAGCCCAAGGAGGCAGGACAGATTGTGAACAGAGTCTGTGGTCAGGCACAGAGAGAGACACTAAACAACCACTGGACAGATAGTTCATGTCAACTGTGCTTATGCTGTAAAGCCTACAAAGAGAATTACCTATGCTATCTCAGGTGCAGGACGTGTCATGGAGGGTCAGCGCCCCCCACCCTTTATTCTCAGCCCCCGAAGACGACCTGGTTAGAATCCTCTTCACCACCCTGTACAGTAGGTCCCCTGAGGAGCTGGCAATGAAGTTGAGCTCTGGAGGGGAACTGAGAGTTAGTGGATGAAGCAGGAGAGAAGACGGGTCTACACTAAACAAAGAGAATGGCATGTGCTGTGCGGGAAGAAGGCTGGCCCAGTTAAGCAAAGGAAATGAGGCTGCAGGTCAATGAATTTAAGGATGTGTGATGAGGTGGGAGAGACAGGCTCAGGTGGAATCACATACAACCCTGCAGTCCAGGTTGAGAGTCACAGACTTCTCCCTAAAAGCAATGGGGACCATTACAGGTTCTCAGCAGAGGAGTGGACTCATCACAGGTGCCTGAATCAGTGATGGAGCAGCCTGCACTTCCAAATGGCTCTCGTTTTCATCCATCCTTACAGGCGCTGCAAACATCTGGTTCAGGGCCCCTAGAACAGCCAGAGAGGAGCCCTGATGGTGCAGTGGTTAAGTGCTTGGCTGCTAACTGAAAGGTCAGAGGTTCGAACTTACCAGCCGCTCCATGGGAGACAGATGGGGCAGTCAGCTTCCGTAAAGATTACAGCCTAAGAAACCCTATGGGGCAGTTCTACTCTGTCCTACAGGGTCGCTATAAGTTAGAATCGACTCAACATCCAGGCATTTGCAGCTGCCCCCACCCTTTATTCTCAGCCCCCAAGAATGACCTGGTTAGAATCCTTTTCACCACCCTGTACAAAAGCTGGGACTGCTGGGTGTACAGAAACATTCTCAAAATGCTTTTCTCTGCAATTGAGAGGCCTGCCTGGAAAAGCCCTGGTGCAAGCATTTCTTTCTCCCAGGTGGCTACACCCAACTGCTTTGCTGCAAGATTCTGCGTCACAAAAGGGATCTCCCCAGCTAACATGACATCCAAACAAACTGGAGACTCTGGGCTGTCTGAATTCAGGGCAGCTGCGTCCCCCTGGAGTGTGCTCTTCCTCTGTGTTATCTAATCGAATTTCCTGCGTGTATGAATATAAATACTGTTGCTCTGACCCACCATGAACTTGTAAACAGCCTGATTATATCAGCTTTAATAGATTAGGTTTCCAAAAACAGATGGACACTTTACTTTTAATTTAAAATGAACACAATTTCCACTGGATATGTATAAAATTAATGATCTTAGAAGGAATCAACTTGTCTGTGAAAAAATCAGATAATACTATTGCCCGAGATAATAACACAGTCATGGTTTGTGATGCCATGTACTATTCTGATCTTAACGCATTTTCCTATTTCCTTGGAATGGGACTATTCTAACGCATTCTTGCAGGGTGGACTGAACATCTGTGTGACTTGGCTTAAATGGCAGGGGATATATCACCGCCCTGAAATTACTGAAACCAAGAGAAATCCACAGGATCAAGACCAGACCAAGAAAATCTTATAAGACTGTAATTGAATCAACTTCCTACCCAAAACAGGCTCTTCTTAAATTGCAGATATCAACTCACTTGGCTTATGAAGTAAGAACATGGAGATACATGTTGGCCTCAAGCAAATCCACTGAGAAAAGTCCAGCTAACCCACAGCACATTCACAGATGATGGTGAAGCTGGTCTCAACTTAGTTCCAATAACCCCTTCTGGTCAAACATGGCAGCCTTTTCTCCGTGTTTATGCTACTCAAGCTACTGGCAACAGAAGACACTGCTGCTTCCTCAGTGTCTTTACTCCATGGGTTTCCATGGGTGGGCCACTGAGTATCGTGATTATGAGAAGTTTTGAGAAGACTGCCGGAGTCCCTATCCCACCTCTACTGCTTACTAGATCCCTAATCTAGGGCAAGTCATTTCAACTGCCTGAGCCTCAGCTCTCCCACCTAAAAATGGGTATAATGATAGTACCTACCACATAGGGTTATGGTGGGATGCTTAGTGTGTGTGTTGGGGGGGTGGGGGGCGAGGAATAGTGTCTAGCAAGGGTAAGCCCGTGGCAACTGTAAATGATTACTGTTATTATTCTATACAGGACGCCTGGTCTCTTCCCACTGCCTCACTCTGACTCCCACATTCACCCTGTGCCGCCTGTTGCCACCTGAGACTCTCTGCACCCTGGGTCCGCTCTTCCCTCTGCTTTCTCGCCCGCTCCTTTGACTGGCCTTCGCCCCATGCATCTCTCACCACCTGATGTCTTGCTGCACCTTAAAACACCGTAAGTCACTCCCCTACTCAAAATGAGCAGCTCCTGAAAATCCTATGTCTAATTCATCTGCTGAACTTTCACAAAACCCCCAAATCTGGCCAGACCATGTCTATCCAACATTATTTCTGTGCACTCCCCACGCCACCCTCTAACTCACACTCTCTATGTGCTCCATGGAAGGCAGGATGCAGAGATGAAGAGGCGGGGTGGAGTCTGCAGTCCAGTGCTACCCTGGGCAGCTGGAGCTCTCGAGCAAGACTCACACTAATACCTCGGTGTGTGGGAGGGGCCAGACACAATCATACATGCTGAGTGATTACATTTGTGTTTAGTTCGGAAACAGGCAAAACTATCTGATGCTGATAAGAGTCAGGGGAGCAGTTACCCCTGGGGAGGGTAATAACTGGCCAGGAATATGGGGTGGCTTTGAAGACTAGTCATTTTCTGTTTCTTGATCTGGGTGCTGGTTACACATGTGTGCTTAGTTTGTGAAAATTCAGTCAGGTGTATATTATCTGTGTGCATTTCTGATGCATATGTTTCAATAATATTTACAAAAAAAATCTGTACCTCAGTTTCATGACCTATAAAATGGGAGGTATCAACAACTTCCAAGAAGGTCTCTCTCTGCTCAGGCTGTTTCTCCTCGACCTCTTGCCCTGTATCAATTCTCTCCACACTCATCCACCTGCCCAAGATGAACTATAAGGAAATAGTCCAGCTCTAAAGATCAATTTAAAATGTCACAAAGCTAATGACTGATGAGAAAGACACCAAGTTATACCCCTGGGCGTACTGTTCCGAAACTCCTGCCCTAAGGCATGGGAAAATATGAAAACAGCAAGACCTGTTTAAAGGGAAAACAGGATACAAAATTTTATGTATGTTAAAAGTATGCTAAAACATGCAGGGATTTAGAAAAAGCCTAGGAAAAATAGCACTAATAAAAGCATTTATTGCTCTGGATAACAGAATTTTTCATGATTTTCTTTTTCTATTTTTCTACACTTTGAATATTTTACAATCACATTTCTTAACTGTAAAACTAAACCAAATTAACTTTCCTCTGTTTTGGTCTAGCTCCTCCCCTTTTTAAAGTGTCTTTTTAGCCCATAGTTTTCTTTTGTGTCTGAAGATTCCTATAACTCTTAAGAGTCATCACTGCCGCCTCCGTTATGAAAACAGATTTTCCGCCTCTTTGGTTGAGCTCAAATACAGCCTCAGAATCCTTCTCAACACAGTGCTCCAGGAAGTCCAACCCTATGCAACCCATCTGCCATCCCTAATTATACTCTCCCCATTTTTTTCCAATTATTCCTGGTGTCCATCCTAATCCCCCAATTCAAATGTAGAATCCTGACAGGCAGGAGCTGGGTTTTATCTTTCTTCTCTTTATCTCAGCTCTAAGCAGATACGCCAAGAGCTCAACAATCACGCTTGCCACTGACCATGCTCTTGGCTAACAAAACATCTTTCCCTTCAGCTGCAAGCTCACTCGTTTGCCTAATTTCCAATCAAGACCACAGCAGCTGTAACCACCAAGCACAGGTTCCTGCAAAGCATGAGGAAGGAGCGTTTCCACCTGACAGTTAACATGAAGCACAACCTGGGCTCCTACCCCCCATTCAAGATTCTGGGCATGGGCAGGTGTGCAGGTGCTACACTGAGTCCATCCAAGGTGCATCCTCTCTGCCCGTGTGTAAGACCAGAGAGCAATTTCTGATTTCCACAGCAAGGACTGGGGAGCATTTCCAAACGCCTCTGGACACGCTCCAAGCAAGTTCAAAGAACCAGTTATTATGCTTTCATGGCAACCAGGTCTCTCATCCTGTGATTTTCAAAGTAATTAATGCTTACCTGATTTCAAAGATTTTACAGGGAAATTAATCTTTATGTTGACTGGTTATGTTTGCTTTGCAGACACTGGGGTGGGGGGCATGGCTATAGGCCACTTGCTTAAGAGTTTTCACTGCAAACAGGGATTAAGCTGCCCCAGAAGTCCACACCACAGGATGCAGCACATGCAAGGTCCCCGGTCACTAAGGCTCTCCAGACCCTTGGTGACACGACTCTCTGGGGGAAGATCCAACATACTCTTACCTTAAAGTTAGAGTGAACAATATTTTTTCCAAAAGCCTGTGACCCATGAACTGATCTAGAGTCTTTGTGGCTCATGCGAATGTTCAACAGTAAAACTTTTTACTATTGAAATAGTTTATCAGCCTTTTTAGAGTTTGGGCTGTGTCAATAATTTATTGGGGGGAGGGGAGGAGATGGGAAACAGAGCAGAATATTTTTAAGGGAATATTCTGGAAATTCAAGGATATATGGCTACAATAACCTATGACTTCTGCACAAAGGTGAAAGTTGTGACGTAGAACCTGCCTTACAAAAAGTCAGTAACATCAATGCAAAGAATAATAAAGATAATTGCTAGACTAATGACTTTCAGGCACAGTACTGCACATTCACATGTGTGATCTCATTTCTTGCTAATAACTTTATATGCTGGTAGCTGCTTACAATGATCTCCACTTAGAAAACTTACCACTGATGTAGTAAAAAACAAGCATTCCAGTGATATGATGTGAGCAGAAGTAATACTAATATAGGAAGCACAGGCAGGCATCCTAAGACACGACCCAGGAAAAGGTCAAGTACACTGATAATGATATACATAAGAGCTTCAGAGACACCGTAAAGTGTGTGACCTGGGGCAGAGTACCTGACCTTTCTGTGCTTCCGCTCCTCCATCTTTAAAACACTATGAATCTTGTACACATGTTCATAGCAGCACTAGTCACAATAGCCAAAAGGTGGAAGTAACCCAAATGTCCATCAGCGGATGACCACATAGACAAATTAGGGTACATCTATACAATGGAATATTAGTCAGCCATGAAACGGAACAAAGTACTGATACACGCTACGACACAAATGAACCTCCAAAACGTTATGCTAAATGAAAGAAGCCAGACGCAAAAAGTCACATGTTATATGATTCCACTTATAGGAAATGTTCAGAATAGATAAATCCATAGACACAGAAAGTAGACTAGTGGTTGGCTTGCGGCGGGGAGGGATGAGGAGCAGCTACTTAATGGATATGAGTTTCCTTCTGGGGTGCTGAGAATGTTCTGGAACTAGACAGAGGTGGTGGTTGCACATCATTGTGGATGTACTAAATGCCACAGAATTGTTCACTTTAAAATGGTTAATTTTATGTGATGTGAATTTTACCCCAATAAATTATTTTTTTTAAATGCTATGAATCCAGAATAACTAAAATAGCAAAGGGATAGCGCAAAGACAGACAAGTCAATCAGTGGTAACTAACAGAAAGCCTAGAAACAGACTTTAGCATATATATTAAAATTTTAGTATATGATAATAGTGATATTTTAAAACAGTGGAAAAATAAAGCATTATTCAATGAATGACGTGGGACAATTAGTTAACTACAGGTAGTTCCTGACTACCGACATTCCGGTCACTCCTTCGTTTTAAGTCGGTTCTGATGTGAGTGAATACCTCATTTGTTTTTTAGTTTTCATTATTGTTACCTTCATTACCAGTATCTTTATAAACCCGGTAGTGTTTTGAACAGTAAATCATAAAACTGAAGAGCTGCAAGTGAACATCTGAGAATGGTAACATCAGCAAATTACGCGCTGCAACATATTACTAACGATAAGATGTACAAAAGAAAAAAAAGACGGTTGTCTTAAGTGTTGTTCGTGATAACTCAAATACATTGTAAGTCAAGGACTACCTGTATTTGGAGGAAAAGAAAAGCAGGGAATGGGAATGAGAAAATACCAAAAACTAACTCTAGATTAATGTTAGTTATAGGTTTAAAAAAAATGGGGAATGATTGCAAAATCTTGAAATTTGGAAAAGCTTTCTAAGTCAAATGATAAAGGCAGAAGCCACTAATTAAGATACTCACATCTGACCACAGAAAAATTAAAAACATCTATATATCAATAAACACCCCAAACAAAATTAAGAGGCTGGAGAAAAAAATAAGTGGTGGAGGAAATAATTGCTACATACATGACTTGAAAAAGGATTAATAGCTTTCCTATATTAAACAAGGAATCCTTACAAACTACTCTTTAAGAAAATGGCACACTTCTCAATTAAGACAAAGAATCTAAATAAACAACTTACAAAATAAATGCAAATAGTTCATGAACACAGAAAATGAGGGGAGTAAGTGAGATTTAATTTAACAAATACTCACTGAGGGCCACCGGGCTAGTTCACACCCCTCTAAAGGGCTCAGAGTCCACTTCAACTGGGCATGTGTGGCCTTGCTTGTGTGGTTATCAGGGCACATTCCTGAAAGTCCTGGCCACGAGGAGCAGCCTGACCGCAGGCAGCACAAGACGTGCCCGGACGCAGGGCCCAACATGCAAAGCTGTCCCACCAAAGCTATGGAGACACTGGGCAGCTGTGTGAAAAAGAAAATGACCCTCATTTCCTGGACCTTCCCTCTCTCATCTACAGCATCCTCGGAGTCCAGAGGACCTTCAAGGTGATGGGCAGGGGTGGGATGGGAGGGTTATGTCTGCCCTCCTTCAGACAAGCACCTCACTGCCATTCTGCACTGCCTCAGACCCCGGCCATGCTTGGGGGCCTGCTGCTGCAGCCCCATCTTTTTAAAGATAAGACCCATGATGATAATAAACACAATAACAGAAGTCATGCAATAGACACACAGACCAATGGAATAGAATTGAGAGTCCAGAAATAAACCCACACATTCATGGTCAAATGATTTTTGACAAGGGTGCTAAGTCCATCTGATGGGGAAAAAAGAGTCACTTCAATAAACGGTGCTGGGAAAACTGGATCTCCACATGCAGAAAAATGAAACACGGTCCATGCCTCACATCATACACAAAAATAAATTCAAAATGGATTAAAGACCTAAACGTGCAAACTAAAACCATAAAATTCTTAGAAGAACAAGCAGGGGTTAACGCTGGTAGGCCTAGCTTTCAACAATGGGTTATCTAATACAATAACAAAAGCACAAACAGCAACAGACAAAATAAATAAATGAGACCTCATAAATATTAAAAAAAAAAAAAAACTTCTGTTTATCAAAAGACTTTACCAAAAAAGTAAAAAGACAAGTTACCAACTCAGAGAATATGTTTGGAAACCATATATCTGACAAGAACCTAATAACCTATATATATACATAAAACTTTGGCAACTTAACAACAAAAAGACAAATAAGCCAATCATAAAATGGGTAAAGGACTTGAATAGACATTTCACCAAAGAGGACATTCAAGTGGCCACCAAACACATGAAAAGATGTTCCATGTCATTAGCCATCAGAGAGATGCAAATCAAAACCACAATGAGATACCATTTCACCCCCACCAGGATGGCTAAGATTTAAAAAAAAAAACAGAAAATAACAAATGTTGGTGAGGATATGGGGAAACTGGAACCCTTATCCATTGCTGGTGGGAATGCAAAATGGTACAGCCGTTGTGAAAACAGTGTGGCGGTTCCTCAAAAAACAAAAAATATAACTACCATATGACCCAGCAATTTCACTCCTAGATATAAATCCAAAATACTTGAAAGCAGAGATTCAGAAAGAGACTTGTATACCAATGTTCACTGCATCACTATTCACAATAGCCGAAAGGTGGAAACAACCTAAATGCCCATCAACAGATGAATGGATAAACAAAATGTGGTACATACATACAGTGGAATACTACTCAGTAAGAGAAAGGAAGTCTTGATACATGTTACAATATGAATGGAGCTTGACAACATTACACTGAGCGAAATAAGCCAATCACAAGGACAAATATTGTATGCCCTCACTCATACAAAAACACAAGAAAAGGCAAATGTACAGAGACCACAGTTTATCAGTGGTTACCAGGGGAGCGAAAACCAAAAAAATCCATTGCCACTGAGTCGATTCTGACTCATAGCGACCCTATAGGACAGAGTAGAACTGCCCCGTAGAGTTTCCAAGGAGCGGCTGGTGGATTTGAACTGCCGACCTTTTGGTTAGCCGCCGTAGCTCTTAACCACTATGCCACCAGGGTGTTCCAGGGGGAAAAGGGAGGTTGACAGTAATGGAAAAATCACATTGATTAAGGGTAGGGTTGCACAGCCAACTACTGGAACAGCTGTCAATAAGTTGTATACCTGTAAAAACCAGCGAACTGGCAAAAAGCTAAGTAATAGATATATTTATAACAATGACAAAAAAAAAAAGAGTAGCTGCTGAGGCTGCTTATGTACAACCAAACACCTCATGGGATTTGGTTCCTTGGTTTGGAGGTTTAGGATCATGGTTTCATGGGACATCCCAGTTAATTGGCCTAATAACATGTTTAGTGCTTCTGCCGTACCTCTTAGTTCACTGCATAGTGCCTGGAGTCTTAAAAGCTTACAAGTGGCCATCCAACGCATGACACTTGGTCTCTAACAGCCTGGAGCAACAGAGGAAAGAGAGTTAGGAATAGGAGGAGGATGTGGAATGTGTGGCTAATTGCCTTATGAACAAGTGCCTCCTTTTTCATGAGACCAGAAGAACTGGATGGTGCTCACCTGCTATTACACAACACTTTGATCAAAGATTCCACAGAAGAATCCTGATCGGAAGGGGAAAATGCATAACAGAATTTCAAATTCTCATGGACTCCAGACTTTCTGGAGCCATGGAGGGTGGATGAACCCCTGAAACTGCTGCCATAAGATAATCTTTAAGCCTTAAACCAAAAATATCCCCTTAAGTCATCTTAAAACCGAGCAATAGTTTAGCTTACCAGTAAAAAAAAAAGTCTGCCTTGAGCATTATGCTCTTTTAAGAAATATCTGTGTGGAATTAAATTGACAACAGCTACTTGAAAGATTAGATAGGAATCTTAGCGGGCAGTGAGTTGACGTTAATGAGGGGAGAACAACTTAGAAAAGGAGGGTGAGAATGGTTGTACAACTCAAAAAATGCAATCAATGCCACTAAGTTGTACATGTAAAAACTACTGAATTGGTGGATGTTTTGCTGTGTATATTCTAAACAACAAAATTAAAAACTAATAATAACAAAAGTCATCATAGCTATAATTGAACGGGTGCCTGCCATATACCTCCATCACCATCTGTCAGTTTGTCATACTGTGGTGGCTTGCATATTGCTATGATACTGGAAGCTGTGCCTCCAGCATTTCAAATACCAGTAGGGTCACCCATGGTGGACAGGTTTCAGCAGAGCTTCCAGACTAACACAGACTAGGAAGAAAGGCCTGGCGATCTACTTCTGAAAATTAACCAGTGAAACACTATGGATCCCCTAGGTTGGAAGCCACTCAAAATACACAGTGGCTATAACAATGAACCCAAGCATACCAACAATCGTGATGATGCTGCAGGACCAGGCAACATTCCGTTTTGTTGTACACAGGGTCATCATGAGTTGGAGTCAACTTGACAGCAACTAACAGCACCACCACCACCACTGCCATATACTCAGTAGGCAGACTTTGCTCCAGTGAACAAAGAGGGGCTCTGAGACTGTAAATGGATTCACTAATTCATTCCTTCACTCACTCAAAAAATATTTCTTGAGCATTTAACACATGCCAGGCCCTGTTCTAAACACTGGAGATACAGTCGTGGAGGGGGAAGAAATCCAGACAAAAATCCGTGCCTTTCTAGTGGGAGGAGACACTAATCAAAATAAATGAGAAAAACACAGTCTGTTTGATTATGATAAATGCTAAGGAGAAAAAAATAAGGCAGGGAAAGAGAATGAGATACCACAGTAGGGAGGGGACATCACATTTGACATGCAATACCCTACCAGGTGACTTCTGAGCACAGGAGGGCAGAAGCGAGGAAGTGGACTGTGCAGAGATTTACTACGCAAAGAGCCTCCCAGGCAGAGGGACTGGTCAGGGCAGAGGCTGTGGCGTGAAGCATGCCCAGCAGGTACATGCTGGTAAATGTCAGCAATGGACTTCGAATGCAAGCCCACCCGACCCATCTCAGCACCTCTCCACCCAGACACCCTGCCTTTGTAGATGGACCTGGGGGTGATGTAGTCCTACATGAATCACTGAAAGACTGGCCAGGCGACACGCTATGGGAAAGGGCACACAGAACCACATCCCAGAAAGTGCCCATTCACATCCTGGGTGCCAGGCCAGGCCCTGCTCCTGTCCGCCCTCCTTTCTTCCGGTGCTCAGGAAGAAAAGGTCCCGGGAGGGCGGTTATCCCACAGCATCAGGTGGGATCCTGCCACCCCACGCTCTGCATAGCCTCCCATAGCTTCACCCCTTTCTTGGGCTGGGAAAGTTCTCCTGACTCAGCCCCCAGACGGGCCTCAGCGGCCTGCAGAACTGCTCAGAGCTATCTGCGGGACTTAAAAGGTACTTGAAGAAACCACGAATAAAAGAGTTATCTCGGGGGCTTAATTTACTGGCCTGGCAGGAGAGGCCATCCAATTTTTCAAAATTAGTGATGGTTCATGTTCTAGAAGACAGTTATCTGCATGTATATGCCCCCTGCACGAGTCTGTGTAACATACATGCACACACACTTCTGTCAAATGCACATACACATGGGAACACTTTGCATTTGATTTATCTGCAAATGCAGTTAGCATAGTCCCTGGGTGGTGCAAACAGTTAATACGTTTGGCTGCTAACCAAAAGGTTAGAGGTTTGAGTCCACTCAAAGGCATCTCAGAAGAAAGGCCTGGCGATCGACTTCTCAAAAATCAGCCACTGAAAATTCCAGGGAGCACAGTTCTACTCTGACACACCTCGGATCGCCATGAGTCAGAGTCGGCTCGGCGACAACTGGTTACTGGTTATATTGTTAGCAGAGAGAGAAGCCAGCAAGCATAGAATCCCGAGTCCGGAGACGGCGCTGGAAGCCCAGCTTGGACACATATGAGCTGTGTGACCTCAGAGCTCACTTTCTCAGCTACCCTCAGCCTCGGTTTCCTTATCTATAAAATGGGGCTTCTGGTGACTGTGAAAGCCACAGACAACACAGGTACAGCATCCAGCTCAGTGCCCGACATGCGGAAGGAGCTTCACGAAATGGAAGCTATCAAGTCACAACATGGTTTCAGAACTATTTGCAGTGTAATCATTTCACTTTAGAAGACAAACCAGACCCACGTAAGCAAATTTATGAGCCATTTCTAAATACAAATGGCAACAGAGGTGGGATAATCAACAACTAGCCCCAACTAGCAATTTTCAACAAGAATAATGTTTCTTAGGCAATCATCTATTTATTTTACTCTTTCCTGGCTGTGGCATGGCTTGAATTAGCCGGTCAGGAAAAAGCCACGACAAACGGTTTGACCTGAAATCTGTTAACTTGGAAGGAAAAGGGAACGATTCTTGAACCCAATGAACCCAGTTCTGCAGGTGCAGGCTGGAAAGCAGATCTGGGCTTGCCCCTTAAGGCGTGTTCACGCCTCACCAAACACTTCAGGCACGTCACTGAGAGGCTGCAAGTGGCCAATCCGTAATCCTCCTTTGCCAGTGCCACCATGAGGGTGAAGATGGTGGTGCCCATGGTGACAAGACAATAAAAGAACAGGGCAGAACTGTGAGTGCGTGACCATCCCAGATGCTACTGGAAACAGCTAACACGAGCCAATGGCTAATGTCAAGTTCAGCAGCAGAAGGAAAGTGGGCAGCAGGAGGGACAGTAGGTCTGGGCACGAGGTTAAGCGCTTCCAATTATTAATCCTGGGGACTTGGGGAAATAATTTTTTTAATGTAGGGGTTGCAATGATTAAATAGGATGCTGTATATAAAAGGTTCCGGGGTGGTGCAAACAGTTTGCACTCCACTACTAACTGAAAGGTTGAAGGTTCGAATCCACCCAGTGGCATCGTGGAAGGAAGGCCTGGCGATCTACTTCCCAAAGTGTCATTGGAAACCCTACAGAGCACAGTTCTACTCTGACACACATGAGGTCGCTGTGAGTCAGAGTCGACTAGACGGCAATGGGTATATAAAAGAGTTTAGCACAGTGTCTGGCATGCAAATGTCACTTAGCGATGCTGCCATCAGTTGTATACGGGGGAGGCTCCCAGTTCTATCGTTCAGTGATATTTCCCTTTCCCAGTGACACAGAAGTCTTGGAGGTAGCAGCTGCATGGGAAGAGAGAGATGTGGGAGGGGGGCGGGAGAGGCTCCTCTCTGCTGGGCTTGGGGGAGCTGAGCAGTGAGCAGGCTTTTGTGAGCAGGAGGCAAGAGCTTCAAGGGAACTGTCAGGAGTGTCAGCTGCAGAGGGTGCTGGGTGACTCACCCAGTCAGACGGGCTGTGTCGCTCCCCCTATAAGATGAATACTCCCACCAAGAGAAATCTGTTTGACTTGAGAAAAGTACAGGTTACAGTGATACTGATTAAACACCCCACCTTCCTGTTCAACAGAAAGGAGAAATGAGTAACGGGAAATCCATCAAGGTCCCTGAGGGAGCCACACCTTTGTTGAGATCTTCCCCCCAAAGCGGGGTCCTATTCTTGTCATGTTTGCCTGGGATGATTTATTATCAGAACCCCCTAGAAAGAAGGTTCAAACGTCAAAATACATGGAACTCAGGTAAGAATGTACCAGAATATGTGATCTTCCTTCATCCTAAATGAGGTGAATTTTTCCCCTGGCCTTAATTGTAACCATGGTTTATCTACGAAGAACAACATTTATACCTACTGGATTGAAAGGAGTACTCTTTTAAAAGGTTTTCAGGTAATGGTGATGGTCTTACCATACCTGGCCAAAGAGCCCCATCCACTGCCCTTAATCCAGACCCTAGTACAAAGGTTTCCAGATAGCCCTACCAAGTAGCAAAAACTTAGTGGCATAAATTTATTATCTCAGTGCTGGGGATAAGACATCTGAGATGGGTCTCACTGGGCTAAAGTTACAGTGTCTGCAGAGCTGCATCCCTTCCACAGGCTCTAGGGGAGAATCTGTTTCTTTGTCATTTCCAGCTTCTACAGGCCACCCATACTCCCTGGCTCACAGTCCCCCTCCTCCTTCTTCAAAGCCAGCAAATTGCATCACCATGACCCTCTGCTTCTGCCATCACATCTCCCTCTCTGACTCAGACTCAAGACATGCTCAAGACTCAGCTTCAACACCAGGACCTCTAGGAAGCTTCTCCTGATCTTCCAACCTGGTCTAGCTATGTCTCTCTCGCTCCCCCTCACTTATGCCATCAAACGTGCCACACTGTATTGAGAGTATCTGTTTACTCACTTGTCTTCTCCTATGGGAGTATGGGGGGACCTCAAAGGAGGACCACAGTTCATTCATCCGTGTCTAGCCCAGGGCCTGATCTATATTGGGTACTCAATAAAGGACAGATGGGCAGGCAAAAGGAAAAAAAGAGAGGAAGGGAGGGAGAATGGGTGAGTGCCTGGCATAAAAGTACATGCTCAATAAATATTTGTTGAACGAAAGGAAGGAGGAAGAGAGAAAAAGAGAGTGGGAAAGGGCATGAATTAGGGCTACCATCTGTATTGGGAGAACTCAGCTAAGGAGTGGACCACATAAGGCTCAACACCTGGGTATCATTTGAGCTAACACAGAGAGGGAAGCCCCAGCAAGCAGTTTCCTGTGACCTCAGAACCAATGACCAGGAAGATTCTACTAATAGGTACACAGTCAACTAGAATTAGCAAAAAGACAATGAACTATTTTAACTTCCTGTGTTGACTCAAAAGTGCATCACACTCTGGGAACCACCAAGGGGTGTCAGGAGAACTTCCTCCAGGCCAGAAACCAGCTCCAAGTTCCACCTCTTGGTCATAATAACATAGTACATGAGCACAGCCGAGAGGTCCTCCAACCTCACGCAGGGCCATATCTCTGTCTACATCTGGCTTTTCAAACCTTATCCAGGACTCAGCATGGAGCCTGGTGGAGCAGGGAGCTACAGGGTCACGGGAGGTAGGGGCAGCCTTGGAGCTGTCAAAATGAAGAGATATGTCTTCACTTCAAGGCCAGGCAAGCACCAATTTCAACCATTTTCCTTAAAAATACCATTTTCTATGACATCGTCACATGAATGTAAATGGTATTTTTCTGATATTTAATTATGAATATTTTCAAACACAGAGAAAAGTTGAATACTATTATATACCCACCAAAATGGCTAACGTGAAAAAGACTAACAATAATAAACACTGGCATGGATGTGAATCAATCTGAAATCTCATGCATTGCTGTTGAGAGTGTGTAATAGTCCAATCACTCTGGAAAACTGTTCGGTATTATCTATAAAAGCTGAACCTATGCATACTCTGACCAGCAATTCGCTCCTCACTATGTGCGCCAACAGAATTGAACGCACATATTCCCAAAACGGCATTTGCAAGAGTTATTTCTAGCAACATTATTTATAAAATATATAAGTCAAAGACTGGAAACAACCAAATGCCCATCATCAGTGTTGTTGCTGTTGCTGTTAGGTGTCGCTGAATCGGTTCCGACTCCTAACAACCTTACACTCAACAGAATAAAACACTGCCCGGTCCTGTGCCATCCTCACAACCATTGCTATGTTTGAGCCCATTGTTGCAACCACTGTGCCAATCCATCTGATTGAGGGTCTTCATCAGTAGAATGGCATATTGTTAAGATATCTAGCAGTGAAAATGAGTAACCTTCAGCTATCTACACACATAATGAATCTATCTCACATACGTAATACTGAGCCAAAGAAGTGAGGCATAAAAGAAGACACACTGTGTGACTTGATTTCTATAAAGATGACACCTGAGAAAAACTATAAACAGTAGACACAGACATAGTGGTTGGCGAAACTAACTCTGGGGAGGAGTAGAAAAGGTGGTTATCGGGAGGGGGTCTGAGGGTGGCTTCTAGGGTACAAGTAATGCGCTAATTTATGATCTGGGTGGTAGACACATGGATGTGATAATTCTCTGTGTCCTTTTTTAAATAAGTAATAAACCAAAAAAACCCAAACCCGTTGCCATCGAGTTGATTCCGACTCATAGTGACCCTATAGGACAGAGTAGAACTGCCCCATAGGGCTTCCAAGGAGAGCCTGGTAGATTCTAACTGCCAACTTTTTGGTTACCAGCCTTAGCTCTTAACCACTACGCCACCAGGGTTTCCAAATAAGTAATACTTCCATAAGATAAAAGGGGAAAAAAAGTTGAAAGAATCCTACGGTGAATACTCATTCACCTATCACCTAAATTCTACAATTAACAGTTTATTATTCTTGCTTTTTCAGATCTCTATCCATCCATCAGGTCATATTATCATTACTATTATTATTATAATTATTGATGCTGAATGCTATTTTTGACATACAGGCCATGAAACCAGTGTTCCTCAAGCACCTCAGCCCAGCCTCCCTTGCCATGGCTCTTTGCCAAGCCAGGGTCACCGACAAACCTAATTCTCCACCATCACCTTGTTACCCAGCAAACCCCCCCGCCCCCCCACCCCCCATCCCTGTTCCACTTTGGGCAGTTGAGCTGCAGAATAGACATTTTCCAAAGCAGTCAAAAACCAAGAAAACATGCTCTTCTTCGGGTTGGGACCTGCTGGGCCCACGTGTTGTCTGGGCTGCTCTGTAACCCTCAACACATCCTCCATTGAAACCAGGCCTCAAATTGCCAAGTTCACG
Source organism: Trichechus manatus latirostris (assembly GCF_000243295.1). Taxonomy (NCBI): domain Eukaryota; kingdom Metazoa; phylum Chordata; class Mammalia; order Sirenia; family Trichechidae; genus Trichechus; species Trichechus manatus. Next base: position 4,890,631 of record NW_004443989.1, on the reverse strand, counting down.
CCCTTGTGAGCTCACTCCTGGGAGCCCAGACAGACTCGAAACACGCCCAAAGTCCTCACAGAGACTGAGAAAAGATTCCTAGTAATTATAAAGAGAAACTGCTCTTCTTATTTTGGACAAAGGATTAGAGAAGGCTAGAAAGCAGTGAAGATCTAGGACCCCAGCCCACAAAGCCCTAGCAAAGAGACTTTGATTCTGCTCCTTGAGCTGCCGGGAGGCAAAAATGCAAACCTGCCCTACTGACAGTTCTTGCATGTGGCCCCTCCCAGGGGCACATGAGGGGCAAAGGAGCCTGTAGTGTGTTTGCAAAGCTGGGGGAAAGGTGACATGGGTTTCTTAGCCTTCTTTTGCTGTTTGGACCCCTTGGCAGTCTCCTCATGACTATGGAACCTTGCTGAGCTGAGTTTTTACATGTATACGATAAAGGCACAGATTACAAAGGAGACCAATCATAATGAAATACAATTTTCAAAATACATTTGAAAATTTGTGATAGAGTAATAGCTGTCTTCTTTATTAACACCCCAAATAACAAGATCTAGCTGTGGTCTTGTAACTGCCATAATTTTAGAGCAGTGATGAACATAAGTGATATTTCAAGATGTCTACGACCCAGGGATTAGATATGAAAACATCTATGATTTCCACTGGTGACCAAGTCACAGGTGCTGGGGCTACTCGTGTGGTGTGGTGTCTGCACTGAGGACAATGCTCAATTTCAGTTTTACATTAGCAACATAAAGATGTAATTTTTATTTCCCATCCATGTTCACAGATCCCTCGAATTCTAGCCATGGACCGGAGGTTTAGAACTCCTGGAAGCTATGAGCTTTCTTTTTGTTCCCTGTATTTTATTCCTGATGATAAAATGCCCCTTGCAGAATTTGTGAAGTCCCTACAACTGTTAGGAAGTGGAATAGCCTAACCCTGTGGACGGAGGCAGCATCGCTGGGGGCTCTGACCGGGTGCAGGCCGCCAGACAGGTATGAATGTGCTGCACCGCTCTGGAGCTGACTACCCTGAGCAAGTTTCTTCACCTCCTGACCTCAATTTCCACCTTTGCACAATGAGGCCCGTGGTCACACCTGCAGCTACAGAATGACAGGCAGGCAGGGGGAAGAACACTTTGCAGACACTATCTCACCAGACTTCCCAATAGCCTCGCGGGGTTAGTAGTAATGGGTCTACCTACCGCTATAGAGCTGACTTAGTTAACTTACCCAAGGTCGCTGGGCTAGGACACTGCAGAGCTGAGCTGCCAGAGGACCGCAAATTAGGATTTTCCATGTATCTGTCTGTAACTTATTTATGGTTGTCTGTCTCTCTCACAGAACGCAGCCTCCACCAGGACAGATACCACCTCTGTTTTATTCACGACATTATCCCCAGAGCCTGCTACAGAGAAGGCACTTGGTAAATACCTGCTGTAACCAAAACCTGCTTCTGTGATAAGGGAGAAAGAGTGGCATTTACAGGGTCTGGCCTTTCAGGTCTCCAAATGGTGTTGTGACAAGCTTGGCATCTTGCAGGTCAGAGTGTGGTACACAAAGCCTCTGACAGAGGTGGGGTCTGGGGCGCCAAGTTAAAGAGACAAGAAAGGTCCCTGGGTGGTGCAAACCATTTGCATTCCACTGGTAACCAAAAGTTTGACAGTTCAAACCTACCCAGCAGCACCCCGGAAGAAACAAGCCTGGCGATCCACTTCTGTAAAGATTACAGCCAAGAAAATCCTATGGAGCAGTTCTACTCTGTAACACATTGGTCTTCTAAGTCACAAATCAACAACAAAAGAGACAGGAAAATACATTTATGCCAAGGTGTACACGAACATACCCCGACACAGTCACTCACACAAACACACCTGGCGTAAAGACCTATGACTCAGGAACAGGATGGAGCCAGAAGCCAGCAGCTGTGGGTGTCTGCCAGAGTGGAGGGAGGAGCTCACTTTGGGTTAAAGAGGCAGCAACATTCAGAGAAAGCTGAGGATGAGGTCAGGGTTACAGCCAAACTCCCTGGTGGAGAGAAGCAGCCCTGCATGAAAGTTCAGGGTTTCCTGACAATGACTCATCTCAGGAAACAACTCGGGGTGCTCAGCCACATGGCCCTCTCATCCAAGCCTGGCCTTGCAATCCCCCAAGGAAGAGTTGAGCAGTGGTCAGGAAAATGGGTGCAGCACTCTCCAAATGGGCAGTATTCTAGGCCATGGTGCCCCTCTGGGGAAAGGTGAAGGGGCGTGCTGGCAGTGACCTAAATTAGGCAGGCATTGTTGGGCCCATAATCCGTGTACTTGGATTCTAATTCACGTACTCAGATAAGTCACACTGGACTGACTAGTCAGTGGCTTGGCAAGGGACCAGCAGACCTGAGGTGTCATGAGGGAAGCGCAGCCTTCGGAGTCCCACCAAAGTGGCGACTGTTTCCAAGCCCACCACCTCACAACCGTGTGACCACAGCTCTACACTCCCCAGCTGGTAGACGGGGCCCATGTGTCCTGCATCTGCCTGGGTAGAAGGCTATGACAAACATCGAGTTACTCTCAGCTATGAAAAGAAATGAGCTAGATCTCAATAAACTGACAGAGTTCAGTCTCAAGCACATCAGCACAGAATGTAGGGCGGAAAAAAGCAAGTTACACGGGAATTTTAAAAACACACAAAGCAAGGCTACATATTGTTTATGGTCACACGTGTGTGTAAAAGCACCTAGAATGTACTGGAAAGATCCACACCAAATTTATAATACGAAGTACCCAGAGGGGGGCGGTGATCTAGAGGTAAATGTCAAGGTAAGTGTGACTTCTCCAAAATTCGAGAACAGTTAATGGTGATTGCTGAACAACATGATGAACATAATTAATGTCACTGAACTGTACATGTGAAGACTGTGGAAATGGTTAAAAAAAAAAAGTTACCTGTATACTTACCACAAAAAAAAAAAAGCATAACCCTTTTCCAGTAATGTGTTATTTCTCTTACTTAAAAAGACAAAGCAAAGAGAACAGAATATTAACAATGGTCAATTCTGTGGTGGAAATGTGGGTTTTTGACGTTTGTCTGTTGCTTTCTGTTCATCCACTAACCTGGGAGTCATCTTAACCTCCGCATGTGGTCGAACAACAAATCCCATCGACTGTGCAGCCTAAATTGTCTATTTTTTTAATTCTCAAAATTCAAAAGGGAAGAGTCTATCACAGCCCCCAGCATTCCATCTCAGGGCCCACTCAACGAGCATTCCTCAGAAGAAGACTTTATGGTCCAGGCACCCCCACAGCTCTGCTAGAAGACCCTCTCCTCTGGCTACATCAAGAGATACAGAAAAGGTCTGTTTGGCCCACACACCTGCCTGCGGCCCTGCCCCTGCCCATCTCCCAAGGGACGTGCACCTGGAGGACGGCTGGGTGGCTTCAGTAGAGGGGCCAGCACTAGGGTCTCCCTATCTTTCCCAGCCCCAACCCAGGTAAAGTCACCTGGCAGATGGCTCTGATGACAGTGCCCAACCCACCAATCATGCTCCAGGAAACTCAATGATGTCATCGATTGCCAATCGGCACTTCTGATCAGCATGAGCAAATCAGTGTTGCCACACAGGGTTGACAGGACTCTAGCTAACCAGAAGGCACCTGACAATGTCTTTGTCTGGGGCAGCCTTATGAAGTGTTAGTGTACAATTACGTATGGTGTTTCCAAACTCTGAAACCAGCCAGCAGCCCTCACGTCCACCGACACCAAGCTCCTGAATTTCAGATTTGCTGTGAAATTGGAACAGTGTCCCTTGAATCCCACTTACACGTTCCTTACCTCATTTCTAAATAAGAAAGAAATAACGTTCTGTCCACTACGTTTCACCAGCTCATACACATACTTGCCTTTCTATTGAGAGATTATATCTGTGAGATTTCAGATGCCAAAAAGGAAAAAGAAAAATCCAGGGTATTTTTTCTTTTTCCAAATCTCAGGCAAACCCCCAACTGAAGCAAAGTACATATTCTTAAAAACCCAGCTGACTCCCCCAAACCATGGTCATCTTGACATCTGGGTCCAAGATAGGACAGTAGTTTCAAAAACTACTGGGTTTCTCTTGTTAGTTCATCGCCCCATATCTGCCTGCAAATAAACAAGGTCTTGCATGAGAAAAAAATTCACTCCAGGGAGCTAGCAGAAGTTTTTGGGGGAAGCTTCCCAGAGGCCCTGCCTATTGGATTCAGGGTGCAAATATAACACAGCACCCTCCAGCTGAGGGGCCCCTGGAGACACTCAGCCCCTCCTCTTGCAGAAGCAGAAACTCTCCTTTGCAGCCCAGTCCTTCCAAGAGCTGTCGGTGACATTTCAGAAAGGCGGTCAACCTCAGCAGCTCACCACCTTGCAGTGCGAGCAGCGGTGGGGGCAGCCTGTGATGCACTGTCAGGGGGGCGGTGAGCACGGAGCCACCAGAAACAAAAACCTCTGCTGTCTTCCCTTGTCCACCCATCACCATAGGAACCACATCCTGCTGCTGCCATGGCAACCGCACAGTACCATCCGTTCAGCGAGCAATGATGCAGAGGCCACTCAGGAAGGCTCGCCATAAGGGCAAAACAGAAGGACTGGGGCCAACAGGCCCCGCGGTCCACAGTCACAGGGACCGGGAGATGACACAGAAAAGCCTTCCGAAGTCATTAATTTTTTGGTGTAAAAGTTCTCCTCCTGTGCCTCAAGAATTAATGGATACAAAAATGAAATTATTTCTAAGTGCATTCCTGGGCTGCAAAAATCTCCAGGGCAAAAAACATCAGATAAGAGCCCCAGGGGAATTTTGTGGGAGGCATGGCTATGGCTGAACTGAAGACGCAGGATGTGAAACCAAGTGTGCTCCCCACAGTTAGAGCCACAAGCTCATATTGATTCAGCCCCTACTGCAGATCGGCACCAGGTTAGGCCCCTTCTAGAAACAGCATCTGATTTTATCCTCAAAACCACCCTGCTTGTAAGTCTAATGTCCCACTTTCTACCTGCATTTTATAGAGGAATCAGGCTCAAAGAGGTTAAATGACTTGTCCAAGGTCACTCATAGGCCTTGAGAATTTCTGGTCAACTGCATCATTTCCAAAGAGGCAGTCCATCAATCAGGCCCAACTTACACAAATAACGCACGCATTATGCGTTTTTTGTCAACTGCGCAACCCTCCCATGTGTTATTTTCATAAGAGCACTATGCCAATTTCTTTTACATGTTGCTGACTTCAATTTCTATTTCTGATCACACAGAAACTTCACTTAAGGTAAGTATTGATTTTATATTACTTGAAATTTAAGCCAAAAATATTTACCAATAGATCAAAAGTGATATACAAAATTTAACTTTTATAATTTCCTGATAAAATATCATTATCATTCTCATGAATGGAGCAGTGGGATGCCATGTTGAAACCAAACAGTGTGAATGCACGAAAAACTATAAAAGTAACATTTTCGGACTATTCTTATACACATAAGCAGGAGATTAAATAAAATGAACAAAAGGAAAGAAAATGAACAGAATGATACGATTTACCTGTAAAATGCGAGGATGGGTGAATGGAGCCAAATTCACTCCTGGAAACGTCGTGAGATACGCACAGTATATGCGCAGGCACACTATGCCAGAAATGTTTTACTTAATTTCATCATTTCTATGTGTTATATGTGTGTGGGAGCATTATTTGCAAAAATACGATAATAACAGCTAATGTTGATTTTTAATAAGCATTCATAGCTACTCCATAAAGATTGCTTTGTTTTGTGCTAGGCATTGTGCTAAATACTTCACATGGGGTATCTCGTTTGTGCCTCACAAATAGTCTATGAGGTGGGAACTATTAGAGACAAGAAAACTGAGATGCAGCGAGATTAAGTAACTTGCATACAGAAAGCAATAGGCAGACCTGGGATTCATATTTGGACAGGTGGACGCCAGAGCCTAGGCTCTCAGTCACTTTGCTACATTGCTCTCGACCACCTGGGCAGTTGAAACACAAATATTAGACCCAGGCCATCAATCGCAGCCTCCCAAGGCCTCCTGCCCTCTCAGCTGTTCCTGTCACTCCATGAGACTTTTAAACGACCCCTGCGTAGATGCATAGAAGCAGCTGCATCACTACCCACTGCTGCCTCCCTGCAGACGCAGGCACAAACCTGGCGTGAGGAATGCTTTGGTGAGCAGCCACCTTTGGTGCAGACAGGATCTTCCCAGGGAATTACAGTTCTAATTCTCCCTCCTCCATCCCAAGGCAGTAATTTCAGGACTCACTTCCCATTCACTGCAGTCCAGGATGTCAGAGCCCTCCACACTGATGGCTTTAGGGGAGGAAAATAGCATTTATAGAGTCTAGCATGTTCCAGCACCTTACGAAAGTATTTTCATGATGCATACTTTACGCTGAACCATATAAAATTGCCATTTTTAAGCTAATGTTAATCAGACAATATTCCACTGCTACCCATAAGGTTTTCACTGGCCAATTTTTCTTGGAAGTAGATCACCGGGTTCTTCTTCCTAGTCTGTAAGCTCTGCTGAAACCTGTCCACCATGAGTGACTCTGCTGGTATTTGAAATACTGGTGGCATAGCTTCCAACATCACAGCAACATGCAAGCCACCACAGTACAACAAACTGACAGACAAGTGGTGGCAAGTTAAAAAGCTGTCGTAATGCTGGCAACTTCGTATTATTTACCTTCATATTTGAGCCTCACAACCCCACTTTACAAATGAGGAAACTGAGGCCCACAGAAGTTAAATGATTTTCTCAAGGTCATACAGACAGGAAGTAGATGGCCCAGGATTTGAGCCCAGATCTATCTGGTTTCAAAGTCGAAGTCCTTTCCCTCCAACATGCACATGCTATTTCCCCAACTGCCCCGTGGTGTGGAAAGTCCAGGAAGGGTGTAACTGAGTGGGAAACCACTTCCTATGCTGTAAGAGGCTTCAGTTACGGGGTGAGAGCTTTCTCTGGGGGGCCCAGGTTCTACTGTCAAATAGAAGCAGGTCTGGCTTAGTGGTAAGACTGGTAATCAGAGTGACTTTATTTGATATGCTTTAATCAATACCAACAGATACAGAACATAGGCAGCAGATAGACATTTGCTTAATTGGTTTGAGCCCCAGTTGGCTAATGCACAGGGCAGGATGCCTATCTCATGGGGCTGGATTGAGAAATAAACACAATAACGAGGGCCAAGAGCCCAGCGTCATGCCTGGTACCTAAGTGGTGCTCAGTATACCTTATTTCCCTTGTCCACGGCTGGTCTTCAGATCTCACACCCAAGCTTGAAGGGTACAGCCCAGCCTGGATCCCTTGCGGGACTTCAGAAGAAAGCCTCTCCCATTCTTGTCCCATCATTCTGTCCCAGACAGGTCAAGGTGTTTCCTTACCTCATAGACTCTCTGTGGGACACAAACAAGATGTCCCATATAAAGTATTTAGCAAAATGCCTAGCACAAAACAAGCAATCTTTATGGAGTAGCTATGAATATTCATGAAAAATAATGCTTATTAAAAATCAACATTGTTGTTGTTGTGTGCCGTCAAGTCAATCCCGATTCATAGCGACCCTACAGGAGGGAGTAGAACTGCCCTATAGGGTTTCCAAGGCCATAATCTTTACAGAAGTGGATAAAAATCAACATTAGCTATTATTAAGGTTTCCGTCCATCATAAGGTTGTCGTTTTTATTCATGACCCTGAGATCTCTCTCCACCTCCAAAACCTGCAGTGTCAACAAGCCCAGAAGCCAGCTAGTGGGCCAGGTAAACTGACACCTAGCAAGTGGCAGGTTGGTTTTTCAAAACTGTAACAAATTTTCTGTGCTCAGCTATCTTTTGACCAAAGAGAGAGCCAAATGGGAAATGTCGGGATGAAGTAACTCATAGACTTAAGCCATGGAAGTCTCAAAGATGACTCGCAAACAGCAACCCACTGACACAAGTTTTCTACAGAATGGCAAGTCCTCAAACAGCTGTATTGCCTAGCCCCTCCTCCACTCCTAACACACACACACACACACACACACACACACACACACACACACACACGCAAAACCAGCCACAGTGGGGGTCACAGTGCGGGGGGCCAAAGTGATTCCTTTCACTGATTTTGTCAGTGAAGAAATTCCATCAATCCACTGGTGGTCATGTTCCTAGAAAATCCATGAGCTATGAAAGGTTCCCATTGTCGAGGCGGGAGGTCAACGTTTAAAATAGATGTTTTAAGCCACTGCCAACTTTGTGCCATGGCTGTATCTTCCAAGCCTCCAGAGAATGTCTAACTCCAAAAATGGCATTCCCAAAGGATGGGATCATTTCCGACATATTCCCAAGAGAATTGTCACTGCTTTGCGTTTCGTCTGGGTGGAATGTTTCAAACCTCCCTAGTGTTTTTAGCTGTGATTGCTAGCACACACTGGTTTAAATGTGGGGTTTTTTCTTTCCCTTAACAGCTACTGCTTAAATACAGCGTCATAAAAACTCAAACAGTACTTAAGTACAGAGAGTAAAAAGCAACAAAATCTCCTTTACCTGGATTCAATCTTGCTCTCTTCCCCAGAGATAATCCCTGTTGCCAGTTTGGGGGTTTCCTTTGAGTCATTTTTCTAGGCATTTGTGTACATATTTTAAAAAAACACATTTTTTAATGCTTTGGTGCATCAGTAAGTTTCAGACAACAACATTATCTTGAACATCTTTCCACGGCACTGCATTTTAGATTGACCATATTCTTTTTCACCATTGCAGCATATTCCACAGAACAAATGCATTCATCTACTCCTTCACTTAGGAACTTTGAGGCTTTCACCTGTTCATTCAGGGATGTCTCTGCACACATGGGAGACCTCTTCAGGACAGACACCAAGATGGTTTGATACCCACTGCTTGGCACCAGGACACAGCGGCAAACAAGTCAGACCCAGTCTCAGTCTCCATGGAGCCCAGAATTTGGTTGAGGATAGCAAAGGAGCCATCAGCCTGAGTAAGCAGTATCACAGCAGGGAACGCAACAGGGGCTGGGGCATTGCTGAGATGCACACAGGCAGGGAAGTTCAGGGAAAGCTTCCCCTAGAGGTGACACTTGAGCTGAGTCCTAAAGTGAAGCTGGCCAAGGGAAAGTGACAGAGTGGGAAAGTGCTGGGAAGGGGAGTCAGAGGAGAAGCTCCAGGCCTAGATAACAGCACATGCATGCAAATAGCAAGAGGAGAACAAGAGTATGGCTCACTTAGGAATGGAAGGTTCAGTATGATGGTGATCTTACAGGGGAGAGCACTGGGGACCCAGGGAAGGCTTACAACAGAAGAGTGATATGATTCTATTTGTATTTCAGAAAAGTACCCAGAGAAACCAAGAATGAGAAAGCTGGCTGAGATGAAAAAACCCAATAGATGTCTGAAGCCCTGGTAGAGAAGGGGTGGAAAGAGAAGAGTTCAAGAGTCTCCATCCATGGAAAACTGCAAAGAGGAAAAGAATTTGTGGCTTAGACCAAAGTCTGGTGACTGGACTGGAAATCACTCTAGAGCTGAGATCATTTCCATCTTCTTCATCTGCTGTATCAGGGTCTAACCAGGGGACAGAGCCACCTGAGTGTCTGAACTGAGGGACATGAATGCAAGGCAACGGTTACACAGAGGATGGAAGAGGTGAGAAACCAAACAGGGGACAATGAGGCAGCCTAGAGATTATCAACAGCAGGAAGTTGTGCCACCCATAGAGCGGAGGGACAGAGGGAGGTGGGGGCTGAGGTCACCCGGCAGAAGACAGACCACAGTGGGAAGAGTTGTAGCAGCTGTTGGAGAGACATCCGGAGACAGAGAGGGGGAGAAATACCCTGGCCTCTCTCTTCCTCTTGCCCTCCAGCCTCCCACCAGCACCTCTCATTGGCTGAGCCCAGTGACACAGGAGCCTCTCATTGATGAGTCCAGTGACACAGGAGCCCAAGACATGAGGCCTGAGGGGCCAGCCCCCTGCCATGCACAGCAGAGCAGAGGAAGGATGAGGGAAGGACCCAAGGGCAAACAAGCCCAGACATGCACAGCTAACAACCTCCAGTGCCTAGAATAGTGCCTGGTGTAGAATACACATTTGCCAAGAGAATACATACATCAGGTGATGGTTTCAGAACCCTCCTGCCCTGCGATCTCCTAACAGCTGCCGATGCTGCACTCAGACTGACGAAATAAGCCTCTTATTATCCTCGATCCTGGCCCTGAACTCCCAATCACTCAACAGTAAATCGATGTTGTGTTCTCTGAAACAGAAGCCAAGTGCTGTCCGCTTGCTTGGCCCTCAAAGCGAAGAGCGGATGTGCTCTTCCCTTGCGTCCCCATACACACTGGCACCACCCAACAGAGACCTTGGATTTTCATGTGTGAGGCGGAAGGAACCCCAGAGGTTCAAAGATGAGAACCAGGAGGCCATGTGTACCTTTAAGCTGTGAGCTACTCGGAGGCCTCTGAGCACAGGTGAGAAGATTTGATCTCACCTACCCAGTTGGTCTGTATACCCTAGTCAGTTCGCAGGGCATGTCCCTGCATAGAATAAAGGGTTGGTTCCCAGGAGGTTTCTCTGCTAGTGTCCTGCTTCTGGTCTAGCTGGAGAAGGCAGCCGGGCACAGGGAAATGGCTGAAGGCTTTGGGCTGCCCAGGCTGAAGCTCTAATCCCAGCTCAGCCAGTGGCTCGCTGTGTGGCCATGGGTAACCTACAAGCCTCAGGCTCCTGCTCTAGAAAATGGAAAGGACATAATGCCTCCTGGGCTGTTGAGGAGATTTAACGAGTACACCTGGCATGGCACACAGTAGGTCCTCAAACGATAACATGCTAAAGAGCTGTCCATTGTATCTTCTGTTACTGGAGCAAAAGGCCACATTCCAGGTCTATGGTGGCCTTACTTGACAGGTATTAATAGCACTTATATGGCACATATACGTACCAGGCATTATCCTACGGATTTTATATCTATCAAGTCATTTAATCTTTGCAACAACCCTGGGAGGTAGGGACTATTATTATCCCCATTTTACTGATAACGCACAGAGAAGTTTGGAAACTAACTTATGGACACAGTTTGTGAGTAGTGGAACCAGGACTCACTCCTGGAGTCCCCCTGATTAACAACTATGCCAGGGCTATCTGTTATGACGTGCCAACTACATGCCAGGAATTAGGCTAAAGGCTTTACATGGACTGTTCCATTTAATCCCCACCATATCCTTACTTTGCAGATAAAGAAATCGAGGCTCCATGGGCCTTGTGTCCAAGGTCAGACTAATAAGTGGCCCCTTGGGGTGAAGCCTAAGTCGTCTCATTCCAGAATTCACACTCCTGACCCCTAGAGGTCAGCCTTGTTGGTAAGGTCCATCCTCCCTCCTTTTGCCATTTCTGGAACTTTACACAAATCCTCTGGGGGTGGTCACACGCCCCCCCAAAGGGGAAGCTTTCTTGGCCACTCTCTTCCTTCCCTGTCCCCCCACCCCAACGGCATGAGCTGGGAACACCTGCCCTCTACATAACAAAACCAAGACACAAATCCATTCCTCAAATAGACCAGCAGTGTCAACGGATTCTCGGCTCTTATATAGTAAATACATGAAGTCATTCTCCATAAACAAACACATTATTTTGGGGACGAAGATTCTCTGGATATCAACAAAGCTGGAGGAGTGGTTATTTTTTTTAATCAACAGCAGCAACCACAACAGAAACCCCATGGTCTGTTTTGGGGCCGAACACACAAAGCTGTCCTTTAGCCCCATGACTGTGTTGGGCACTGGGGACAGGAGAGCCCAGCTAGGGCTAAGGGAAGCAGAGCAAATATTGTTTGAGCAAAGACAACAGTGCAAAGGTTACGAGTGAGTGGAGTGAAAACCAACCCCGGAAGGTTCTAAGAGCTGGAATTTTAAAAATTCACACTGGGAAGGAGTCGAGCTACTAAGTCAGGAGCCGACTCACATACAGGGCAGGCCCCCAGCAAAACAGCTCAACCTAGAAACTGGGAGGCACGGCTCCAGATTCTGGGAAGGGTCCACACCTGACCCTTGCCCCTGCTGCCTGGGCCCCAAAAGTCTGATAGCAGCCAGGTAGGAGTGAAGTGAAGTCAGTGAAGTCAGCCCCCTCACCACGACCTTGAAGGTTTAATCTCAGCTCTATGCATGCTCAGCCCAGGAAAGGTGTCCATGGCTGCCGAGAATCAAAGGCCTGCTCTATTTGCGAGCTGGCCTTGCAGGAGAATCCCGGGGCGGAGAGGAACCCAATCCAGCCAGGTGGTGTAACGGATCAGCTTTCGGCCCCTTCATTCACGCACAGCCGTTTCCGGAACACCTACTATGCATGGGGCCCTGGCCAGCGATACCAGCCAGGCTCTGCAATGCCAGCTTCTTGCTGGGGCTGTGGCCACAAGGCCAGAGAGAAAGGTGGCACCTATGAATAGCCCATTGGCAAGAGGTCCCACATCCTGTGTCTGGCGTGCCAATAAATGCAGGCAGGCCCCACTCAAAGGAAACTCCATCTAGAAAAAAGGGAATCTCCTAACCCACTAAAAGGAGGGCAGGGCTTACAGCTTTACAAAAGGGTTTAGGCAAGGAATCTTAAGTCGAAGGGAAAGGTTTCCACTGGCCAAAGACAGGACAATCTGAGTATCAAAAAGAATAATAAGGTTATTGAAATGGGAAGTGTTTTGTTACCTTTACAGCTGACACCATAAAAAAGAAAAAGAAAAAATATATTTGAAACCAAACTAAATAAAAAAACTACAATGGATTGAAACTCAGCAAATAAAGTTTAAATCCGTGGATTCATCATGATACCAAAAAAAACCCACCTCATTAGTTATCTTCGGAAGATGCTATAAAATCAGCTGTTTACTCTAAAACTTGACACAAATGGAAAGAACAAAGCATTTTTCCTTCCGTTCCATATACATTGCATGCTGGGACAACCAAGTAGCTGATGGGAAACTAACTCTGTTTTGAATCAATTTTATCCAATAAACTAAGAAAGAAGGGTAGAGTTAAAATATCTCCACTTTGTAAGCTCTAATGAAATAATGGATCTGAGCAATGATTGTCGATGGCTGCTAAACATTAGGAAAAAACCTCAGTTTACTCATCTGTTAAATGGAGCTAATAACAATAGTGCTTCCTCACAAGACTGCTGCAGGGTTAAATAAAATAATCCAAGCTAAGCGCTTAGCCACAGGCACATCATAATGTTAGGTGGTAATATTACTGTCACTACTATGATTGTCATTATTATCATTAGAAAGAACATCTTGGTCCCATTTGGGCAACTCACTCTAAACTTGGTTTCTTCATCCAGGGAAATGGAGGCCCTGATAGCTGGTTTGTGTAGCTCTTGGATAGCTGAGGAGAGCAAATGTCTCTGGTCCCTGAACAGACTTTGTGGACCATAAATTAGAGCAAGGCAGAGAAGACAGTGCAGGGAGGGGATGTGGATTATGTTGATGATGACACCATCACTAACTCCCCAACAAGGCCCTGGCATGGAGTGGAGAATTCAAAACCAGAGAGAGTAGGGCTTTTGCCAAATGCCCCATCAGAGATACAAGAAAAGCAACCTCATCTAAAATTGTAATGTAAATCGATCAGAAAATGAGGATCACTTTGGCAGCCAAATTCAATTTAGCCACAGTTCCTTGGCAGTGAGACTTGGACGCAGGAGAGAAGGGCACCTAGAGTTCCTGATGACGAACAGCTCCATCCCACCTACTCAGTCCTACTTCCACTCTCCAGCCCACCAGGGGACCGGCCGTTCCCTCTCACCTGGTCAGGGGAGACAGGAAGACAGCAGTCTGGGGGTCCCAAATTCCAGGCAAGATTCAGTCATGGAGATGTGCACCCAGGGCAGGTGGGCCTCAGGAGACACCAGATCAGACCACCTTTGGGTGGTTCAGGCAGCATTCCTAAGCCATTCTACAAGGTCTGAATCCTCAGATTGAAAGCTGCCCCCACTCCAACTCTCAGGCAGAGCTCTGTGTGGGGGCCAAACTGGCCCTACCTAATAAAATGGCCAGAGGGAGGGGACAGAAAGCAATCCCTTGGGCTGGGTTCTCTACGGGGTTGCCCTGCCTGAACTGCTCATCACTGCACCCCACTCGCGCATCTCTCCGATGGAGCTAACGAAAACTCAGCTGTGGTAAGAATTATGTGAGGGTGCATGGTGAGGGCACATCATGTGGAAACACACCACAAACGCCAGGCAGTGTCATTGTCTTACTGTAAGAGAACTGTACACACCTGTTCTTCACTTGGGGAGTCTCTGAGTACTGCAACACACTCGGCTGTTGACTGAAAGGTTGGAGGAACAAATCCACCCAGAGATGCCTCAGGAGACAGGCCTGGCGATATACTGCCAAAAAATCAGCCACTGAAAACCCTATGGACCTCCATGAACAAATGCCTCCTTTGCCATAGACCAGAAGAACTGGATGGTGTGCAACTACCATTACTGAACATTTTGATCAAAAACTCTATAGAAGAATCTTGATCAAAAGGGGAAAACTGCAGAACAGAATTTCAAACTCTCATGGACTCCAGACTTTATGGAGTCATGGAGGCTGGATAAACCCCCAAAACTACTGCCTTGAGATAATCTTTAAGCCTTAAACCAAAAATATCCCCTGAAATCTTCTTAAAACCAAGTAATAGTTCAAATTAACTTGTAAAGAATTTCTGCCTTGAGTATTATGCTCTTTTAAGAACAATCTATATGGGATCAAATTGACAACAGCAACTTGATAGATAGGAACCTTAGGCGGCAGTGAATTTATGTTAATGGGGGAGGAAGAACTAGAGAAGGAGGGTGAGAATGGTTGCACAACTCGAAGAATGTAATCAGTGTCATTAAATTGTACATTGAGAAACTGTTGAATTGGTTGCTGTGTATATTCTCAACAACAACAACAAAATAAAATTTTTTTAAAAAAAGCCTATGGAGCACAGTTCTACTCTGACACGCATGGGGTCGCCATGAGTTGGAGTAGTCTTAATGATAACTGGTGTGCTCCTCTTTTGGACCTGCTGGCATTGTCCTCTCTGAAAAGTAGATCTTGATTTTAAAAATAAGTAAATAATTTACCTTGCATCATTTAAGTGGCTGCTCTTGAGACAAACTGAAAGGGAACCCAAACTCTAATAAACACGTAATTCCTGAGAGAGGGCAGGGGACTTAGCACTGAGCAAAATCGGGGCTTTGCATGCCAAATATGAAGATACCCCTCTTCTGAATAAAGGGACCATGCTTGTGATTCTGCATCCACCAGCCAGCAAGGCCAAAGGAGGCTGCTGTGGCCAGGATCCTTGATCTCCTGCATGTTTCCCAGCCTGTGTTGCACGGGTGGCACCATGACAGAAGGTGCTGGGATAGGATGAGGATCCCTTTCCTGGTTGGCCACTCTGGCAAGGTAAGGCCATTCTGCACACCACCGCAGTCCTCCCTGAGCTGCCCTGAGGCCTTACTCATCGAGCCTCCTCTCAAACCCACAGAAGGTGGCCACCATTCCAGTGCAGTTTGGAAACACCATCAATATTCCCAAGGCACATGGCCTTGGACCCAGCTATTCCAGTTCTAGTCATTTACTCCAGAGAGCTCCTCACAAATGTGTCAACAGTATATGCACTCGAATGATCACTGCAGCATTATCTGAAAGAGCAAAGGGCTGGAACCAGCCACACAGTCATCAGAACAGAAGAGGTTAAATAACTGTAGGACATCCATTCAGTGGAATACTCCGCCACCACAAGAAAGGGAACAGGAAGCTGTGCTGATATGGAACAATCCCTTCACTATTGTTTAGTGAAAAATAATAAAGGAAAAATGTGCATTGGATTCTGTCATTTGTTTAAACAAATCCAAAAAAGCAAAGAAAAATATGCAAGTATTCTGCGTATACCTGGATACCCCTGGAAATAAGATTCTCAGAAACGAGTAATGTTGGTTGCCTCTCAGGAGGAAGTGTGGGTGGCTGAGACACAGGGTAGAAGGGAGATTTTTCACTGTTCATTCTTACATACCTTTTGGGATCTGCATCACGTGAAAGTACTACCTATTCAAAAATAAATGCATAAATATAATATTTAAAAATAATATTACAGCAGATGAATGAATAAACAAAATTATGATATACACATACTGAAATATTATTCAGATATAAAAAAGAAATGAAGTTCTGACAAATGCTACAACATGGATGAACCTTGAAAACATTACACCAAGTAAGAGAAGCCAAACACAAAGGACCATATATGCACTGCATGATTCCATTTTTTTATGAAATATCCAGAACAAGTAAGTCCTCAGAGATGGAACACAGATTGGTGGTTGCCAGGGTCTGGGGGAAGGGCGAATGGGGAGTGGCTGCTTAATGGTTACGGGATCTCCTTTTGGGGTGCTGAGAATGTTCTGGAATTAAAGGTGACGGTTGCACAACATTATGAATGTACTAAATGCCACCGAACTGTTCACTTTAAAATGGTTAATTTTATGTTATATGAGTTCCACCTCAATTAAAAAAATTTTTTTTTTAAATCAGAAACAAGATAAGCATGCCACTACCACCACTTCTATTTCAGATTGCACCAGAGTTCCTAGACAATGCAAAAGAATAAAATAATAAAAGACACAAAAGGTAGATAAAAGAGGGAAAAATAATATTAAGCAGAGGTTCCCCACTCACTCTGCCTCTGGAGGTGGGCTCCCATGTCTCTCCTCCCAGCCACCTTTCTTGCCTGCCTGAGCACAGGCAGACAACACTTTCCTCCCTAAGCCTGGGGTAGATGAGCTGGCACTTCCCAAAGGGGCTTTACTAAAAGCTTGGGAAAACCAAAGGGGAAATAAATCAGTAAAGGCAAATATCACCAAACAGCCCAACCCCACAAGGCTGGGTGGTGTCCAGGGTAGTGATAGGACTGACCTCCAATCCCGACTCCTGTTAAGCCCGAACGTCCAGACCTTTCCCAAGAACCCAGACCTCCTGTTCCTCCAAGACTCCCAAATATCAAAGATGGACCACCGCAACCAGGAAACTTCGTTCAAGTCTTGTGTTTAATCTGAGTAAGCTTTGTAAATTTTGTATTCCACTCCGCATCTGTGCCCGCTTTAATAGTAAAATATTTTAAATGACTCTCAAGTTAAAATGTTTAACCTCTCCCCCACTCACCGAATCTTCTCTTAAAATGGATGCTCCCAGAAAGAGGCGCCATGTTTTAAATTAGGCACCTAGTAAATTATATTTAACCTTTCCACCCCTTAAATCTTCAAGTAAAAAGCTCATTCAAGGGGGATGAGCCACGTTTTAAATTATATACTAGTTAAATTACTTAACCTTCTCCCTCTGAATCGACAAGCCAAATGGATGCATGGGGAAGATACATCCTATTTAGCCGATGGTTTCTCTCCTGACTTCCCCCGTAGGCTGTACATACCCCAGTTTGAAAAGGGTAGTGTTGGGCTCACTGGTAGCATCTACAGATGAAGGGTACCCAAGACTCCCAGAAATCCAGGGCTGGGCAAATGGTCTTACCTTAAAGAACATTTCAGAACAAGGCTTTCAGCCATTTCAACTTCAAACCAAACCCAAACTCACTGTCGTCGAGTCGATTCTGACCCATAGCAACCGTATAGGACAGAGTAGAACTACCCCACAGGATTTCCAAGGCTGTCACATCTTTCTCCCGAACAGCAGCCGGCGGGCTTGAACCACCAACCTTTCAGTTAGCAGCCAAGTGCTTCACCACTGAGTCACCAGGGTTCCTATTTCCATAATCCAAACCCAAACCCACTGCCGTCAAGTCGGTTCTGACTCTTAGCGACCCTACAGGACAGAGCAGAAATTCTCCATAGGGTTTCCAAGGCTGTAAATCTTTACAGAAGCAGACTGCCACATCTTTCTCCCATGGAGCGGCTGGTGGGTTCAAACCAACAACCCTTCGGTTAGCAGCCGAGTGCTTTAACCACTGCGCTACCAGGGCTCCTATTTTCATAACAGAAGGACACAATATTTAAAAGACAATGAATAGCAATAAAAGGGAGGATTCAGATTTTCCTGTGTAATGAGATGGCTAAACTTAGCCAGGATCTACCTCTCAAGAATAACCATTGAGATTTTACTGGGTTTTTTGAAAGGCTGAAAGGTTCAAAATTTCTCCTGGACTCCTTCCCCATTTCTATCTTTTCAGATTCCAGCTAAGTAAGTACCATCAAAATGGTCCAGCGTGCAAGCTCAGAATCACACAGGCCTGGACTCAACCCCAGCTCAGCCAGTTTCTAGCTGTGTAACCTGAAGCAAGTTCCTTAACCTCTCTGAGCCTCAGTTTCCTCATCCATAAAATGAGGCTAAGAACAGTCCCATTTGTTTTAGTTGTAGGAGGAGGAATTGAGATAAGGTGCGTGAACTGCTCAGCACAGTGCCCAGCACACAGTAAGTGCTCAATTGACATAGCTCTTATTATTCCTGATTTAAAACAGCCTATTTCACCTGAGATCCCAGGCTAGAAAGGAAAGTTATCTTGGCCAAAGTTTCAGAGCAGTTTCCTGAAACTGCTCACAATTTCTTCATTCACACAGCCTGACAGAAGGAGACAAATAGACTTTCAGTTCCCAAACCAAGAAAGCATTAAAACTATCCTCCAACAGAGAACATGCCCCCAGCCCGGCGGGAGCCACCTGATACTCGGAGGTCACAAACTCTGCTGTCTTTGAAACCCAGAATGTGATAAGCAGACAGAGCTAGCAGCTCTACAGGTCATAGGCGAGCGAATCCTGGTCCAGATGACCCAGGCATATGAGGAAGCAAGAAAGGGCAGGCGTAGAACTGTCATTAGTGCTGTTCCCAAACTGCCACAGTCTCCTCCTTTTCCTGGGCACATGGTGGGATTCCATCCCCTGAAATTTTAGGTGTGATCATGTGACTTGCTTTGGCTAATGAAACGTGAGATGGGATGTGTGCCACTTTTAGGCCCATGTGCAAACTGCCATTTCCTGTGCCCTGCCTCCACAATCATGGAAGCACACGTTAAGATGGGACCTCCATCAGCCTGGGTCCCTGAGTGGTTACGATGTGCCAGGCCCCCTTCTGACGCGCCCTAAACATTTAGCATAAAAAAAGAATAAACCCCGGTTGTGTAAAGCTACTAATAGGTGGGGGAGCAAATGGCTGTTTGTTACTGCAGCATAACCCAGCCTAATCACCTGATACAGGGGTTGAAGAGCATGGTCTATGGCAGCACTTCTCAAACCATCTGTACTGAGAGACCAGTTTTTATTTCTGTTTTTTCATTTCGAAACCATCACTGACCAATACTTTTGAAAACTATGATCAAAATGTCATGGCAATCAAATTGCTAGGAAAGTATCTACACCCTTACTTCTGCTTTCTGAACTTATCTCCTCCCAGGCTGGTAACAAGCAGTTTGCAGGTCTGCACAGGTCTGCAGACCACCCGCACAGTCCACAGAGGGAGACAAATGTGGGTCTGAGCTCCAGCTCTGCCATTTTCTAACTTTTCCAAGCCTCGATTCCCATTTGTAAAGTGAGGATTTTCATCAGGATTTAAAGGGAAAGCAGGTAGAATACAGTGCTAGATGTGAAGATAGGTGGCACTCAATAAACGTCAGCTACTTGTCCACATACTGTCCTGTTCCCAGGTGACAACATCTATGTCAGAGACAGGCCCAGCAACTACATCAGGGATCTGGAGCAGACCATTGGCTTCAGGAAACCTCAAAGAAAAAGGCTGAGATTCCAGATTCACTGGCAGGCGCCAACTCTGAGATAATGTGACCAGACTGACATCTAAAGGGGGCAGAATTCTCTGGGACTTGGCAGATCGCCGGTGGGCCACTGAGACCAGGGGATAACATCTACTGCCTTAGCACCACGGGGAAAATCTTCAGATCATTTATAACCATTATGAAACAAATGCTCACGGCCATTTGCGAGGCGCCACTGTGCTAGACTCTTATAAATTATTGATGCTTCACAATGGCCCAGTGAGAAAGGTACTATTAAGCCTATTTTGCAGGAGAGGAAATCGAGGCTCAGTGATGCTAAGGAGCAGCCCTGCAGTCCTGTCGTGACCAGGCAGGTCTGTCTCCCCTCCAGAGCAGGGTGACCAACTGCCCTGGCTTGTCTAGGACTGAGGGGTTTCCTGAGACACGGGACTTTCAGCTTTAAATGAGGACAGTCCCAGCAAACCGGGACGAGTTGGACACCTTCCTCCAGAGCCTATGCTTTAGCCTCCCTATTTAGTGTGCGCAGAAGTAGGGCAGGTCTTTAATAAAACATCAACTGGGAGGCCAGAGCACATCTCTGGCTGCTTAACAGACTGCCTGGGAAAGTCACATCCCATGACATCCTGCAAACATATATACGGACACAGTGACAATGGCCGGTGAATGCACCAAAGATGAACCAGTCACCTGGCTGCTTGGGGCAGTGCTGGCTCTCCCCAGCCTGGGGGCTGGCCCCACTGCAGGTGTGTTCAAGAATGGAAGGTTGTGAGTTCCCGTCATAGAACCAGAAGCCTTCTTACTTGTTACTTCTTTAATTTCAAACAATAGGTCATCAGAATGTACTTGGTTAATGGCTATATTGTTATAATTTCCCAAACAAAGCAAAAGGAATATGATCATGATGGTAATACTCTGCATTTCTCAGAAGGGCGGGTCTTGGACGTGACTTCACTTCCCAGAGCTGCTGGCTGTGTCTTCTATCTTTGCTACCCACCCCCCCATTCCCCTGCACCAGCATCCAAATGCCTGGCATGAGAGCGACGCCTGGGGATGGTCACTGAGTGAGCTGACAACTGAGGACATCTCCATTCTGCTGGTGACCAAGGCACGCCCAGATCAGGCAGGCTCGGTCCTGTGACCACGTCGCCCCTACCTCCATCCTGCACATGGGTGCAGTGCTCACTCTGTCCTCGGGACTGTTCTATGTGCTCCATAGGTAAAGCTGACCATGCAATCTATCCCCCAGGCCAGGACACTTTTGAGAATGAAGTAGGCCCAGTTAGTAATTACACCAGGACAACAAATGAAAACCTGCATCAAATCAATGGCAACTAACAACCACCACCACCACAGTGGAAACTGGGACCGTCCCAGGCAAAAAGGGACAAATGGTCACTCTACTTTTGCACAGCATCTCATCTAATCTGATTTGGAGAGGCAATGTAGTCTGGTGGTCTGGTCTGAAGCCCAGCTCTGCCACCAACCGCTGGGCAAGTGATTTAACCTCTCTGGGCCTCAGCCTCCTCGTCTAGACAATGGGTCTAGGTAGTGGCAGCTACTGTGAGAATTACACTAGTTAACATGTGTAAAGCCCTACAACAGACCCCACACGTGGCAGGCACTGTTATGTGTGCTCACGGAAGAAAATCCCCCTACCATGTCCAGAATGGAGAACTAGAATCATCATTATTTTACAAATAAGGAAACTGAGACATAGGGGGCTTAAGTTACTTGCTAGTTGGTGGCAGAACTGGAATTAAACCTAAGACTCCACGCTTGGGCCTCAACCACCCTACAATCCCACCTCCCACCCCTCTGAATGGCAGACAGCTGCAAGCTACAGCATATTCTCTCCCCATTTGGGAATTTAGGGTGCAGGTCAGGTAAGATGCCCAAGGAGTTCCGAATCAACACACGGCACAGGGCATCGCCAGGGCCTACCCTGGGCCCAAAGAGGTGGCCGATCAGAGAAGTGGATCCAGGCCCCCGGAGGCAGCTGGACAGATGCAAAACCCAGCCCCGAAATAGGAAGGGCATTTGCTCCCTGTGCGTCACAACCCAAAGTTCCCCTTTTCCTTTCCTGCCAAATTACTCGATCTCAGAAATTCCTTTGCAAGACTGAAATGCAATCTCCAACCCCACTGGGCCCAGTGGAATTTCACCAACACAAATTGCCGAGTTCTCCAGGAAAATGCAGGAAGCTTACTAGAAGCTTCGGATTCCCGGTAGGTCTTAGAAAGCTCAGGCACTCAAGCGGCTCCTGGAAGCAGCAGGAAGTGGTTTGCCGTTTGCTTATTTTCCAAAGGATAACCACCGGATTTGCTCATAAAAACTTTTTAACCAATTGGCAGAGGGTACCTGAACCATCAAATGATTCCTCATCCCCTTGGGTTTTTCTTTTGTTCATTCAACTTGTAGGACTTCAAACAGGTAGCTACTCAGGCCTTAGCATATGGAAGGAAGGGAGAGAGAAAGCAACGGAGGGTGGGCAGGTGGGCATCTTGATGAACAATCAAAATTCATCCAAAGTAAATTACAGTTACAGCTACAGTAGTCAAAACAGCCTGGTACTGGTACAACGACAGATACATTGACCAATGGAACAGAATTGAGAAGCCAGATGTAAATCCATCTACCTACGGTCACCTGATCTTCGACAAGGGCCCAAAGTCCATCAAATGGGGAAAAGACAGTCTTTTTAACAAATGGTGCTGGCAAAACTGGATA